>NC_092728.1:85120276-85420276 GCF_047496885.1 Scyliorhinus torazame | reverse complement strand
TCAGCAGCAATTAGACGACGGTCACGGAAGAGAAGCTCGAGCCATGTAGTACAGGATAAATTAACACCAGTTGTGTGAAAATTCTTGGGGATGGAGGTCAGGGATGGAATGGAATTTCAAACCGACTGCTCAATGGAACCCAGGCAAGTGGACAGTTAAAATGCCCCAGATTACATAACTGCTATAAAGACACCACTTCAGACTTTAACAGATGCTTAGAGACAGGCAGCTAGGCACCCACACAAGTGAGCAGTCTGCTAATTCACATAAGCTAATCAGATTTCCATAACACAAATCGGGCCCAGACAGTGATTTTAATTTTCAGCCTGAGCAGCGAGCCGTGAAGAGGATCTGGAAGTTAATACTGCAAGTTTTTTTTTAAAACTTTCCATTCTACGGCCACTCCTTGCTCAGATCCCACAGGAATGCTGAGGTTTTCCCTGTCCCACATTTCCAGTACAACCCCCACCAGATCCTGTTACCCACATCTACACAAGTCCAAGAGCCACCTAACTTTCCACAGGATGACAGCCAATTTTCCACAGGATGACAGCCAATGGGCGAGTGAGTAGCTAACTGAAACCAGTTGAGCCCTGTCGGCAATCCAGTGGCTTTAAAACTCTGCCCTTAAGAATTGCTAACTTGAGCATTTGGAAAAGTAACGGTTAAATCAAGGACTGCTGCAACCTGGTTGCCAAAATGCTAATCCACATCTTTATCAGTTTTTCCACTCTTCAATGCTTTCCATCCTCCATGCAGAACGCCATGGCCTACATCCTCACTCTCATTACTCGCTGCCCCTGCCAGGTTCCATCAGCTTTGTGTGCTTTGGCACATTGTCCTTGCTTTCAAACACCCTCCAAGGTCATGTGTCATGATATGTCAGTGAACTCTTGAAGCTGCACACAACTGCTATTTCTAGTGTCTGCTCTAATATTGACAGTCATTCTTTCAGTCAAGATTTTTGTAAATCCCTCCACACCTTGCCATCGCCTTGCCTGCTTTAAAAAAGGCCATCTTATGAAGTTTCTTCATTCACATTTTTGCTCCAGCAACTTAAGATTTTTTCCTCTCCTGGCCAAGACCCAACTTCTTTATTCCACCCTGAACCATTTTTTTGTATCCAACAGATATGTAACCTACTATTATTACACAAATGATAAAGAATGATCTGATTTTGCATTCCTGTACTATTATTCTTTGCTACTGCAGGCTTTGCACTGTGGTGCAATTTGGATATTGGCTTATCAAGCCTGAACAAAGTATTAATTGCACTTTAATCAGAAAACCAGCAAAACGTAAGCATTTGTGTGGTTCTGACTAAAGTAAGAAGTTAATCAAAAATATGTGAGCCAATGTAAATACAAAAACAATATTAAAACACTTTTAAATGGTGTTGGAGAGGTATGCTGTTGAGGAGGTTCCACTGATAATAGAAATACTTGAACGTTCAGAAATGACTACCTGTAAAAAGGACAAAGCCATCAAAAAGGTCCAGTAATGGTCATACCACTAACAACTGTTGAACAGTCAACGCACCCCAGTCCGGTACCAGGTCTGGCATTTTTGCTGCTCAGTTTGTTCAAGGTTTCATTTAAACAGATGTGTGGCCTCATTATACCTTCAGGGAAATTTAGGTAAAACCTCACTGAATCAAAAAAGAATTCTCACTCCAAGTCAGTTACGCTGGTGACTACGGTAGGAATGCTACCCTAAATTAAATAAAAGCATTCCCGCATGTCAACCTTCAAACACTAATTTCTAACACAAACTTACTAGAATTACTATCTGGTTGAGCAGATTACAAGTTCATAAAAAGCACAACTATTGAGGAGTTTGATGAACATGAAATTGATGTCCTTCTTCGACAACATTTGAAGTTAAATAGCCTTTTTAAAAACAAGTCCAAGCTGCTTCGCAGACATTATGGTAAGCGAACAAAACTTTGGAAGAAGTGGTGGATTTTAAAAAGGTTTTACAGGAAGGGAAGGAGGGGAGGAGACGGGGGCGGTTGGGGGAATTTGAGAGTGTAGAGCTTAGTTAGCTGAAGGTAGTGCGGGAGAAGGATGGAACTGAATGGTTTTTGGGTTTGGGAGGTGGGAAGAGGTTTGCATGGCTGAAGGAGTCTGCAGAGATAGGGATAGGTGAGTCAAAGAATAGATTTACGCCGGGGAGGAGAATTTTAAATTGGGAGGTGGTTTTGGGAAATCCAGGAGCCACTGTGGGCGGTGGGTGAGCAGAACTAGGCAAAGAACAGGATATAGAGAGCAGAGTATTCAATGGCCTGATGTTTAGAGAAGATGAAGAATAAGATGCCAACTAAGAGAATACTGATGTGGAGATGCCGGCGTTGGACTGAGGTGAGCACAGTAAGAAGTCTTACAACACCAGGTTAAAGTCCAACAGGTTTGTTTCAAACACTAGCTTTCGGAGCACTGCTCCTTCCTCAGGTGAATCCTGAGAATACTGGAATAGTCAGGCCTGAGGATACGGAGAAATGTTCCAGCAGCAAATGAGCACAAGTAATGGCAGAGACAGGCAATATTCGACGAGTGAAAGCAGCCAGTTTGTGGATGATTAAGGGTCAGAAACTCAGCTGAAAATTTGAAGCACCTACATCTTCATAATCACTTACACAGTAAATGTTTAACAGGCAATGGTAATGAGCATACAACTGATGGAAATTTGCAATAAGGACTTCCGGTTGCGGCTATGCCTTGGTAGGTCGCACGGTCGGCAGCTCCCGCCGATAATGGACTTTTGGGCCCTTTTAAGGAGCTCCAGCGGCATTTGGACGACGATTCCCGGTGTGGGAAGGAAATAGTGAGGGTCCCCCAGCACTGTATGGAGTGGACCAGGAGGGGGGCGGTCAAAAAGTGTTCTTTAGAGAAGAGAGGAGAACTGGCGCGAAAAAACAAGATGGCGGCGGCGTGGGCCCAGTGGTCTCGGGAGCAGCAGGAGTTTTTGAAAAGCTGCTTTGCCCCTATGAAGGCGTCGATCGAAAGGTTGGTGGAGACCCAGAAGATGCAGGGGATGGCGATTAAGGAGGTGCAGCAGAAGGCCTCTGAGAACGAGGACGAGATTCTGGGCCTGGCAGTCAGAGTGGAAGTGCACGAGGCGCTGCACAAAAAATGGCAGGAGAAGCTGGAGGACCTGGAGAAAGGTCGAGGCAGAACCTGCGGATTCTGGGTCTCCCTGAAGGCGTGGAGGGGTCGGATGCTTGGGCGTATGTTGCCACGAAGCTGAGTACACTGATGGGCGCCGGGGCCTTCCCGAGGCCCCTGGAGCTGGATGGGGCGCACAGTTGCTTGGTCGGGGGAGGGTGGGGTTGGGGGGGGGGGGGGGGGGGGGGGGGGAGAACGGGACTGGGTTGCTGCTGTGCTGATTGAGGGGGAAATCGATGGTACAAGGGAGAGTCGGGGCGTGGAGACTCCGTCTGGGGGACTGGAGGGTGGGGGTGGCGCTGGCACGTGGCTGGCCTAAAAAAGATGGCTAGTTGGCCGGGTGGGGGCCCGATCCGGCTGATCACATGGAACGTGAGATGCCTGAATGGGCCGGTCAAGAGGGCCCGGGTGTTCTCGCACTAAAGGGGCTGAAGGCAGACAGACGTAGCCATGCTACAGGAAACACACCTGAAGATTGCGGATCAAACCAGGCTGAGGAAGGGATGGGTGGGGCAGGTTTTTCACTCGGGGCTGGATGCGAAGAACAGGGGATTACAATCTTGGTGAATAGGCGGGTGGCATTTGAGGCGGTGGGTATTGTGGCGGACAAGGGGGGGGCGTTATGTTATGGTAAGTGGCAGGCTGCAGGGGGCCCGGGTGGTGCTTGTGAATGTGTATGCACCGAACTGGGACGATGCGGGGTTCATGAAGCGGATGCTGAGTCGGATTCCGGATCTGGAGTCAGGTAGTTTGGTAATGGGGGGGGGACTTTAATACGGTCCTGGACCCAACTCTGGACCGGTCTAGGTCGAGGTCGGGTAAGCGGCCGGCAGCGGCCAAGATCCTGAGGGGGTTCATGGATCAGATGGGGGGAGTGGATCTGTGGAGATTTGCCAGACCAAGGGCGAGGGAGTTTTCCTTCTTCTCCCATGTACACAAGGCTTACTCGCGGATAGATTTTTTCGTGCTAAGCAGGGCGCTGATCTCGAGGGTGGAGGGGACGGAGTATTCGGCCATTGCGATCTCGGACCATGCCCCGCACTGGATGGGGGAGGAGAGAGGCCCACGCCCGCTGTGGCGAATGGACGTGGGACTGCTGGCGGACGAGGTGGTCTCTGGGCGAGTCCGGAGGTGCATCCAAAGATATGTGGGAGATAATGGGGAGGTGTCGATGAGTGTGGTCTGTGAGTGTGCGCTGAAGGCAATGTTCAGGGGGGAGTTAATCGCAATCAGGGCCCACAGGGAAAAGAGGGAGAGGACGGAGAGGGAGAGATTGGTGGGGGAGATACTGAGGGTAGATAGGAGGTATGCGGAATCACCCGAGGAGGGGCTGCTGAAGGAGCGCCAGAGCCTCCAAACGGAGTTTGACTTGCTAACCACGGGGAGGGCTGAGGCCCAGTTGAGGAAGGTACAGGGAGCAGTGCATGAGTATGGGTAGAAGGCAAGTCGGATGCTGGCGCATCAGCTGCGGAAGAGGGAGGCGGCTAGGGAGATTGGGGGAATTAGAGATGGGGGGGGGAACACGGTGCGGAGTCCAGCTAAAATAAACAAGGTCTTTAAGGACTTCTATGGTAAACTGTATGAAGTCAGAACCCCCAGAGGGTGGGGAGGGGATGAGGCAGTTCCTGGACCAACTGATGTTCCCAAAGGTGGAGGAAGGGCGGATAGAGGGACTGGGTGCCCCGATTGGGATGGAGGAGCTAGTTAAGGGGTTGGGGAGTATGCAGGCGCGCAAGGCCCCGGGGCCGGATTGGTTCCCCGTAGTGTTCTATAGGAAATTCTCGGAGGTGTTGGGCCCGCTGTTGTTGAGAACTTTTAACGAGGCTAAGGAAAAGGGTATCATCCTTCCCCCGACGATGTCGGAGGCTCTGATCTCGCTTATCCTCAAGCGTGATAAGGACCCGCTGCAATGAGGCTCCAATAGGCCGATTTCACTCCTTAATGTGGATGCCAAGCTGTTGGCCAAGATCTTGGCCACTAGGATTGAGGATTGTGTCCCGGGAGTGATTCATGAGGATCAGATGGGATTTGTGAAGGGCAGGCAGCTGAATACGAATGTGCGGACACTCCTGAATGTGACCATGATGCCCTCGGAGGGTGGGGACGCAGAAGTGGTAGTAGCAATGGACGCGGAGAAGGCCTTCGATCGGGTGGAATGGGAGTACCTCTGGGAGGTGTTAGGCAGATTTGGATTTGGGGAGGAATTCATAGGGTGGGTCAAATTGTTGTACCAGGCCCCAGTAGCGAGTGTGTCGACGAACCGGCTGCGGTCAGGGTACTTTAGGTTATATCGTGGAATGAGGCAGGGGTGCCCTTTGTCCCCCCTGCTGTTTGCCTTGGCGATTGAGCCGCTGGCCATAGCGTTGAGGGAGTCCAGAAACTGGAGGGGGTTGTTTCGGGGGGGGGGGGGAGAGCACCGTGTTTCGCTGTATGCGGATGATCTGCTTCTGTATAGTGCGGATCCGGTGGAGGGGATGGGGGAGGTCATGCAGGTTCTTAGGGATTTTGGAGACTTTTCGGGATACAAGCTAAACGTGGGAAAAAGCGAGCTTTTTGTGGTGCATGCGAGGGGCCAGGAAAAGAGGTTGGGGAGCTACCGCTCAAGATGGTGGAGAGGAGCTTTTGGTACTTGGGACTGTTTTTGAAGCGCAGTCGAGGGGGGGGGGGGGGGGGGGGGGCGTTGGCGCTGCCGAACCTGTGTAGCTATTACTGGGCAGCGAATGTGTCGATGATTCGGAAATGGGGAATGGAGGGAGAGGGTGCGGCGTGGAAACAGTTGGAGGCGGCGTCCTGTATAGATACTAGTTTGGGGGTACTGGTGACGGCACCGTTGCCGCTTCCGCTGATGCGGTATACCACGAGCCCGGTGGTGGCGACGACACTGAGGATTTGGGGGCAGTGGAGACGGCATAGGGGGAAGGTAGGGGCCTCAGTTTGGACCCCGATACGGAACAACCACAGGTTTGTTCCAGGTAGGATAAACGATGGGGTTCCTAGGCTGGCACAGGGCGGGAATCAGAAGGATGGGGGATTTGTTTATCGATGGGACTTTTGCCAATCTGAGGGCGCTGGAGGAGAAATTTGGGCTACCCCCGGGAATACCTTTAGGTACATGCAGGTTTGGGCATTTGTGAAAAAACAGGTGGGGGAATTTCCGCTGCTGCCTGCCCGGACAATACAGGACAGGGTGGTCTCGGGGGTATGGGTGGGGGATGGCAATGTATCAGACATATACCAGGAGCTGCGGGAAGCGGAGGAGGCCTTGGTGGAAGAACTGAAGGGCAAGTGGGAGGAGGAGCTGGATGAGGGCTTGTGGGCTGACGCCCTGGGCAGGGTCAATTCCTCCTCATCTCGCGCCAGGCTTAGCCTGATTCAGTTTAAAGTGGTGCACCGGACGCATATGACAAGGGCGAGAATGAGTAGGTTTTTTGGGGTAGAGGACAGGTGCGTGAGGTGTTCAGGGAGCCCATCAAACCATGTCCATATGTTCTGGACATGCCCGGCACTTATGGAATTTTTGGAAATGAAAATGAAATGAAAATCACTTATTGTCACAAGTAGACTTCAAACAAAGTTCCTGTGAAAAGCCTCTAGTCGCCACATTCCAGCGCCTGTTCGGGGAGGCTGGTACGGGAAGAGCTTTGCAAGGCTATGTCCAAGGTCTTGGACAGTCGGGTGAAACCGAGCTGGGGGATAGCGATATTTGGGGTATCGGACAATCCGGGAGTGCAGGAGTCGAAAGAGGCCAGAGTCCTGGCCTTTGCCTCCTTGGTAGCCCGGAGAAGGCTCTTGTTAATGTGGAAGGACGGGAAACCCCCAAGCGTGGAGGCTTGGGTCAATGACATGACGGGGTTTCTCAGGTTGGAGAAGATAAAGTTTGCCTTGCGAGGGTCTGAGCAGGGGTTCTCCAGGCGGTGGCAACCGTTCCTTGACTTTCTCGCGGAGCATTAGGTGGAGGTCAGCAGCAGCAGCCACCCAGGAGTAGGGGGGGCGGGGGGGGGGGGGGGTCTAATTTTATTTGTAAGGGGCGGATGCCCTACTTTGCTTTGTTTTTGTTTATTAAATGCTTAGTTGATGAGGGGGTTAAGTTGTTTTGTTGGCACAGTGTTTTGCCTTCTTTGCATTATATTTTCTATTGTAGTGTTTTGTAAAACATTATGGAAAAATCTTGAATAAAAACATTTTTAAAAAATAAGAAATTTGCAGTAAGAACTTAACTCTCTAACTGCAAATGAATACTGAACCTGCAAGTGAATGCCTCGAAATACATTTGAACTAGCAGAGAGAAAACAATTTAGTATCTTTACTGCAACAATATTTATTTAAAAACCCACCGATGCTGTTCCATCCTTCCCATGCCATACCCATCCAACCCCTTTCATCTCTCATATCATCCCCATCCCACCCTTCTTCCTATCTCACCCCCATCCAATGCCATCCTTCTCATGATATAACCACCCCACTCCTTTCATTTCATCCTCATCTCACCACTTCTTCCCATGATCATCACAATCCTCCATTCCATCCCACCCACTTAACCCAAGGGGAGGTGGCAACATCATGTTATTGTCACTGGACTAATAATTCAGCATTTGGAAAACAGATAGTTTTACGGGATTTATATTTGTATTGGTAAACATTCGAAATAAGTACAGTTTTAAGTGGGTTTAAATTAAGATTCCCGTGTAAGAAAATGTAAAACCTATTGTTACATTCATGATGGAGAAAGGCGTTTGTATGTGTGGGGGTTTGCTCAATTCAAACTGCTTCTGTTGTGCTTAGAAGGGGTTACGGCCGGAAAAGTAAATAATCTAACAGAAGCATGTGACTGTGCTTAGCAACTGGGAGGCCTTTGGAGGTGAAAAGGCTTTCTAAATTTAGTTTCAGCTGAATTTGTTTGCAGTTGGAGATAGGACACAGGGGAGTGAACATCTCTCAACTCGAACTGGAGAAGACAAGCTGAAAGGTCAAGGGGGCGACAAAGAGGCAAATACAGTCCAGATAGCCAGGGAATTGGGACAGAAAGAATGTCTTAAGACTGAAGATAAGAGAACTGAGACCAAGGTATTGTTCAGGGGAATTCAAGAAAAAGCAGACAAAGTGTTGTGAGTGAAAGAGACAGCTGCAGTAACCAGAGTTAATGGGAAAGCAGACTTCAGCAGTAAATCAAAGGTTTGATGCCCATTTAATGGAGTTGGTACAACAGTCAAGACAAAGAAATCCTGAAGGGGAAGTTGTAAACCTCAGATGCTGGATTCTTTGTTAAAAGTGGAACTGAAGCTTTGTTTGAAAGAGTCATTTGGTTTCAGAATGCAAACCGATGATGGAAAACACTATTGTGAAAGAAGATTTTAACATGTGTTTTTGGGAAGAATGGAGTTTGGAAACTCCCAATCACCTAGGGGGATTTTGAGGAAAAATCCACAGACATTCTCTTGGGTTCAGAGTGGAGAGTGTTTATGACCACAGACAACTTGTGTGTTTGAAGAGACATTGTGTGTTAATGAGACCATTGTATCTTAATATGTACTCTGTAATCCATGTTAATCTTAAAATCTGAGTGTATTCGTTCAGATAAAAGAGGGGAATAAAAGAGTATTGTATCATAATCCAACTTTATATGTTGAATAAATGTTTTTTTTCTTATTGTTGAAACTAATTTGTGGTCCTGTGAAATTGTTCCTCCACATTTGCTAAAAAAAAAAAGTAAATGATCGTCTTTTGATCCAGGGTTCCATTCTGGGACCTTCCCGTCTATAAATCACACCAACTGAGATTGTAACACTAGGGACCCAGGGAAATGTCCTGGGAACCTGGATTCGAATCCCACCATGGCTGATGTTGGAATTTGAACTCAATTAAAAACCTGGAATTAAAAAAAGTCTAATGATGACCATGAAACTATTGTAGATTGTCACAAAAACTCACCTGTTTCACGAGGGAAGCATCTGCCTACATGTAACTCCAAACCTACCACTCCGTTCAAGGCATCTAGGGATGGGCTACAAGTGGTGGGCTTGTCAGCAACTAAAAATTACGAAATAATACAATAATTCCCAGCCTCATCTGTCATTCAATATCTCCCATGCATTCCCCTTTCCATAGCACCCCTCTTCCTCCCATGCCTCCATCCCATGACATTTCCTCTTCCCTTCCCCTCCGCTCCATCCCCATGTCATCTCCCCCTTGCAGATTGTTTTATGTCTGGTGAGGTGGTTTTGAAAATCTCTTGTTCTGTACTGTTGGAGAACAGTTGGCTAATTAGTAAAACTTTACTGTAACATTCAGTTACTGAATATACCCAGGTACTGCCCCCCGGATAAACTCAACAGGCACTTCTCTTAAACTGACCATTCCATTCCACCGGCCAACAGTCAGACAGACAAAAACTCCAAATTATTATTCTAGATTAATTTTCATTTTAGATATTTAAAACTTGATTGAAATCGTTTAATAACTATTTATGTATTGAACTGAAAATACAGCGAGACATGTGGAAGGGATTACAGGACTACATACCACAATTTACACATGAACATGAGACTTGGAACAACGGGTTTGTTTTTCAGCTTCATACAGGTGTGCATGATCTAGAAGCACCAATAAAAATTAATGATAATTACTCTTTCACATAAAGGAGAATGTTCCGCATGACAGGGCAGCACGGCAGCACAGTGGTTAGCACAGTTGCTTCACAGGTCCAGGGTCCCAGGTTCGATTCCCGGCTGGATCACTGTCTGTGCAGCCTCTGCGCGTTCTCCCTGTCTCTGCGTGGGTTTCCTCCGGGTGCTCCGGTTTCCTCCCACAGTCCAAAGATGTGTGGGTTAGGTGGATTGGCCATGCCAAATTGCCCTTAGTGTCCAAAAAATGTGAAGTAGGGGTCACTGGGTAAGGGGGATAGGGTAGATACGTGGGCTTCAGTAGGATGCTCTTTTTAAGAGCCGGTGCAGACTCGATGGGCCGAATTGCCTCCTTCTGCACTGTAAATTCTATGAATTCTATGATCTACGATTAGATTTTCGTTGGAGTTGTAGCTCTTCAGCCAAGAACTTGCCTTGCTCTCATCCCTGCTCTTCTCAGAAGATATTATTGAAAACAACAGATGCAGTTGAACATTGAGACAAAAAGACAGATTTTGACATTCACTCCAGTTCTATTAGCTTTTAATTGCGCAGAGAGTTGGGTTATTGTACTGCGTTTGAAGTTAAGCCAGTCATTGGAGAAACACACTGCACCAGCTCCAACATGCTTTTGCCTCTAGGGCACACAATGCAGGGTTACTCCCACATTTCTCAATGCTGCAAGATCCCAATCTGAATCATGATGGGAGGCCAGACAGTTCCCCAGGGAAAAGAACAATGTTACAAAGAGAGAGAAAAGAAATCGGAGGACTAGCCAAGATCATCCTTTTTTTCCAGTGAAGCATTAGCTATGACCTGACAGCAAACTCACTGTCCAGCCTTTCAGATGAGTAGCAAATAAAGAGAGGGAACTTTTTGACTTAGATTAACTGTTTTTTACAATCTTTAACATTACCACAGTGGTACATATGTCTTGTTAAATCAAGCTTTACTACCCCTCTTAAATTTTTAAGAACTTTGGGCAGCACGGTAGCACAAGTGGACAGCACTGTGGCTTCACAGCTCCAGGGTCCCAGGTTCGATTCCCTGCTGGGTCACTGTCTGTGCAGAGTCTGCACGTTCTCCCCGTGTCTGTGTGGGTTTCCTCCGGGTGCTCTGGTTTCTTCCCACAATCCAAAGATGTGCAGCTTTGGTGGATTGGCCATGATAAATTGCCCTTAGTGACCAAAAGGGTTGGGTGGGGGGTTTATTGGATTACGGGGATAGGGTGGAAGTGGGGGCTTAAGTGGATCGGTGTAGACTCGATGGGCCGAATGGCCTCCTTCTGCACTGTATGTTCTATGTTCTATTTGAGTCACTCCCCAACAAATAGGCATTTTTTGAGGCCTCGATATTTAACCTAGTACGTTCACAAAAGACATTCAAAATCCTCATATCCATCTCACAGAACCCATGCTGTGACTTTTATGGTAGAATTGCTGTACCAAGCCAAGAGCACAAAGCCTCTTTTAACACCACATTTCAATGTACAAAAGATAATATAAAAAGAATTCTGCAGCATATTTTACCGACTGAAATTTGAAGCTACACCAATAAATGTATGTGAACTACAACTTGCAAAGCAAATTCAGTTGAGCAGTGATTTCATATTTTGACCCTCATTCTGATAAATTGAATTTAACAAAGTATTACAAGAAATCCTACCATCTTGTTGAAACCACTATATTCGCGATAAGTGCTCCTAAATTGGTTGCTGAAATGTACTCTAATACATTATACAGGGTCTTCCATTTTTCAAAACCAAAACTGATTACTATAAAAAAAAACACAAGCACGAGGTCATTGATTTGAACTTACATTCTCCTTCGAAAATGATCTCGTAAAACAGAGATATCTAGTGACCTTGGATTTAAATAAGCCGTCCTTCCAGAGGTCAGCATCCAAACCATCTGCCGTTTGCGAAATCTGCGAAAACAGGACAGCATGTGCAAATGTGAGGTGGAATAGAGCTAATTCATGTACAGTGAGTTTTGCTCCTTTCCCTAATTAACACCGACTGTACTAGTGCAACATCTCATTAGATTATTCCATCAGGTACCGCACAAAAGTATTTACAAAAATACTTCGAAAATACAGTCTCCAAGGATACAACTATCTAAAGATACATTGCAAATGATCTTGATAAGAAATCTGCAAGTTTTAAACCATTGTGCGCAAGCAGGATGGAGGGTGCTGGGTAATAGTGGAAGAAACAATTATCATATACTTAAGATTCAAGCCATGCCAGGGAATGCTTATGTTGCGTTATGTTGACAACTTATGAAAACAACACAGAAGAAAATAACAAGGCGTGTGAAAAAATGGTTTTGCCTCTGACTATTGTTAAGTGGCCAGCCTCCAAAGCACATTTTACACAATTGACAATGGTAGTTTCAATTCACACGCTCGGTTTGCTCATTTTGAAATAGAGCAGCTGTAAAACGGGAAATCTGAATTTTCAGTTATATTGCAATTAACACTGCCCACTACTAAAATGAAGCTACAACATGCAACCTCTTTATTCTGGGGAGGGTAGAGGGGGTGCTAAATTTGGTATAAAATTAGAATTAGGCAATAGTCATTAGTTAATATACACAGCAGAATTATTCGTATTTACAAAAACAAAA
Source organism: Scyliorhinus torazame (assembly GCF_047496885.1). NCBI lineage: Eukaryota > Metazoa > Chordata > Chondrichthyes > Carcharhiniformes > Scyliorhinidae > Scyliorhinus > Scyliorhinus torazame. Next base: position 85,407,865 of record NC_092728.1, on the reverse strand, counting down.
AAAACATAGATCATTTGTGGGACAATTTATTTTGCCCATTGTGTCAGTATCGGCTGAAACAGAACTATCCGGTCAAATCCCATTTTCTAGCTCCTGGTCCATAGTCTTGTAGATTACAGCATTTCAAGTGAATATCAAAGTATATTTTTTTAAAATGAGGAGTGTTTCTACCTTTAGCCTGACTTCCAGAACGCGACTACATTCTGAATGAAAACATTTCAAAACTCCCATCTAATCTTTCTACCAATTACTTTAAAGCTATGCCCCTGGTTATTGACCTCTCTACTAACAGCAATAAGTCCTCCCCATCTGCTCTATCCAGGCCCCCAATTTGTATATACCTCAATTAAATCTCCCCTCAGCCTTCTCTGTCCAAAGGGAATAACAACTTCAGCTTATCAAATTTTTCCTCATAATAATTAAAATGAATGGCGTGCTATGGAGCTCAACTATCTAACAAACTGGTTTCAAGGTAGTCTCTAACTGCCTCAATTTCAGGCTTACTTCACTGATAGTTAATGTTAAGCCCACATTAAGTGGAGTTCTTGGGGCAAAGGGGGGACAAAAGAAACACAGACACAGGTAAATCTCACAAAATGTATTCCTCAACATTGTGAATCTGTCACACAAACTGGAGAGAGCAATTTATTATCAAGTAGAAAAGCCATTTATTATCTCCTGCAAAAGCATTTTAACTGTGTTTATGTGCTACTCTACTCTTCAAAACAGCTTACTTTCACACACCCTCAGGGGTCTCAATCTCTGGTGCATGTACCCCCAAGGGTACACACGACATCTCTAGGGGGTACATAGGAGAAATTGTCGAATGGTGAATTTAAAGTCTAATGGGAACATTTGACCATTTTTTTTTCTTCATTTAAAAAAAATAATTGGTGTATGTTTGTGCGTGCGTATATGCGAATGCATGCGTGAGAAGAAGCAAAATGTTTGGATGCTTCCTGGTAAATGTTTGCTCTGTCTGCTGTGAATTTATTTTTTCCCAAAGCAAGCCTGTTTCATGTAGACAAGGGTAGGCTGTTGGCTTTGTCCTGGGAGACAGGTCTCTGTGCCATGTGGTTGCCAGTGACCCTTCAGCCTGCTCTTTTGACCCTCCTGTTACAGGTCAGAGATCTCCATGGAGGACTCATTCTCTTCCAAAATACTTGGAGCCAAGAGGATCACCTGGAGCTCAATTACTAGGGGGCATAGGTTTAAGGTGAGAGGGGCAAGGTTTAGAGTAGATGTACGAGGCAAGTTTTTTACGCAGAGGGTAGTGGGTGCCTGGAACTCGCTACCGGAGGAGGTAGTGGAAGCAGGGACGATAGGGACATTTAAGGGGCATCATGACAAATATATGAATAGGATGGGAATAGAAGGATACGGACCCAGGAAGTGTAGAAGATTGTAGTTTAGTCGGGCAGCATGGTCGGCACGGGCTTGGAGGGCCGAAGGGCCTGTTCCTGTGCTGTACATTTCTTTGTTCTTTGTTCTTTGGAGCAACTGACAGTCTGGAAGGACAAAAACCATCACATGCACTTAACTGGCCTTCTGTCTGGAGAAACAAAACAGTCCATTGACAGCCGGCCTCCTAGCTGGAGATGGACTAACGGGGCCTGGAGGAGCAGGGGGACTAACGGAGCCTGGAGGAGCAGGGGGACTAACGGGACCTGGAGGAGCAGGGGGACAATTGCTCCAGTTCACTGACCTCAACAATCAATCAGGAGCTCCAGGAAACCCATGTGACTCTGGGCTGGCTTCTCTGGGGGAGAAGAACGCCATTCACTCACATGGGGAGTTTGTGGGATCCAAAAGGAGCCTTGTACTTGCGGGATCCTGTCAGTGCTGAGCAGTGTAAAGAGTTAGGTAGAGCCGGCGAGGCAAGTCAGCTCCTGGTACGATGTGGTGTGGAACAGGAATGGCTGAAAACTTCACCCAAAAAAGGGAGGAAATTCAGAGTTTACAAACATTTTATAAATGTGCCAACTGATATCACAGAATCAGAACAGCTACACATTATTTCACACTCCATGTTTTCCGAGTAGGCAGATTGATACGGTGGATTTGGAATCATTGCTTTTCGTATTTTATATATATATATACACACACACATGACCTGAGTTTGAAATGTCCTCCTGTATTGTAAGATTTTGTAAGGAAGCAGATTTTAAAGCTGCTACTTTAATCTTTTATCGTCCCCACAATATAGTGTATAGTGATAGTAGATAGTAAGAGAGTTATCCCAAAATTGGGCCACTGCCAACAATTTGAAAGACTAATATTTTTAATGAAGTGAAGTGGAGCAATAGTCTGGGGTGGAGGGAGTAGGCATGTGCAGAAAGTGAACAGAAGTTGTGTTCACTCAAATATGAAGATGCCATTATGCATCCATGACCAAGTTACTGAGCAACTTCCACCTCAAACTATCACCAATCACTCCAAACATGGTGTATCGAATTAAGAATATGGGAAAATTAAGATTTAAAAAATGAAATTGGGATAAACGAAAATAAAACAGGGAGATGTCGGAGGAGATGTTGCAATGTGAATTAGCATATCAGTTAGAAAAGCAAGTCTTTACCTCGGTAACTAGAGGAAAACAATGGCGATAAAGAACAGGTAACTTCAAAAAGGTGAAGAGGTAAAACTGACAGATATATGCAAAAAGCACTTCACAGCTGGATAACATTAAAGGGAAAAATGGTATATTCATCGCACAATGATTGGGGCAAAGGGGGGGACTGAAGAAACACAGACACAGCTACCATCAGCCACATCCAACGGCAGAAACAGTCTCCCGAAAACAAGTCATTATCAAACAGGTAGCTGGTTAAGATCAAAACTCGAACAGAACAGATTTCGCCTTCTCTGAAACTGAAGGCGGTTTTCCCAAACGATGCGTGATAATTCTTTGCTAGATTTAGCTCATAGACATACAATGTAGGAAATTGTTTGGGAACAAAAGGGTGTCTCAGAGCTCAGGGAACATGGGTAGTTTAAACCAAGGGGTAATTTCCTGTAATACCGTGTGTGTGTATATAGCCAACTGTGGACTAAGCAGTTGTAGTGTATTTGAGTCCTTCTTGTAGTGTGTTTTATCTTTAAGTTAGTAAATATTCGTTATTAATTGTTACCCAATGACTGGACTATTCCTTCCTGGTTCACATATTTTTCCTCACAGTATACCAAATTGAAAATATACACCACTAAGAACCGATGTTCCAAGTTGCCTTTCTGCATTTTGGGACACGGTCTCATTTAACATCAGTGGGGTTCTTAACAACCTCATCCATTACACGCATGGCAAGCAGTATAATCAAGACATTGTTTCAAATGTATTATTATTTGTGTGTGGGCAGTAAAGAGGTTAACATATTAAAACGTGTGCTGATAGGGGCATTTGGAAGGTTGGTCGGTCTGGGAGGGAGGACACAACAAGTTTGGGAACCTCTACTCTGCCAGTTGAGACTGATGATACCTAAAGCGTGCATACATATTAGTCTTTTTCACAAATCACCCAACATGGCATACAGATTTCAGGCCAAAACTGTCAAAGCAACGGTTCGACAATCACACTAATGAAATTCACTACCTGTTGGTACACAGTAACATGAAGCAAGCACCGAATACACAATGCAAACCTAACAGTGCTTTTGAAACCAGGTCACGGATATCATTTTCATGCACTGACACACAAAATTGCAGCAATGGCAATTTTCAAATGTTATCTAGAATTCTGGACTCTTCATTATTCCTTTCATCTTGAAAGTGGTTTACCTTTGCTGTGAGCCTCCAAAGAGACAATTTGTATTGATTTGCAATACAGTTGCATATTCTGCACTTCTGCCATTAAGTGTAAAAAAATTAAATATCAAGATGCTTCTTTAGGGAGAACAGGGCACTTTTTAACGCTGTGCAATATTTCTAATCACTTGAAAAAGTTCCATTTCCATCATCATCATCAATGACCATCGTTTAATTCATCTGGGCATTATGGGGTTTAAAACGGTTCTCTAGTCTAGCACAACCCAAGTTTAGAGGGACAAAATCTGTAATCGGTTCTTGTTCTTCACAGCTCAATGTGACAGACTCCAGATAATGTCAATTTTGTATTAAAAAGAATACCCTATAATTTGGAATGTACCATAAGCAATACAGCAAGATTAGCATTTTTTTTAAACTGAATTCCAACGTGACGTGACGCAAGCACGGAAGCAGAAGCAGCTGCATTTTCACAAGCTCCGGCTCTGCTCATCTTTCAATCTTAACATTTATCCTTGTGCACATCCTTTTTTGTCTTTTCTTGGTCTACATGGTTAGTGCAATGCACTAAGAGTTGTTGGTCAGTGTTTTTCAACTCCACTGAGTCGAGTTGAAAGGTTTTAATCCTCGTCGATTCGTGGTAGCTGGAAAAAGTTAAGGTGGGGCCCTGTCTTTGCTGGCACCAATACTTTTGGGAGGACTGGCACCCTGACTGTATGTTGTGCACCGGCGGATGATAGCCGCTAGCGAAGAAGTTAGTCTGTATGAATGGCTTGGTTCTGCACTGCGGAATGTCAAAATCCAATTTCAGGGGTTGCTTTATGAAGGCAGTGGCAGTGCACGAGGAGGTTCTTGTGACCAAGGGAGCACTCTGCTTGATGGAAGCCTCCCTCTGCACAGTTGAGGTCCTGTTGTCCATCCTGAGGGGTACGGGTGTGGATGAGGTGAACCTGGTTAAGGAACCATGCTGATCCTGGTGTCTCGGACGAGATGCTGGAGATGTTCCTGGCTGATTTTGAGAACCCCACAACCCCATTCCCAAGCCCCAGGGCAAAACATATTTAGACTTCCATGATTTCTGCAGCACAAAAACTGCCAACTTCCATCTTAGCTGCACTAAATGCCTCCCCACCCACTACCTCCTTTCCACCAATGCTAAACATCTTTCATGCCTTTACAACTCCAGAGCTTTTAAAAACCTCTCAAAACCCATTTATTTGACAAAGTCCTCAGTTGCTCCTTAAAGTTCAACCTTCAGATTAATTTCTTATGCCTATCGTGAACTGCCTTAGCATGTTCATTGCACGAAAAGATACTGAATAAAAGGGTATGTTTATTGTCATTCAATAACATTCCACATTTTATTTGTTTGTGCAAGAAAGCAGAAATTCCCAATTACAGCGCTTTACTTGGTGTGCAGAGTACAGCGAGGGTTGGAAGAGTTGAGCAGTCAGAGCGTATTCTTTTGGCAGGAGCAATGGGCATAACTACAGCCAGTAGTTTAACCTTAATATCGCGCTTCTATTACAGGGAGTGATTGATTTTACTTCCAGTGCACCCTAACTATAATTTTAATATATTATAAACATACATATAAACTAAGCACTGCCTTCGTAAAGCAAGTCTGAAATGCAGTTATGGGAATAATGTCAACTGATTTCAAAAGCTTCTGATGAAGGACATCTCAACATGGAACCAGTTACAAGAATTGCTAGCTCTTTTATATTGAAGTGAAAAACATGTGGAAGTGTCGGTGCCTTCTAGGTTGGGATGGAAGTATGTTAAACAGGTTGATGCTGAGACAGTGTGTGTTCTGAATTTATAGGTAAAACGGACACCTTCCTTTGTACCGACATTACCTTCACAGTGCCAGAATAGCACTTAGAATCGTAGAATGGTTACAGGGCAGAAGAGGCCATGCTGCCTGTCGTCCCTGTGCTAGATTGCCACACTTGGGAGACAGTAACGGCATGTCTTCCAGCACATTAATGGAGAAAATTGTTATAAATTCTTTGTGCCAACTCACAAACCAAAAAATTCACTACAACTCACTTAGAAAATTGCAACATCTGCCTACAAGTGTAATAGTTCTTCATTAATAAGAGGATTTTCTCAGCAGAGTTGCTTACAGAGAAAGGCAGCAGCAGCTTATGTGACACAATTGGAAATATTAAAGTGCTGGCTAAGCTTGCAGTAATCCCCATCATAGCCATTCATCTGAAACAAAATGAGATCTATCCCATAATACAAACGGAACACACAACAGCAAACAGCACAGCCCAAGCAGGAGGAAGATCTTGTTAATGCAATGTTTTTTGGATTTGTTTATTATCACGTGTACCGAGGTACAGTGAAAAGTATTGTTCTGCGTACAGTCCAGACAGATCAGTCCATAAATGAAAACAAACATAGGGCAAAGATAAATACACAATGTAAATACATAGGCAGAGGCATCGGGTGAAGCATACAGGAGTGTAGTACTGCTCAGTAGAGAAGATTTGTGAAGAGATCAGATCAGTCCATAAGAGGGTCGTTTAGGAGTCTGGTAACAGCGGGAAGAAGCTGTTTTTGAATCCGTTAGTGCGTGTTCTCAGGCTTTTGCATCTCCTGCCCGATGGAAGAATTTGGAAGAGTGAATAAGCCGGGTGGGAGGGGTCCTTGATTATACTGCCCGCTTTCCCAAGGCAACATGAGGTGTAGACAGAGTCAATGGATGGGAGGCGGGTTCGCGTGATGGACTGGGCGGTGTTCGCGACTCTGTCGTTTCTTACAGTCTTGGGCCGAGCAGTTGCCATACCAGGCTGTGATGCAGCCAGATAGGATGCTTTCTATGGTGCATCCGTAAAAGTTGGTAAGAGTCAATGTGGACATGCCAAATTTCCTTCGTTTTCTGAGGAAGTATGCTGTTGTGCTTTCTTGGTCATACAGTCATTGTGGGTGGACCATGACAGATTTTTGGTAATGTGCACACCTAGGAATTTGAAGCTGTCAACCATCCCCACCTCTGCACCATTGATGCAGACCGGGGTGTGTATGATACATTGCTTCCTGAAGTCAATGGCCAGCTCTTTAGTTTTGCAGGTATTGAGGGAGAAATTGTTGTTACACCACTCCACTAGGTTCTCTATCTCCCTCCTGTATTCTGACTCATCGTTAAATCATAACTTTGGTGCTTACTTTTGAATGATCTAAAATCTCAGAACTTTGTTTTATGCACTTCAGATATAAAAATACATATATATATATATTTTTAAAGTATTCATTCATGGATTGGGAGAGTCACTGTCTCGACCAGCATTTATTGCCCATCCCCAATTACCCTTGAGAAGGTTGAGGTGAGCCTCCTTCGCGAACTGCTGCAGGCCACGTATTCTACGAATGTCCAGTATTGTTAGGAAATGAATTCCGGGACTGTGGCCCACGACAATGAAGAAACAGCACTGTAGTTCCAAGTCAGGATTCAGGATGGTGTGTGGCTTGGAGGGGAACTTGCAGGTGCTGGTGTTCCCATGATCTGTTGTCCTTGTCCTTTTAGGCGGTAGAGGTTGCGGGTTTGGAAGATTCTGTCGAAGGAGCCTTGGTGATGGTGCACATTGCTGATATTGTGCATCGGTGGTGGAGGGGGAGAATGTTTAAGTTGGTGGATGGGGCTGCCAGTTAAATGGACCGATTTGTTCTGGCTGACATCAAGCTTCTGGAGTGCTGTTGGAACATAGGAACTGGGACTGGAGTAGGCAATTCGGCCTGTTGAGCCTGCTCCATCATTCAAACAGATCATGGCTGAACGTCTCCCGCTCACCCCATTTTTCCCACTATCCGCATATCCCTGGTTAGTACCCAAAAATATATTAATTTGTTTCTTTAACATGCTCAATGACCGTAGCTGCCACAGCCCTCTGGAGTACAAAATTTCAAAGAATTGGAATAAATTGTTGGCGCTGCACTCATCCAGGTAAGTCCATCAAATTCCTAACTAGTCTTGGGAGATGGTGGACGGGCTTTGGGAAGTTACTCGCCAGAGAATTCTCACCTCTGACTTGCTCTTGTAGCCACAGTATTTATATGGCTAGTCCAGTTCAGTTTCTGGTCAATGGGAACTCCCAGGATGTTGATAGTGAGCAATTCAGCTGTGGTAATGCTATTGAATGTCAAGGGACAAAGGTTAGATTTACTCTTTTGGAGATGGCACTTGCGTGGCGCAAATGTTACTTGCCATTTATCAGCCCAAGCCTGAATTTTATCCAGGTCTTGCTGCATATGGTCACGGCCTGCTTCAGTAACTATTGATAAATTGGAGGAAACTGCAGCGCATCCAATGTCAGGCAAGCAGTCTGGAGGTAGTGGAGGGGTCTAGGAAAATAGCAGCGAGGTCAAGTTTGTGTCGTCAGTGTGCACGTGGACCCTGACATCTTGTAGTTGAATTATGTCACCAAGGCCACCATGTAGATGAGGAAGACAAGAACAGAGCATAGAAGCAGCGTGCAGAGGCAGGAATCCAAGTCATTGATGAAAGACTCTGGTTACCACTGGATTGTTACAAGTGGAAGCAAGCAACTCCACCGAACATTGGAAAAAGTTACAGGTAGAGGATAATATAGCTGACAGCATCAAAAGCTGAATTGGGATTGATAAGCACAAGGAGCGGGTAATACACCATAGTCAGTCACAGAGGGTAATTTCACTAGCGCCATTTCAATGCTGTAGTCTGGATGGAAACAGGTTGGAAATTCAAACAGGGGATTGCACGAAAAACGGAATCAGATTTTAGAGGCAACAACATATTGAAAGAAAGATCAGGTTGAAGATTGGGGTGATAGCTCACAAGGAAGGGTGACGACTATGGCTTTGAATGGGAGGAAAACAAAATCCAAGAAAGTCACTTAAAACGTCAGTCCACACTGAGGCAGAAAGGGAAGATGGATGGTCACAGTTTACTGGAACCAGGTGTAAAAGAGCAACGGTGTGCCTCATGGACAAGATGAGGAAGCAATGGCAGCTGCGACAACTAATTTCAATTGTAATAACTAAGCAGTCCATGAACCTCTGCACAGTTGGAGGAGAGGGTGGAGGGGATAAGGAACAGGGTTTTAAGCAGATGGGTGGTTTGCAAAAAATAAAAGTCAAGGGTTATCTTTGCTCTCCGGGATCATCCTGGAGTTGTGAGCAGTTCTGGCAGATGACAGCATCCTCAATCTACGCCCCTCATATCTGGGGGAGCGACAAGAATGGGAGAAAATGAAGGTTTTGCTGGGGACAAGGACATCAAATATGGACATTAAATATGGACATCAATTGAGAAGATCAGCTGAGGTATCAAACTGAATGGTGGACCAAAGGTTAGGCAACCGTTTCAAACTATAATTCTAAATTACGAGTATTTTCAGAAGCATATGAAGAATGAAGTGGGGACAGAAGAGTGGAGTAGGATGTGCCTGGAAAGGAATAGAAGGAAATTATTCAGAGATGGCTCTGTTTGTAATTGAGACCATTGAAGTGCAAAGGGAGGACGAGGTGGAAATGTTGAGGAGGTGGCCATGCGCATATGTCAGATATGTGGAAGGCATGATTAAAACGATGAGAGAGGGCAAGGTGATTGGAGATTGAAACTGTGAAAGAGGAGCTCTTCGCTGCAGAGAATGTGGAACGATCGGTCAAAGAGGAACTGATGGGTGGATTGGGGAGGGAGCACTTGTAATTGAAATTACATCAGTGCATATTCCAAAAGATTTGTAATGATATTAAGTGTTTTCACATACCATGAATAATATTCAAAAATTAAATAGTTCAAATCTATGACAGCTCCAGGCAGAATGTTGACAAAAGGTGGACACAGTTAGATAATCTATGATATTTTCAATGTCCTCATCATAATCCACAGAAGAATACACACATTAAGAAGCAGATCTTGAGACTGTAATTTAAAAGAAGGGTTTGCACATCAGCTGGGAAGTGAATCCAAAGCACCTTATAAACATCACCTGGAACACTCAAACAAATTATAGCCTTGTAACTCACTCCACAGATACCTATACTGGTACATGCAAACAAATGCATGTACTGGCTTTTGAAGTCATAAACTACTGTTCAAAGAAGGTAATTCATTTACCTCATGAAGATGCTACTGGAGATCCAAACAGAAAATACTTTTGTTGTAGATTACAAAGAAACTTAGTCCAAGTTAGAAATATTAAGAGAAATGCTCATTTTGTCATTTGTTTGGGATAAGTGAAAGCTTAAAAAGAAATAAGAAGTTGAAAAATAATTGAAATGGCAGGAAATGGTGAAAAACTAAAAACAGTCACCTATCGAATTAGCTTTCAATAAACAGTGAATTCTGATACACTGGGAAGAAAGAAATGCAACTTTAAAAGCAAAAAAAAATGTTTTAAACATTTCCAGATATAATTTTAATTACAATAACCATATCATATATGGATTAGAAAGATGCAAATAATTCCGAGGTGAAATAACAGGTGCTGGGGGGTGGCCATACAAATCATCTGTATTTCTATAAAATGCACCCTTCATTTTTTAAAATAAATTTAGAGTAGCCAATTATTTTTCTTTTTTCCAATTAAGGGGCACTTTAGCGTGGCCAATCCACCTAACCAGCACATCTTTGGGTTGTGGGGGTGAAATCCACACACAAATGAGGAGAATGTGCAAACTCCACACGGACAGTGACTCAGGGCCGGGATTCGAACCAGAGCCCTCAGCTCCGCAGTCCCAATGCGCCACATGGAATCATAGAATTTACAGTGCAGAAGGAGGCCATTTGGCCCATTAGGTCTGCACCGGCCCTTGGAAAGAGCACCCTAACCAATCCCTCCCCCCCCCCCCCCCCCCCCCCCCCCCCCCCCATCCCCGTAACCCAGTAACCCCACCTAGCCTAAGGGCAATTTATCACAGCCAATCCACCTAATCTGCACATCTTTGGACTGTGGGAGGAAACCGGAGCACCCGGAGGAAGCCCACGCAGACACGGGGAGAACGTGCAGACTCCACACAGACAGTGACCCAAGCCGGGAATCGAACCTGGGACCCTGGAGCTGTGAAGCAACTGTGCTGACCTCTATGCTATCATTTATGAATGAGTATCTTAAAAAGTTTTTTTTTTTAAAACAGTCTTGCTGCAAGGCTGCAGGAAATGAGCAGATGATTCAAGTAAAATGTATTGTTCTTAAAAATATTAGACCCAAAAAATAAAAGTGGTAGATATACAGAGCATTCTCCCCGTGTCTGCGTGGGTCTCACCCCCACAATCCAAAGATGTGCAGGGCAGGTGGATTGATCGTGCTAAATGGCCCCTTAATTGGAAACAAAGTACTGGGTACTCGGAATTTTTTTAAAAATAAAAATAAAATAGAAATTACAGAGACTAATACAGTACTCACTACTTCATAACTGGAAGGTGCCCGATATCGGGATGAGACCACTCCTACACCAGTGATTGGATCCATAGAGAAATCCCACAATTCAGGCATCATTGAGCGACACTGAAAAGCGAAAGAAAAACATACAAGTTTTCTTGAATTTGAACTACCAAAATGCATACAAGCAACAATACAGGATAAAGTTCTTATACTTGAACTACCAACCATAGAATGTTACAGACACCCAATCTCTTATCTGCAGGGAAAACCAACGACACGTAACGGATGGATCCAACCACAGAAACAGGTCATCAGCAGCAGAACAGGACTTCTTCAGTGGAACATGTTGTAAACCTCTGTTATAATTTTAAATCCGTCTTTTGGACACTTCAGTAATACAATAATGATAATAATGATAATAGCTTTGATAAAGTAGCTTTGATCCAGAAGATATTTAGAAAAGAGACTCCCATGAGTAACTCAGTTGTGTAAACAAGTACTGATCCCGGAAGTCTCGAAGGGCAAGCTCAATAATTGAAGCAGTTGCCTGATATACAATGTATTGCAAGATGAAAATAAAATACTGCATTGCAAATTGTCGCAAGCCACCCCGAGATTTAGCTAAGCATCTGCCCATTTCATTACTTCCATATTTGCATCAGTTTCTTACAGGCTCTTTACCATCAAACATAAGTCAATCAGAAAATGTGCTTCAGAAGAATTCAGAAACAAAAACACAATCAAAAATGAACGGGGTGGACGTCCGATGGGGACTATGAGGGAGTAAATCGCATATTTGGTGGCTCCCGTTTCAGTCGGACTTTTGGACTTTTTCCCCCAACTTTTTTGCGCTTTTGAGCGCGGAACTGGAAAGCAATAATACTCAGGCACTGAACCCATACAGAGTTGTATGGACTTAAGAAGCCGGAGGGACCGTAAACAGCAGAAGAAGTGGTCAAACAAGGGCATGATGGAGGCTGTGAGAGAGACCAATATGGCCTCTAACCAGAGCAAGGCGGCGTCAGCCCAGCCTACAATGGAGCAGCTGCTACAGGCCATGCAGGAGGGCTTTTTAGCTCAGAAGCGCGATAATTTGGAGCCGCTCCAGAAGTCGATGGACCGATTGGAAAAAAGGCTGGATGATCAGGCTGAGAAGCTCCAGAAGCTGGAGAAGACAGTGGAGGAGCAGGCAGACTTTCAAACGGTGGCGGACGTGGACACTCGGAGGCCGAGGGATCAGCAGAAAATTCTCCTGGAAAGGCTGGAGGACCTGGACAACAGATCTCGCCGGCAGAATGGAAGAATTGTTGGCCTCCCGGAGGGGGCTGAGGGGCTGGGTGTCGCCGCGTATGTGGAGGGTATGTTTCAGAAGCTGCTGGGGAACGAGGTGTTCCCTCGCCCGCCGGTGGTGGACAGGGCACACAGAGTGCAGGTGAGGCAGCCGCGACGAGGAGGTCCCGCACGAGCGATGGTGGTCCGGTTCCACAGGTACCTGGACAAGGAGCGGGTTCTGCAATGGGCCAAGAGTACACAAAGCTGTACATGGGACAATAGCACCCTGCGTGTTTACCAAGACCTGAGTACTGAGGTGGCCAGGAGGAGGGGAGGCTACAGGCAGGTGAAGGAGATTTTGTACAAGAACAAGGTGAAATTCAGGCTGCTTTTTCCGGCGCGACTGTGGGTTACGTACGAGAGCCAGCACCACTATTTTGAGGAACCCAAGGAGGCGATGGACTTTGTTAAGAAGCAAGGGCTGACTCCAAGCTGAGGACTCTTGGACTCATGGTAGAACTTTTAAGTCTATTTTGTTTCTCTCTCGCTTTGAGAGATGCCTGCCTGCTTGGATCCGTTCTTTTCGTTTTTTCGGCCTTTTTACGTTGATGTATTTTGGTTGCGATGTGATTTTCTTGTTCTTTTTCATGGTTTCCCTCAATATTTCCTTTTTGTGGTCACTTGTTGGATTGGAGGTTTGGTAGGGGGAAAATAAAAAATAAAATAGCTAAAAAGGTGTTTCGGGGATTTTTTTGCAATCTTTTTCTGTGTGTGGAGGGGAACGGCTGAGAGTGCCGAGTACTTCTTATCTCTATCTGTTTGATCTAAATTGCACTATTGTAGGGGGTGTCTTTGACTTGTATAGAGTATGTGTTTAAGCAGGGCTGGTTTGGGGAAATGGTATGGATGGGACGGGGAGGGGAGCCAGGGAACAATGGGAGAGAGACGTGCTGGCGCCGAAGCGGGGAGCACCAGGCTAGCTGGGTAGGCTCGTCAACGGAAGCCAGATGGGGGGGGATTCATAGAGTTAGACTAGAGCAGGGGTTGGGTGGTAGGATGATGTTACAGGGGGGAAGAGTTGACCTGTTGACGAAGATGGAAACTGGACATGGCAACAGTGAGGACGTCATGGGTGGAGCCGGCCAGGAGGCGGGCCAGAGGAAGCGCGATACATGGCTGGGGGCTGGCCAAGGAAAGGGGATGGCTGATCGGCAAAGGGGAGGGGGCGAAGTGCCCCCCAACCAGGCTGATCACCTGGAATGTTAGAGGGCTAAATGGGCCAGTGAAGAGGGCGCGTGTGTTCGCGCATTTGCAGGTTCTGAAGGCGAATGTAGTCATGCTGCAGGAGACGCACCTGACAGTGGCAGACCAGGTTAGGTTGAGGAAGGGCTGGGTTAGCCATGTCTTTCATTCGGGGCTCAACACTAAGACTAGGGGGGTCGCGATCCTGATTAATAAAAGGGTTCAATTTGAGGCGGAGGGTACAGTTGCGGACGGGGGCGGCAGATTCGTTATGGTTCGGGGTGAGCTCGACGGGGTGAGAGTAGTCTTGGTCAGTGTGTATACCCCTAATTGGGATGATGTAGATTTTATCAGGAGGTTGCTAGGGAAGATCCCGACTTGGACTCATGCAAACTGATCATGGGTGGGGACTTTAACACAGTCCTGGACCCGAGCCTGGATCGGTCGTGTTCAAAAACGGGCAGGTTGCCAGTGATGGCAAAGGAACTGAGAGGGTTCATGGAGCTGATCCGTGGAGATTTAGCCGGCCGTCAGCGAGGGTGTTTTCGTACTACTCTCACATCCACAAGGTGTATTCCCGAATTGATTTCTTTGTCATGAGTAGGGACTTGCTGTCCGAGATGGTGGGGGCAGAATATTCGACAATTACCATATCAGACCATGCTCCGCACTGGGTCGACCTACGGATTTGTAAGGATAGCTTCCAGCGCCCACAATGGAGGCTGGAAGTTGGATTGCTAGCGGACGAGGCGGTGTGTGAGAGACTCAGGAGATGCATGCAGAATTACCTGCAGATAAATGATACCAGAGAAGTCTCAGCAGCGGTGCTCTGGGAGGCGCTGAAGGCAGTGGTGAGACGGGAGCTGATCTCAATCCGGGCCCATAGGGACAGGACAGACAGGGCAGAAACGGACCTACTGATTCAGGAAATTTTACGGACGGACAGGAACTATGCGGAGTCCCCAAGACCAGAGTTACTCAGGAAACGACAGAGGCTGCAGGCCGAGTTCGGGGTGCTAACTACAGGCAAGGTTGTAGAGCAGCTTAGAAAGGCAAAAGGCACGATATATGAGCATGGAGAGAAGGCCAGCAGAATGCTCGCGCAACAACTAAGGAAGAGAGAAGCGGCTAGGGAGATAGGAAGGATAGTGGATGGGGAGGGGAATCTGGTGGGGGACCTGGCAGGGCTGAACAAGGTGTTTAGAGACTTTTATAGTGAGCTATACACTTCGGAACCTCCCCAGGGGACCCGAGGGGTTGAGGCAATTCCTGGACGGACTGACCGTCCCAAGAGTGGGTAGGGAGTTGGTAGACGGACTGGGGGCCCTGGTTGGGATCGAAGAGGTACTGGGGGGCCTGAACGTCATGCAGTCGGGTAAAGCCCCGGGGCCAGATGGGTATCTGGTGGAGTTTTACAAAATGTTTGCCGAGATAGTGGGGCCGGTGCTGGTCAGGGTTTTTAACGAGGCCAGAGACAGAGGGGTCCTACCCCCGACGATATCGCAGGCCACTATTTCGCTTATTCTGAAACGGGATAAAGACCCGGAGGCCTGTGGGTCTTATAGGCCAATCTCTTTGATCAACGCAGACGCGAAGTTACTGGCCAAGATCTTGGCGACTAGAATGGAGGACTGTGTACCGGACGTAATTGCGGAGGACCAAACTGGGTTCGTAAAGGGTAGGCAACTGGCGACCAATCTAAGAAGGCTGCTTAATGTGATCATGATGCCCCCCCCCCCCCCCCCCCCCGGAGAGCAGGGAGGCAGAGATAGTGGTAGCTATGGATGTGGAAAAGGCTTTCGACCGGATCGAGTGGGACTATCTGTGGGAAGTGCTTTTGGGTTCGGGGAGGGGTTCATTGACTGGGTTAGGCTGTTATACCAGGCCCCATAAGGACAACATCAGATTACTTCAGACTACACCGCGGGGCAAGACAGAGTAGCCCTCCCTCCCCACTGCTGTTCGCGCTGGCCATAGAGCCGCTGGCAATTGCTCTGAGAGCTTCAAAGGACTGGAAAGGGCTGGTCCGCGGGGGGGGGGGGGGAAGAGAGAACCACGACACAAAGTCTTGTTATTCGCGGATGACCTGTTGTTATACGTAGCGGACCCAATGGCGGGGATGGACGGCATTATGGAAATCCTGAGGAAATTTTGCCGGTTTTCACAATATAAATTGAACATGGCTAAGAGCAAGTTGTTCGTAATTCAGGCGAGGGGGCAGGAGAGTAGGCTGAAGGGTTTGCCGTTCAGGCTGGTAGGGGAAAGCTTTAGATACTTGGGGATACAGGTGGCACAGGACTGGGGCAGGTTGCATAAGCTCAACCTGTCCCGATTGGTGGAACGAGTGAGGGAGCAGGTTCGGAGTTGGGATGCGCTCCCGCTGTCACTAGCGGGGAGGGTGCAGACTGTCAAGACGACGATTCTCCCGAGATTCTTGTTCATATTTCAGTCTCTCCCTATTTTCATCCCGAGGTCCTTATTCAAGAGGCTGAATAAAATTATCCTGAGATTTGTCTGGGCGGGGAAGTCCCCGCGGGTGAGGAAGGTGATGCTCGAAAGGAACAAGGGGAGGGAGGGCGCTGGCGTTGCCGAACTTTAGCAACTATTACTGGGCAGCCAACATAGCGATGATAAGGAAATGGATGGTGGGCACGGGGTCGGTCTGGGAGCGGATGGAGGCTGCTTCGTGCGAGGGCACCAGTTTGGCAGCCCTGGTTACGGCACCTCTGCCGCTCCCGCCGGCGCGGTACTCCACCAGCCCTATACTGGTGGCGGCTTTGCGGATCTGGGGCCAGTGGAGGAGGCATATAGCGGAAGTGAGAGCATCGGTGTGGACCCCAATCTGCGGCAATCACCGACGGTGGGTATCGACTGTGACGGAGGGCGGGGATTGTGAGGGTGGGTGATCAGTTCCTGAAAGGGAGCTTTCAGAGAATGAGGGCGTTGGAGGAGAAGTTCGGGCTGACGGGAGGGAATGACTTTAGATACTTACAGGTGCGGGATTTTGTGCACAGGCTGGTGTCATTCTTCCCATGCCTCCCGCCAAAGGGGAGGCAGGACAGGGTAGTTTCTAGGGGAGAGGTAGGTGAGGGTAGAGTCTCAGATATTTACAAAGAACTAATGGGAGCAGAGGATACACAGACTGATGACCTGAAGCTTAAGTGGGAGGAGGAGCTCGAGGGAGAGATGGAGGACAGTATTTGGGCAGATGCTCTGGGCAGAGTAAACACGACCGCAACGTAAGCCAGGCTCAGTCTGGTCCAGTTTAAGGTCGTGCATCGAGCCCACATGACGGTGGCCCGGATGAGTAAATGTTTCGGGCTGGAGGACAAGTGTGCCAGATGCGCCTGTGGGCCGGCTAATCACGTGCACATGTTCTGGTCGTGTCCTAGACTCAGGGGGTACTGGCAGGGATTCGCGGACATCATGTCCCAGGTTTTGAAAACTGGGGTGGTAATGAGTCCTGAGGTGGCAATCATTGGGGAGTCGGAGGACCCGGGAGTCCAAGAGGAGAAGGAGGCCGATGTCTGGGCCTTTGCTTCCCTGGTAGCCCGGCGACAAATACTGTTGGCATGGAGGGACTCAAAGCCCCCGAAGAACGAAGCGAGCTTTCTTGGTCTAGAGAAGGTCAAGTTCGCCTTGAGAGGTTCACTATCAGGCTTTGCCCGGAGGTGGCAGCCATTCATTGACTTCTTCGCGGAGAATTCATCATCAGCAAGGGGGGGGGGGCGTGCTAGGGTAGTGTAGAGTAGGGGGTGGTTTAGGCAGGTCCTTGCACGAATGGAGTCGTGGTTTGCACTATGTGTTACTTGCTTTTCCTTTTATACGGTACTATACAATGTCATTGTTTTATATGCCAAAAATACCTCAATAAAATTGTATATATTTTTTTAATGAATGGGGGGGGAACGGGGGAAGAAGAGTGCTTGACTATCAAAGTTGGACTCGATGAATATTTACTTTATGCTACAGGCTGGTCACATACGGCCTGTAGCTGACTGAAAAAGGCATTTACATTCTCCCGAGGTGCATCATAAAAACAATATCACTTAGCAAAAAGGGGACTACATTACAACATGACATTCAGCCATGACATATTATTGGCATTTCAGTTTTAATAAAAAGGAATCAATATGGTCATAACAGATTTGTCAGACAATTCAATAAGAATGAAACTTAAGGCAAAGATTGGGATTCTTGCACTAACAGCGAGGTGGTGCTTCACAGCAGAGAAGCACAATGCATCAATTGCACATAGGAATGTAAACTGTAGAGTCTAAAATAATTCCTTTCAACATGTGAAATTTCTAAAATATTGTCAGGTTTCAAACACCAAAGTTGACTTAATTGCAGAGGATTGTCAGCGTGGCTGTAAAATTGACCTAAAATCAACCCGATTTCATTCAAGTGCTCAATACATTAATTATTGAACAGCAGTAAAGTAACTTATAGATTTTCCATTTTTGTCCCGAAGAATAAAGTTTTTAACGTTAGTAATGAAGTATATTGCTTCAGGTCAAGTTTTTAAAAATTGTTCTGCTTTTCGTGTCAGGTGAGTGAAAAAACTACCCCAGAAATTACTTTTGCTCCAGTCTGCCAAAACAATTAAAGAATAATTCTTACTTCCTGATCTTGTACAGTGCAGAATAGCATTAAATGCACGTTATTTTTCAAACATTCCATTGCAATCGCAGTTAAACTGGGCCTCATTTCTGGATTCCCACAACCCCTCCCTTTTTCCACCAAAGCTGCAGCAGTAAGTTACTTTTTAAAAGCAAAGTGCATTTCCCCACTTCTCAATAAAAAAAGGCCCCTAAACAGAAGGTGGCTTAGACTGTAATATAACTGAAGTAGCTTGCTCCAGAATCAAAATAGATGTGATTTGCTCGTGTGTTGAGCACTTGGAAAGAGTTTTCATTGTTGTGTTGGAAAGACCTTTGTTCTCGGTCAGTCTCTGACAAGGATGGAGTTTTTCATATAGTTAGAGGCTTTCAAAGATCACAACACAAGACACCAGAAAGGCACTCGAAGTATCGAGGAAATTGTAGAGAGATTGGTTTTATAACTAGACTCCATTTAAATTCAGTAAGATAACCCATCAAGTGAGCAGGGTATCACATGTTCATTCTATTATAAGTACAAATTGAAGTACCATACTGATCAAACGATACAATTTTGATTCTACCCACTGCACTCACTGTGTCATGTGCGTCGTTCTCCGCCCCCGCCCGCCCCCCGCCCCTCCCCCAGGTGCTCTCCAGGTACACTGGAGAGTGGAGCAGAGAACAGAAATGCCAGCGCTTGCATATATACCCCTCAAACTTAGCACTAACATCCATTACACAAATTTCCCATTTTCAGTAAAATTTGTTGACTTTAATGGCTCCTTTCCTACCTTCCAGAGTCAATCCAGTTCTGTTCACTATGATTAGAAGTATGCTGGCAAGTTTGGTGGCTTTTATCCAGTTAGGGAATTCAATTGACAGAGCAACGCAGTTCTAGAAAGTCTGACTTCACTGTGTAGCTAAGTTAAACCACAACACTGAAAGCAAAAAGAAACCCACAGAAAGTGACACAAAAATCTAATCACCTTTGGACAAATTCCAAAACAAAACACTTCCAACAAAAGGAGCATTTTGATCACAGATTAAATGTTTGAAATGTTAGAAACCACGTTATTTCAACCTTGAGTCTGGAGATCTATGAGGCTTACTCAGATTATCGTTACATCAATTATGACTGATACCATTACAAGGCAGTTTTCAATACCTCAACATAAACCTTTACTTCTCACATGTTGAGACGAGAACAGCTCCAAGTCATTCTTACAGCAGAGGGTCACCTTTCTGCAATACTTTCCTGAAACCTCCTACACAATTTTAAGACATAATAATGAAACTCCACAAGTCTAAAATTATTCTGTCCTTATTAAATAGCAATACACGTCACTGCCTCATTATCAGAATGCATTCTATTCCAGCAGATAGCTTTCTATATGGACATTATAATAATAATCGCTTATTGTCACAAGTAGGCTTCAATGAAGTTACTGTGAAAAGCCCCTAGTCGCCACATTCCAGCGCCTGTTCGGGGAGGCTGGTGCAGGAATTGAACCCGCGCTACTGCCTTGTTCTGCATTACAAGCCAGCTATTTAGCCCAGTGTGCTAAACCAACCCCAACATTATTATTCATCTTCTAGAATTAATCTATTATACAAAAGTCTACCTGTAATAAAACAGCTCTTCAGATGTGTGGTATAGAATGAAGCAACTTATATTTATGCAGCGCTATGGGTAGCACAGTGGTTAGCACTGTTGCTTTGCAGCGGCAGGGACCCGGGTTCGATTTCCGGCTTGGGTCACTGTCCCTACGGAGTCTGCACGTTCTCCCCATGCCTGCGTGTGATTCCTCCGGTTTCCTCCCACAAGTCCCGAAAGGCATGCTTGTTAGGCGAATTGGACATTTGAATTCTTCCTGAACAGGTGCCGGAGTGTGGCGACTAGGGGATTTTCACAGTAACTTAATTGCAGTGTTAATGCAAGTCTACTTTTCAAATAATTTTTATTGTCACAAGTAGGCTTACATTAAAACTGCAATGAAGTTACTGCGCAAAAACCCTAGCCGCCACGGCGCCGGTTCGGATACACGGAGAGATAATTCAGTATGTTCAAATCACCTAACAGCATGTCTTTCGGGTCTTGTGGGAGGAAACCTGAAGAAACCCATGCAGGCATTGGGAGAACCTGCAGACTCCGCACAAACAGTGATCCAAACCGGAAATCGAACCTGGGACCCTGGCACTGTGAATCCATAGTGCTAAACACTGTGCTACCGTGTTGCCCTTGTGACACTAATAAAGATTATTATTATAATAAAATGTCCCAAGGTGCTCCACAGGAGCATTGTAAAACAAAATATGGCACTGAGCCACATAAGGAGGAAGTAGGTCAGACGGCCACAAGCTTGCTCAAAGAGAGGTTAAAGGAGACAGAAGTAGACCGGGAGGTGTAGCAAGGGTATTCCAGAGCTTTGGGCCGAGGTAACTTAGGGCCAAGGCAGCTAATGGTAATATCACGCCACCAGTGATGCACAAGTAGCCAGAATTCTAGGACTGCAGATTTCTCAAAGCGTTGTAAAGTTGTTGCTTCACTGGGAACCAATGCATATCAACAAGTACAGAGGTGATGGGTGAATGGACTTGGTGCAAGTTAAAACACAGGCAGCAGAGTTTTGGATGACCTAAAGTTCACAGGGAGTAGAATTTGAGAGACCAGCCAAAAGTGCTTTGTCAAGACTACAGGTACGGACCTCCAGAATGAAAGCTTCGGCTGCTGATGAGCTGAGGCTGCTCATGTCATGGTGGGGGTAACAGGCGGTCCTTGAGATGAAACAATTGTGTGATTGGAAGCCACACAAATATGCGTCAAATGTGACAAAGTAGTTACGAACAGATTGGCTTAATCACAGACTGGTGCCAGGGAGAGAGGAATGGAGTCAGCAACAAGGGAATGGAGTTTGGAGCGGGGACTGAAAACAATAGCTTCAGTCTTCCTAATATTTAATTTTAATGCTGCACAATTCTTCAATTCTTTCATAAACCAGTGAATCCTGCCAGTTAACATTAGGCCACTGTATGGCCTTGCCAATGGCATACGATTAAACCCACTGTACAAAAGGGATATTCAAAATCAAGACACTGCCCTGTCATTTTCCGACCATGTCCTTCAGACACATAACATCATCAGTACTAAAGGTACAAACCTGGGAAATCATACATGTTTTTCAAACCTCAAATACAAGCCTGAGCTTTCCAGCATTAATGCTTACACATTGTAAGCAATTAAAAACAACTTGATATACATCTCCAAATTCTTATCTTACAATGTAGTTTAATTTCAAAACTATAATACCATCTTTTTAGGTAATATCACTGTCTGCATACTTAACAACAAAGAACAGAATGCAAAAACAAAACAACTAACTGCAGTGTATTTTCTAAATCTTCTCCATAACATTCATCGATCATATAAAATGAAATGCTAAGTTTGTCATTTATGGCTGTACAAGCAGCTTTCATACAACTTTACATATCCTGCCAATTTACTCTGTAAATTTACTCTGAAAGCTGCCAGACTTTACAAGTATCCCTTGTTTATTGGGGCAGAAAAAACTAGGCACAAAGCCATTTATTTTACGCATTACATTTTACAAGACACATAAGGAACAGAAACCAATTACAGAAATCATTCCTTCATGATTTTTAATTCCTTTCCAATTTTATACATTTTCACTTAATTCTCTTCTCACCTTTTAACTATCTTTCCACACCATCTTCGCTTAGATCTTTTCCAGTGGTATTCTAACAAGCTTTACTTTGAGCTATTAATTTTTCTCCCCCTTTTTTGGCTGCACACAAGCCTGGAGGAAAAAAAGTGACTCAGAGACTTAAGTTACAAAAATTCAAAAGAAAGTGCAAGGCCGATCAGCGGCTTGCTGGAAAACAACAGGAACTGAACACGGTGTAACGGGTAGGCTGGAGTGTGGGGGTGGATGTGTATGTGGGGGTGTGTGTGGTTCACCAAGGCCTTATGGCTTCCAGTTAGGATAGGTGAGAAATGTTGAAATATGGAGGGGAAAAAGAATCTGACAGCGAATGGCAACTGCGCTGTGGCCTGTCTTGAGGCATGATGAAAACATGTACAAAGCAGAGTTCCAAGGCAGATGATGCACCATTAAGATTACCATCAAACACAAGTCACATCCTTTTGATGATAAACCACTGGGGTGGCCCAATAGCATTTGCTGGGTATCTCAAAAGACTGTTTGTTTTTGCCTAAAGCAGAAGCTTTAGATCTACGTTACAGATTCCGTGTTAAAAGTGAAGAGAAAGCACTCTCTTCCTTAGAAGTAATTTCTCAGTATGTGATCCTGAAGACAAATTTTAACTGCATTACGCTCACCTAAAAACATGCCTTTGTGTTTGCAGTGCCATTTTACTGACAATGCACTTTATTGGTTGGCTTTCGGCATTTCAAAAGTAATTTACTGATCTTAGGCCACAAAATATAAGCCCAAGTGATTCGTATGTTTTCTGAACAGCTTTAATTTGCTCTGCCACCTTTAAGGTTGGGTGTACATAGACATCAAGGTTTTTCCGTTGTGAAACCATGAATATCAAAAAAATGATGTTTGAATTTATTGGTTGGAAACCCCTAATTGATTTTTAGCCATTTTCGATGGCTTGGGATCAGAAGCAAAGATGGCTGCACATTTGCACCATTCTAACTTCTACATTCCACTGGCCATTCCACCTCTCCTCACCTGATCGTACCACAGTTCACCTATACTTTTCAATTCCACAAATCCACTGAAATCAAGGTAAAGCTGCACCAGGAAGGATGATCAGGAGGAATATGAATGGAGGCTATTTCCTATCCCAGTAACAGACAATCGACTGGGTATAGACAAACCATTTGGCATAATCAGGTAAACAATGGGATCCTGGCTAAGAGAGGAACTCTCATCTATGATCTAATCAAATTACAACTGGAATATATTGGCCATGACCAAATTTGGGTTCCTGGGCATTTGGGGGAGCAGGGGGGGGGGTCATGTGACAGACCAAACCAATGTGTGTTTAAGCAATAGTTTTTTTTTCTGCACAATAGTGCAGATGCTGAAAGTAGAAGAACCCGAGTGGCTTCCAACTTCTCTCGTCTGCAGATTTTGACTATCCAAATGCCGCAGACAGAGATTTTTTAAAATAACTCAATCCAGCGCTGCTGTCTCCAGAATAGATAAATCATCATTCCACATCCTTAAACCACCTTGATACTGAAAGCTGCAGGACCACTGAGTTCAGCCTGAAGAGCCAGTAAAGTCAGCCGTCTTCAAAAATCATATAACCCATCAAAATAACCCTTCAATTTTACTGGAATCTAAACTGCTTAATCCATCCTCCCACTCTGTAACCTATTTGTATGTGTGAACTTTGAACGAGCATCTGAAAGTCAGAGCATTATTTTATTATTTTACTTAGGCTGGGTTAAAAACAATAAAACCACTTCCGGGTGCGGCGATGACCAGCTAAGTCGCACGTTTCGGCACCTCCCATTGAAACGGACTTTTGGGCTCTTATTAGGAGCCCCAACGGCAATTTTTAACGGCCAAAATCATTGTGCGGTGAAATAGGAGGGAATCCCCCCGGATAAATATGGATAAAGGAGAAGATAGCGGCCGGATTGCAGTGGATCCACTGGAGCAGCGGCAAGGAAGGGAAGCTCGAAGCAAGATGGCGTTGGAAGGTGGCTGTTTGGTATGGGGCCCGGAGCAACAAGAGTTCCTGCGGCGCTGTGTGGAAGAGCTGAAGAAGGAGGTGTTGGCCCCGATGCTACAGGCGATTGAAGGGCTAAAGGAGGCGCAGAGGACCCAGGAGTTGGAGCTTCGGGTCGTGAAGGCAAAGGCTGCGGAGAATGAGGATGGAATACAGGGCCTGGTGGTAAGGACAGAGACGCACGAGGCACAGCACAAAAGGTGTGTGGAGAGGTTGGAAGCCCTGGAGAATAACTCGAGGAGGAAGAATTTAAGAGTCTTGGGTCTTCCCGAAGGCACAGAGAGGGCGGACGTCGGGGCATATGTGAGCACGATGCTTCACTCGTTAATGGGATCGGAGGCCCCGACGGGCCCTTTGGAGGTGGAGGGAGCTTATCGAGTTCTGGCGCGAAGACCAAAGGCAGGAGAAATACCTCGAGCCATAGTGGTGCGGTTTCACCGCTACAATGGCAGAGAGATGGTTCTAAGATGGGCGAAGAAAACTCAGAGCAGCAGGTGGGAGAACGCGGTGATCCGCGTGTACCAGGATTGGAGTGCGGAGGTGGCAAGAAGGAGGGCAAGTTTCAACCGGGCCAAGGCGGTGCTCCACAAAAAGAAGGTTAAATTTGGGATGTTGCAGCCGGCGAGACTGTGGGTCACACACCAAGGGAAGCACATCTACTTTGAGACAGCAGAAGAGGCGTGGACATTCATTGTGGACGAGAAGCTGGAATAGTCTGGCGAGAGAAAAAGCTTCTGTAATAAAGTGGTGGGGTGATTATGTGGGACGAGGAAGGGGAAGGGGGGGGGAATTATTATTATTATTTTTTTTCAATTTTTCAATTTTGTAACTTTTCTCTTTTCCCCTTGTGGGGGGGGGGGGGGGGTATGGGGAACTGTGGGCGCCGATGGGAAGGAAAGAGGAAGGAGAAGGGAACTGCGCCATCAGGGGTGGGGCCGAGTGGGAAACGCGGGCTTTGCTCCCGCGCTATGGTAATTGTGGCGGGAACGGGGACGCAGGAAGGAGGGGGCCTCGCACAATGAGGGGCCGAGGACAAACGGGGGAAGCTGAGGTCAGCCAGAGTTTGCTGACTTCTGGGAGCAACATGGGGGGTGCAACTACGCTAGAAAGAAAAGATCTAGCGGGGGGGGGGAAAGAGTTAACTGGGTTGCTGCTGCTAAGGGGACGGGGGGGCTGTTATGGGGCGGGGTGGTCGGGACGGGTGAGCACCTTCGGTGGGATATACGGGTACGTGGGAACCGGGTGAGGAGCTGGGTTAGAAAAGGGGATGGCTAGTCGACATGGGGGGGGGGGTAAAGAGCCCCCCAACCCGTGGAACGTGAGAGGGCTGAATGGGCCGATTAAAAGGGCACGGGTACTCGCACACCTAAAGAACTTAAAGGCAGATGTGGTCATGTTGCAGGAGATGCACCTGAAACTGGCAGATCAGGTCAGACTACGTAAAGGATGGGTGGGGCAGGTGTTCCATTCAGGCTTAGATGCGAAGAATAGGGGGGTGGCTATTTTAGTGGGGAAACGGGTACTGTTTGAGGCAAAGACCATAGTGGCGGACAGTGGGGGTAGATACGTGATGGTGAGTGGCAGATTGCAAGGGGAGTCGGTGGTTCTGGTGAACGTATACGCCCCGAACTGGGATGATGTAAACTTCATGAAGCGTATGCTGGGGCGTATCCCGGACCTGGAGGCGGGAAAGCTGGTAATGGGGGGGAGACTTCAATACGGTGCTTGATCCAGGGCTGGACCGGTCGAGGTCCAGGACCGGGAGGAGGCCGGCAGCGGCCAAGGTGCTTAAGGACTTCATGGAGCAGATGGGAGGAGTGGACCCCTGGAGATTGATTAGGCCTAGGAGTAAGGAGTTTTCATTTTTCTCCCATGTTCACAAGGTGTATTCACGGATAGACTTTTTTGTCCTGGGAAGGGCACTGATTCCGAAGGTGACAGGGACGGAGTACATGGCCATAGCCATTTCGGACCATGTTCCACATTGGGTAGATCTGGAGGTAGGAGAGGAAAAGGAGCAGCACCCACTCTGGAGATTGGATATGGGGTTGTTGGCGGATGAGGGGGTATGTCTAAGGGTGAGGGGGTGTATCAAAAGGTACCTGGAGCTTAATGATAACGGAGAGGTCCAGGTGGGAGTGGTCTGGGAGGCGCTGAAGGCGGTGGTCAGAGGGGAACTGATGTCCATAAGGGCCCATAAAGGGAAGCAAGAGAGTAAAGAAAGGGAGCGACTGTTGAGAGAACTTCTGAGGGTAGACAGGCAATATGCAGAGGCTCCGGAGGAGGGACTGTACAGGGAAAGACAAAGGCTACATATGGAATTTGACCTGCTGACCACGGGCAAGGCAGAAGTACAGTGGAGGAGGGCACAGGGAGTACAGTATGAGTATGGAGAGAAGGCGAGCCGGTTACTGGCCCAACAACTGAGGAAGAGGGGAGCGGCGAGGGAGATAGGTGGGGTGAGGGATGAGGAACGTGAGATGGAACGGGGAGCGGAGAGGGTGAACGGGGTGTTTAAGGCATTCTACGAGAGGCTGTATAAGGCTCAGCCCCCGGAACGGAAGGAGGGAATGATGCATTTCCTAGATCGGCTGGAATTCCCGATGGTGGAGGAGCAGGAGGGGGCGGGACTGGGAGCACGGATTGAGGTGGAGGAGGTGGTAAAGGGGATTGGGAGCATGCAGGCGGGGAAGGCCCCGAGACCGGATGGGTTCCCGGTGGAATTTTATAGGAAATACATGGACCTACTGGCCCCGCTTTTGACGAGAACCTTTAATGAGGCCAGGGAAAGGAGGAAGTTGC
Organism: Scyliorhinus torazame; assembly: GCF_047496885.1. Lineage (NCBI taxonomy): Eukaryota > Metazoa > Chordata > Chondrichthyes > Carcharhiniformes > Scyliorhinidae > Scyliorhinus > Scyliorhinus torazame. Next base: position 85,381,083 of record NC_092728.1, on the reverse strand, counting down.
CCCCGACTATGTCGGAGGCGACGATATCGTTACTCTTAAAGAAGGAAAAAGACCCGCTGCAGTGCGGGTCTTACAGGCCTATTTCCCTCCTGAACGTGGATGCTAAGCTCCTGGCCAAGGTGATGGCGACAAGGATAGAGGATTGTGTCCCAGGGGTGGTCCACGAGGATCAAACTGGGTTCGTTAAGGGGAGACAGCTGAACACGAATATACGGAGGCTGCTAGGGGTGATGATGATGCCCCTGCCGGAGGGGAAGGCGGAGATAGTGGTGGCGATGGACGCTGAGAAAGCATTTGACAGAGTGGAGTGGGACTACCTATGGGAAGTGTGGAAGTGTTGAAGAGATTTGGTTTTGGAGAGGGGTTTATTGGATGGGTACAGCTGCTATATAGGGCTCCGGTGGCAAGTGTGATCACGAACAGGCAGAGGTCCGACTACTTCCGTCTTTATAGAGGGACAAGACAGGGGTGTCCCCTGTCTCCGTTACTGTTTGCATTGGCAATTGAGCCGCTGGCCATAGCACTGAGGGGCTCTAGGAAGTGGAGGGGAGTAATCAGGGGAGGAGAAGAACACTGGGTTTCATTGTATGCAGATGATCTATTGCTGTATGTTGCGGACCCAGTGGAGGGGATGCCTGAGATAATGTGGACACTCAGGGAGTTTGGGGAATTTTCGGGGTACAGATTGAATATGGGGAAGAGTGAGTTGTTTGTGGTGCATCCGGGGGAGCAGAGCAGGGGAATAGATGATTTACCGCTGAGGAGGGTAACAAGAGATTTCTGGTACTTAGGGATCCAGATAGCCAGGAACTGGGGAACCTTACATAGGCTTAATTTAACACGATTGGTGGAGCAGGCGGAGAAGGATTTTAAGAGATGGGACATGGTGCAGGCGGTCAAAATGGTAGTCCTCCCGAGATTTCTTTTTGTGTTCCAGTGCCTCCCGGTGATGGTTACGAGGGCTTTTTTCAAAAAAATTGAGAAGAGTGTTATGAGCTTTGTGTGGGCTGGGAAGACCCCGAGAGTGAGGAGGGGGGTTTTGCAGTGTAGCAGGGATAGGGGGGGGACTGGCACTGCCGAGCTTAAGTGATTATTATTGGGCCGCCAATATCTCAATGGTGTGTAAGTGGATGGGAGAAGGGGAGGGAGCGGCGTGGAAGAGACTGGAAATGGCGTCCTGTAAAGGAACCAGCCTACAAGCATTGGCGACGGCGCCGTTGCCGTTCTCCCCGAAGAAATACACCACAAGTCCAGTGGTGGTGGCAACGCTGAAAATTTGGGGGCAGTGGAGACGGCATAAGGGAATGACGGGTGCCTCGGTGCGGTCCCCGATAAGGAATAATCATAGGTTTGTCCCGGGGAGAATAGATGGGGGATTTAGAACATGGCAGAGAGCAGGGATTGTGCAACTGAGGGATCTGTTCCTAGACGGGACGTTTGCAAGTCTGGGAGCTCTGATGGAAAAATACGGGTTGCCCCAGGGGAATGCATTTCGGTATATGCAATTGAGGGCTTTTGTGAGGCAACTGGTGAGGGAATTTCCGCAGCTCCCGACGCAGGAGATTCAGGATAGAGTGATTTTGGGGACATGGGTGGGGGATGGTAGGGTGTCAGATATATACAGGGAAATGAGAGACGAGGGGGAGATCATGGTGGATGAGCTGAAGGGAAAATGGGAAGAAGAGCTGGGGGAAGAGATCGAAGAGGGGCTGTGGGCAGATGCAGGGTAAACTCTTCATCCTCGTGTGCCAGGCTTAGCCTGATACAATTCAAGGTCCTGCACAGGGCGCACATGACCGGAGCAAGGCTCAGTAAATTTTTCGGGGTAGAGGATAGGTGTGGGAGATGCTCGAGAAGCCCAGCAAACCACACCCACATGTTTTGGTCATGCTCGGCACTGCATGGGTTCTGGGTGGGGGTGGCAAATGTGCTTTCGAAGGTGGTGGGAGTCCGGGTCGAGCCAAGCTGGGGGTTGGCTATATTCGGGGTTGCAGAAGAGCCGGGAGTGCAGGAGGCGAGAGAGGCTGATGTTTTGGCCTTTGCGTCCCTAGTAGCCCGGCGAAGGATATTGTTAATGTGGCAGGAAGCTAAACCCCCGGGCATGGAGGCCTGGATAAATGACATGGCAGGGTTTATAAAACTGGAACGGATAAAGTTCGCACCAAGAGGTTCGGCTCAAGGGTTCACCAGGCGGTGGCAACCGTTCATTGACTATCTCGCAGAACGATAAAGGAACTGGGAAAGTAGCAGCAGCAACCTGGGGGGGGGGGGGGGGGGGGGGTCCTCAGGGGTGTTTTTGTATGGATATTTTTACTTGGATATGTATATTGGCTTGTTTGACTTTATTATTTGGGAGAGTTAATATTTTGTTATGGCAGTTGCCGTTTATATATTATTTATTTGTTAAAAACGGTCACTATTATTTATATTGTTTTATTGTTGTAAAAGGGAAAACATTTTTGTACTCTTTTGTTTGGCCGAAAAAATTTGAATAAAATATATATTTTTTTAAAACAATAAAACCTATCCTCTTATTTTTTAAGACTCAAGAAAGCCTGTGTTTTTTATAGTCGCTGTACACAGTTAAACACTCACTGAATTGGCAACATAATCTTTTAAAAAAAATATTGCAGTCAAACAAGGTGTGGGAGGGGGCCATTCCACCTCTCCTCACCTAATCATAACACAGTTCACCTATACTTTTCAATTCCGTATAATTTAAACACTAGTCTTTTCATACAAGTTTCCCAATGGTACATCACTCCTCACTTCTCCACACTGAGCTCAATCTGCCACGCTCCTACCCATTTCACCATCCTGTGATGATGCTGTGTTTCAACTACAAACTTAATAATGATGACTAAATAATGATACTCCCTACACTAAAGTCGAGGTTGTTTATAAAAATTGCAAAGAGCAATGGACTCAAAACCAATGCCTTGGAAACACCACTGCAAACCACCTCCCAGTCTGAAAACCATTCATCTACCACCAGCCTTTGCTTCCTGCAACTGAGCCAATTCTGCCTTCCATCTTTAGTACGGTACACAACTAACTACAGAAAAACATCCAACCTAAGTAAACTATCTGGTTGATATCACTGTCGAACATCTGTAGCAATACTAATAAACAGTAGGTCCTCTAGCCACTGAAACAGCGACACAACATTGGAAATCTTAGAGAAGGAAGCACGGTTCTCATTAAATTTACCAGCTCCACAGAAAGACCATCGAAAATAAGCTAACCCAGCCATTTCTAACCACTTACCACAAAAGACTTGCAAACACAAGAGCTTTGAGGTTTTCTCAAAATAAATTGAATTTCAAATTAAGGCTGCACTGCCAAAACCCAACCACGATCACCAAATGCTATTGTAAAACTTTCCAAATCTGACAGTTCACAATGCAGAGAAACACGAGGTGCAATAAAGCTATTTCTCAACTTGAAATGACAAATGCCCATCCTCTGTAAGAATTTGCATTGATACTTTAACTGAAGATTTTAAAATGGGATTGTGTGTTTTATTTTATAAAATACTGGTGATAGTAGCCAGAGTTCCGCCTCGCTGTCTCGTGATCTGTTAGGAAACACATGCGTGTGGGTTTCGGTCGAGAGCAGGATCTGAGTCAACCCCTGGGAGTTAAGAGGAGTACAAGCAACTGGGCCCACAGTTTTGATCCCAAGCATGTTTTGGCTCACCTCAACGGGGGATGGCAAAAATGGCTTCACTGCTCCTGGGCTATGGAAGGAAAAAAACAAAAAAAAGGTCAGTTTTGAACTGCTGATTCCTGTCCAGAATCCCGTGCTGGAAATACATTTTTTTTAAATTCGTTCATGGGACTTGGGCATCGCAGGAGCATTTATTGCCCATCCTGAATTGCCCTTGAGGGGACAGTTAAGAGTCAACCACATTGCTGTGGATCTGGAGTCACATGTAGGCCAGAGCAGGTAAAGATGACAGATTTCCTTCCCAAAAGGACATTAGATGGGTTTTTACAAAAATCGACAATGGTTTCATCGTCACCATTAGACTTTTAACTAGCAGATTTTTATTGAATTCAAATTTCACCATCTGCAGTGGCGGGATTCGAACCTGGGTCCCCAGAGGATTACTCTGGGTTTACTAGTCCAGTGACAATACCACTACGCCATCACCTTCCCAGGTCTGGATACTGTGGGAGGTGAGATTTTCCACTTGGCTATAACTACAACATATTCAAAAAGCCCACTGAAGCTCACTTTTCACATTAGGGAAGTGCAGTCAGACTTAAATTAATACCTAGCCAAAGGAGGAGGTATTAGGAAGGATAATTAAGTGCTTGGTCCAAGAGATAGGTTTTGAAGCAGGATTTCAAAGGGTGGAGGTGGGACAGTAAATCCAGAGCTGCGGTCCAAAACAGTTGAGAGCACAGTCTTCAATGGCAAGACTGCTGAAAGCACGGCCTTCACTGATGGGGCTAAGGGAGTGAGAGGTACGTGGCAGGCCAAATTTGGAGGAATGCAGAGTTCTCAGAGGGTTGGAGGAGGCTACAAAGATAAGAAGGGGTTTGAACACAAGGGTGAGGATTTTAAATTTGAGGAGTTAATGGACCAGGAGCGCACAGATTTAAGCACATGGGTGTCTGTGCGACTTACCATACTGTACATTGAAACTGATGCACTAAATATGCTTCACGGCCATGCTAATTAAACAACGGATACACCAATTAACTTTAAGCAAGCTCTGAGATGCCAGGAAGTTAAAACAGGCACTCTTCCAACCAACTGTGGTTCGATTTAAGCTCTTGAACTACGACTGAAAAGAAACTGCTCAGCTCAAAGCTATTTTCTAAGGAACTTGAACCAATTTGAGCTTCCGAATATCAACCCGATTATAACAGAAGAGGCGAATCCAGCAGCTGCGGTATTAGAAGGAGCTCTTAACAAAGTTGTTCAGTTCCATGACAGGAGCAAATCATTTTGGGTTTCATTTTAACAAGAGGCTAATTTAGCCTTACTTACACCATACAGTGATTAAGAAGCCAAGGGAAATCAATACGAGAGATGCAAATAAAATAAATAAGCAAACCTAAGATAGGATTAAAGTACAATAGAAGTTAAAATACAAAGGAAGAGCAGGGAGAAATGGAAGGACAGGCAGAGTTCCTTTTAAGAAAAAGTTATTTTATTTAAAATCAAAATAGAATGTTGGCATACAGTTAAAGTAATAAATTACCCTGGGCATTTAAACAATATTTATTTATTTGTGATTGCTTCATTACCATGGTGCAAGAGTTAGTTTTTTTTAACATTGATCATTCAGGGGAACCCAAACACTATGAAGCTGCTGGGCAGCATTAAGATGTTGAAACTATTGTTCATTCGACTGAAAATGTCAAAAAGAATGGAATTTAACCCTTGGCCTCTGGCAACAAATTAACATAGTTCATTTTCATTCGACTGAAAACAACACATCCTCATCAGACGGTTACATGTGTATGACAATCATCGTCCCTAAATATCTCTGTTGAATCCATTGCCTGAATGTATGGATTATGCATCAGCCAATTACTTCATTTTTTCCACAATTGCTTACAACCACCCAAAACTGCCTCACATCTAGATTTCATCTTTCTTTGCCGGAAAAAAAAGTAACAATTAAACTGCCACATATAAGTATTGCAACTCAAGAACATAAAATTTAATATGTGAAATCAATTCAGATATAAAACTAAAGCTAACATCTATCTGCATGCAAGGATTCAACCCTAGTCGCCCTGTAGCAAATCACCTTGTGGTGTGAAACTACTCCAACTTTGCGTACAAAACCTGAAGAATGTATTTTAATAAATAAACACAGAGATCCCATTCAAGTAAAGTGAGATTTCATACAGCTGGCCAGAACAGATTCAAGTGACAGTCTTCAAATTAGGTTTTGTGGGTAGAATTTAGGAATGAAAAAAGGGGGCAGTCACATTGCTGGGAGCGTATTATAGGTCCCCAGTCAGCAGGAGATAGAAGAGCAGATATGTAGACAACTCACTGAGGCGTGTAAAAATAATAATAGGCTAATTATATTAGGGGATTCAACTTCCCAACATCAATTGGGATATTCATTGTGTAAAGGGTTTAGAGGGGGCGGATTTCTTGAAATATATTCAGGAACGCTTATTATGTCAATCTGTAGAAGGTCCAACAAGGGGGGGGGTGCAGTGCTGGACCCGACGAAGCCGGATAGGTGTTCGAGGGGGCTGGAGGGGAGTATTTTAGTAACCGCGACTACAGCACGGTACAACTTAAGGTTGCTATGGAAAAGGGAAAAGATGGTCCACAAAATGCAATTTTGGATTGGGATAAGGGAGACTTTATTAGAATAAGGCAGGATCTGGCCAAAGTAGTCTGTGAACGGCTTCTTGTGCGAAAGTCTACAGCAGAGCAGTGGGGAGGCATTCAAAAAGGAAGTGGCGAGAGTAGAGGCCCAACATGTTCCCTTTAGGTGAAATTTAGGAGCAATAAGCCCAGAGAGCCCTGGGTGCCTAGAAATATTCAGAATATAAGAAAGAGGTTTTTAGTAGATACAAAGGGAGCAAGTCAGCAGAGGCCTTAGTGGAGTACAGAAAATGTGAGGTAGGTTTTGGGGGGGGGGGGGGGGGAGAACTTAAGATAGCTATTAGGAGAGCAAAGAGGGGGCATTAAAAAGCACTGGTCGGTGGGATTTAATCCCAAAATATTTTATAAGTATATTAAGGAGAAGAGAATAACCAAAGGAAGAGTAGGGCCCATGAAAGAGAAAAAGCTGGAAAATCTCAGCAGGTCTGGCAGCATCTGTAGGGAGAGAAAAGAGCTTATGTTTCGAGTCGGATGATTTTTTTGTCAAAGCTAACAAAGTGGGAACGTGCCAGACCTGCTGAGATTTTCCAGGGCCCATATTGGTCAGGTGTTAAACTGGTACTTCACATAGGTCTTCACTTAGAAGAAGGAGAATGTAGGTACAGAATTCGGGGAGAGGTACTGTCACATAGGTCTTCACTCAGGAAAGAGGATGTAGGTCCAGAATTCTGGGAGAGGGCACTGTGAGATATTTGAACAGTTTGACATAGGGAGTGAGGTGGTTTTGGGAGACTTAAAAGTGGACAAATTCCCAGGTCTGGAGTAGTCACCTGGGCTGCTGTGGGAGACGAGGGAGGAAATTACAGGGGCTCTGACCCAAATGTTTAATTCCTATCTGGCCTGAGGGGAGGTGCCGGAGGACTGGAGAACAGCTAATGTGGTTCCACTTATCAAGAAAGGTGGCAGAGATAAACCAAGGAATTACAGACCAGCAAGTCTCAGATCAGTGGTAAGGAAACTATTGGAGAAAATTCTGAAGGAGAAAATTAATCTTCACTAGGACAGGCAAGATTTGATCAGGGATAGTCAGCATGGCTTTGTCAGAAGGAGGCCATGCCTAATGAATTTGATTGAATTTTGAGTTGATCAGCTGTGTAGATGAGAGTATTGCAGTTGATTTAGTCAATATGCATTTTAGATCCCACATGGGGACTTATAAAGAAGGTAAAAGCACATGGGATCCAGAGTATCTTGGCAAGTTGGATCCGGCACCGGCTTAGTGTTAGACAACAGGGTGGCTAATTGTGAGGAAGGTTAGGTAGCAGGAAGATATAGACAGGTTGGTCAGATGGGCAGATCAGTGGCAGATGAAATTTAACCCGGAAAAGTACTAGGTGATGCATTTTGGAAGGAGTAACAAGACAAGGGACTACTCCATGAATGGCAGGACACTAGGAAGCTCAGAGCAACAGAAGGATTTTGGGGTGCTTGGCCATAGATCCCTGAAGGTGGTAGGACTGGTTAATAGGTAATTAAGAAGGCATACAGGACACTTGCCTTCAGCAGTCGTGGCATACGAGCAGGGAGGTTACGTTGGAGCTGCATAAAGCTATGGTTACACCATAGCTGGAGTACTATGTGCATTCTGGTTGCCTCAGTATAGGAAATGGGTTATGTGGGAGAAGGTGCAGAGGAGATACACCAGGATGTTCCCTGGGATGGTGCATTTGAGCTATGAAGAGAAGCTGGAAAGACTCTGGTTGTTTTCTTTAGAGCAGAGAAGGCTGAGGGGGCGGGGGGGGGGGGGGGGGGGGGGGGGGGGATGTTGCTAATTGAGGTGCATAAGATTAAGAAGGGAGGGCAGCATGTGGCGCAGTGGCTAGCACTGGGACTGCGGCGCTGAGGGCCCGGGTTCGAATCCCGGTCCTGGGTCACTGTCCGTGTGGAGTTTGCACATTCTCCCCATGTCTGTGTGGGTTCCACCCCTACAACCCAAAGATGTGCAGGTTAGGTGGATTGACCACGCTAAATTACCCTTCAATTGGAAAAAAAATAATTGGGTACACTAAATTTATATTTTTTTAAAAGTGTGTGAACAGGGTGGATAGGAAGCTGCTGCTCTCCTTAGTTAAAAGGTCAATAATGAAGAGGCATAATTTGAAACTGAGCGGCAGGAGATTGAGGGGATTTAAGAATAACTTTTCACCCAGAGGGTGGTCAGAGTCTGGAATGCACTGCCAGGGAGGATAGTGGAGACGGGAAACCTAATAACCGTTAAAAAGTACTTGGACAAGCACCTGAAATGTCAGAACATTCAAGGCAACGAGCCAAGTGCTGGAAAGTGGGATTAGTGGAGACTTAGTATAGTTTTGTCAGTACAGACTCGATGGGCGGAAGTGCCTTTTCTGTACTCTGGATCCATGACTTCACAGACAGCAACGGAAAACCACAGAAACAAATCATGAGTAACTCTTAAATTATGTTGCACATGCCACATAATGTTGACACTGATGTTGCAAAATGACTTTACAAAATGGGTGAGCATCCCACAACATCATCACAATAGAAGTCCAACAATACAAGAGTATGAATAAATGTGTTTCCATTCTAAGATCAATGTATCCCATAATAAACATATTACATTTCTGGGGGAAAAAACTTTACATTCAGACTTTTAAAAAGGTCTGACGAGTCAATACAAGTCTTGGTATCAGGGTTAGGGGAAAAGGAACAGGGTAAGTAGACTAACATAATTCACCATCTATGACTAATACCCACCCCTAACAAATTACGCACTCTTTTTTAAAAAATATGTTTATTATAATAACAATAACAATGACATAAACATGGTATAATAAGCATTACCACCCCCAACCCAATCTTCATACACCCCAACCATAAAACAACAATCCGGCCCTCTTTCCCCACCCATCCCTTGGAATACTGCTTCTGCTGACATTTTAATTTCCCCAAAGAAAGTCGATGAACGGCTGCCACCTGCGGGTGAACCCGACGATTGACCCTCTTAAGGCGAACTTTATTTTCTCAAGACTGAGAAACCCAGTCATGTCACTAACCCAGGTCTCTACACTCGGGGGTTTCGAGTCCCTCCACATTAATAAGATTCGTCTCCAGGCTACCAGGGAGGCAAAGGCCAAGACGCCAGCCTCTTTTGCCCCCTGAACTCCCGGCTCTTCTGACACTCCAAAGATCGCTACCTCCGGATTCGGCACCACCCGTGTTTTTAGCACCGTGGACATTGCCTTCGCAAAACCCTGCCAAAACCATCTAAGCTTCGGGCATGCCCAAAACATGTGGACATGATTTGCTGGGCTTCCCGCGCACCTCGCACACCTATCCTCTACCCCGAGAAACTTGCTCATCCTAGCCATTGTCATGTGTGCCCGGTGGACTACCTAAAATTGTATCAGGCTAAGCCTGGCACATGATGAGAGATATTAACCCTGCTCAGGGCATCTGCCCATAGACCTGCCTCTATCTCGCCTCCTAGCTCTTCCTCCCACTTGCCCTTAAAGTTCCTCCACCGGAGTTTCCTCCGCCTCCGAAAACTCCTGGTAAATTTCTTAAACCTTCCCCTCTTCCACCCAGGTACTGGAGACTACTCTATCCTGTATCCCCCATGGCAGCAGCAGCAGAAAGGCCGGAACCTGCTTTCTCAGGAAGTCTCACACCTGCAAATACCTAAACCCGTTCCCTGCTGGCAATTCAAATTTATCCTCCAAGGCTTTCAAGCTTGGAAAGCTCCAATGTGTGTATAGATTCCCCCGTCCTTCTAATTCCTGCCCTTTGCCATCTCCCTAACCCACCATCCCGCCTACCTGGTATAAACCGATGATTATTATAAATCAGGGTCCAAATCGATGCTCCCTCCACTCTCTTATACCTCCTCCATTGACCCCAGATTCTCAGAGCCACCACTACCACCGGACTTGGAGTATCGGGCCGGCGAGGACGGCAGAGGTGCCATTATCAGTGCTCCCAAACTTGTGTCTTTGCATGACGCCGCCTCCATCCGCTCCCACACCGACCCCTCCCCCACTACCCGCTTCCTAATCATGGCTATATTAGCCGCCTAGTAGTAATTGCAGATGTTCGGCAGCGATTGTTCAGCCAATCCACCCTCCCCCTGGCTGTGCTTGAAAAAGGTCTTTGGGATGAAGATGGGGAGGCACTGAAAGACAAACAGAAATCTGGGGAGGACCGTCATTTTCACAGTCTGCATCCGCCCCGCCAGTGATAGCGGGAGCATGTCCCCTCTCTTAAAGTCCCCTTCCATTTGCTCTACCAGCCGGGATAGGTTTAACTTGTGCAGCGCCTCCCATTCCCGAGCCACCTGGATTCCCAGATACCGAAAGCGCTTTGCTACCATTCTAAGCGGCAGCTCTCCCAGTCTCTTCTCCTGCCCTCTTGCCTGGATCGCAAACATATCGCTATGCCCCATGTTCAATTCCCCATGTTCAATTTATACCCTGAAAAATTGCCAAATTCCTCCAGGATTCGCATTACTTCCTCCATCCCTCCAACGGGTTTGAAATATACAAGAGCAGATTATCTGCGTAGAGCGAGACCCGGTGCCCCCCCCCTCCTCCCTCCCCCAAACCGGCCCTTTCCAGCTCCTAGAGGCTCTTAACGCCATGGCCAATGGCTCTATGGCCAGAGCAAACAGTAACGGGGAGAGGGGGCACCCTTGCCTCGTCCCTCGGTGTACTTTATAATACCCCGACCTCAGCCGGTTCGTGTACACACTCGCTACTGGTGCCTGATAGAGCAACCCGTACCCAGTCAATAAAGCCCTCATCAAACCCAAACCCGTCCCAGCGCCTCCCACAGGTAATTCCACTCCACACGATCAAAAGCCTTCTCCGCATCCATCGCTACCACCACCTCCGCCTCCTCTCCTTCTGAGGGCATCATAATAACATTCAAAAGCCTTCGAACATTGGCCTTTGAGTTGCCTGCCCTTTACAAATCCCGTCTGGTCTCCCCTATCACCCCCGGGACACAGTCCTCTATCCTTGTGGCCAGTATCTTAGCCAGCAGTTTGGCGCACACATTCAGTAGGGAAATTGGCCTGTATGACCCGCATTGCTCAATATCCTTCTCCCGTTTCAGGATCAATGAAATCGAGGCCTGCGACATTGTTGGGGGGAGGACTCCCTTCTCTCTTGCTTCATTAAATGTCCTCAGTAGGAGTGGGCTCAATATCTCTGAAAACTTCTTCTAGAATTCCATCGGATAGCCATCAGGCCCCGGGGCCTTGCCCGACTGCATGCCCTCCAGCCCCTCAATTATTTCCTCAATCTCAATTGGGGCTCCCAGCCCTTCCACCAGATCCTCATCTACCCTCGGAAACCTCAATTGATCGAAAAACTGCCTCATCCCCTCCACCCGGGAGTTCTGACTCATATAGTTTACTATAGAAGTCCTTAAACACCTCATTCGCCCCCACTGGGTCCAGGACAGTATTCCAGGCTCTACTATTTACCTATCTCCCTTTTCCTGAGCTGGTGCGCTAACATTCTGCTTGCCTTTTCCCCGTACTCATAAATCATCCCCCTTGCCTTCCTCAACTGTTCCACCGCTTTGCCCGTGGTCAACAGCCCAAACTCCGCCTATAACCTCCGCTGCTCCCTCAGTAGCCCTGTGTCCAGGGCCTCCGAGTACCTCCTGTCCACCTGGAGTATCTCCTCAACTAACCTATCCCTCTCAGCCCGTTCCATCTTTTCTCTGTGGGCCCGTATCGAGATTAATTCCCCTCTGACCACTGCCTTCAAAGCTTCCCAAACCGTCGCTGCAGAAACGTCCCCCGTATCATTAGTTTCCAGGTCGTTCTGGATGGACTTGTTAACCCGCCCACAAATCGCTTTGTCCGCTAGCAACCCCACATTCACTCTCCACAGTGGGTGCTGCCCTCTCTCCACACTAACCCGTAGATCCACACAATGTGGGACATGATCCGACACTGCGATTGCCGAGTATGCAGTATGCACCACCCCTGGTATTAACGCCCTGCACAGAACAAAAAAGTTGATGCGAGAGTATACCTTGTGGACATGTGAGGAAAAAGAAAACGTCTTCACTCTTGGCCGTGCAAACCTCCATGGGTCTACTCCCCCCTTTCATAAACCCCTTCAATTCCTTTGCCGCGGCCGGCCTCCTCCCTGTCCTGGATTTTGACCGGTCCAATTCCGGATCAATGACTGCGTTAAAAATCGCCTCCCATAATCAGGTTATGTGACTCTAAGTCTGGGATCTTACCCAACACCCGCCTCATAAATTCCACATTGTCCAATTCGGAACACATGTTCACGAGTACCACCCGCTCCCACACACCATTATGTACCTACCACCCTTTTCTGACACGATTCTTCCTGCCTCGAATGCCACTCGTTTGGTGATCAAGATCGCTACCCCCCCTGGTCTTTGAGTCCAGCCCGGAATGGAATACTTGGCTAACCCACCCCTTTCTCAATCTCGTCTGGTCTATAACCTTTAGGTGTGTCTCTTGTAGCATTGTGACGTCCACCTTCAGCCCCCTCGAATGCGCATACACGCGAGCCCTCTTGATCGGCCCATTCAACCCTCGAACGTTCCATGTAATCAGCCTGGTCGGGGGGCCTCCCGCCGCCCCCACTGACTAGCCATCAACTTTTTTAGGTCAGCCTCTGGCTCGCGCCCTCCGCCTCCTTGAGCTCCCCCTCGGGCATTCGCCATTCCCGACCTCTCATTTGTCCCCTAGTAACAGTTCCTCCCCTTCGGCTAAGCAGCTCCCCCCCCCCCCCCCCCCCCCCCCCCCCCCCCCCCAGCACCAACACTAGAAACCCAACCCCCCCAAGTCAAGCTCCAGCTTAACACCTGCTCGCCCCCCACTGTGCTTCTGTGAGTCAGCTGACCCATGCTGACTTGATAGCGCCTGCCCATGGCACCAAGCAGTCTCTCCCCTCTCTCCCCCCCAACTTGAACAAACATATTAAAAGCATCACATTCCCCAGTAAACAAACATCAGAAAAAAGTGAGTAAACAGCCACTTTAGAAAAAAAAACACCCAAAAACAGAACCGGCCCCAAAGACCACCCCCCCTCTCACCAGCTCCCTGCAAGCCAAAGTTACCTTTAGCCATACAAACAGCCCCTTCTTACACATAACATTACTTATACCCAGCACAACAAATCGCCACCACAGTACTCTCCAAGGCTAGTGTCTTTTAGATCGCCTCCAGCCTCTTTTCTTTAATAAAAGTCCATACTTCATCTGGTGTTTCGAAGTAGAAGTCCTGTTCCTCATGTGTGACCTACAGATGGGCTGGGTACAACATCCCGAACTTCACGCCCTTCTTAAAGAGGGCCATTTTTGCCCGATTAAACCCAGCTCGCCTCTTGGCCAAATCCACGCCCAGGTCCTGATAAATGCACAGCTCACAATTCTCCCATTTGCTGCTCCGTTCCTTCTTGACCCACCGCAGAATGTGTTCCTTGTCCAGGAATCGGAGAAAGCGTACCACCACCACCCTCGGCGGCTCATTCGCTCGGGGCTTCTTCGCGAGGGCTCTGTGCACTCTATCCGCTTCCAGGAGCCGAGGGAACATCTCAGCCCCCATCAACTTCTCCAGCATGTCCATCACATAAGCCCTTGCATCCGATCCCTCACTGCCTTCAGGGAGGCCGACAATTCTAGGATTCTGCCTCCTGGACCTGTTCTCCAGGTCCTCCAGCATTCTTCTCTGGCAGTCGTTCATCATCTCCACTTTGGTCTCCAGCACGGTTATGTATTCCTCATGCTCGGGCACCTTTTTCTCCACCCCCTGGATCGCTCTTCCGTGGGTCTCTTCATTCTGCACAACTTGATCAATCGAAGCCTTAATCGGGTCCAGCGTCTCCTTTTTCAGTTTGGCGAAGCAATCCTCGAAAAACTTGACCAGCTGCTCCGTCGACCACTGTGCCATCTCCCCACGGCCCTTACTCTCCGCCATGCTTTCCCGCGATACCGGCTCTGCTCGCGTCTTCCTTATCAGACTTTGTCTTCGCACACGGCCACTTCTGGTCCAATTCTCCATACACCAGAGGGGGATTTCTCCTCACTGTCTCACACTTCACCGATTTATCCCATAAAATCCAGGAAAAAAAGGTCCAAAAGTCCGTCACCGGCGGGAGCTATCAAATGTGCGACCTACTCCTCCATGGCCGCCACCAGAAGTGCAAATTAAGCACTCTTACTAATATAGAACATAGAACATAGAAAAATACAGCACAGAACAGGCCCTTCGGCCCACGATGTTGTGCCGAACCTTTGTTCTAGATTAATCATAGATTATCATAGAATTTACAGTGCTGTCAGATTGGCAATGCAGCAAATGTAATAAATGTTAATGACCATTCTAACTTTCAATGCTCTATGTACAGAAATAAAGGAAGTTTCCAAAAATTCTGAAATTACAAAATCACAAGGCTGAGATGAAGGTAGCATGAGCTCGCAACTTCCTCACTGACAATCGCTGCCAGATTGCCACTTTGGATGGACCTACCCTTGTTGAAATTCCAAAGGGGCGGTTGTGTGCACGCAGGGTGTCCCGTGCGTACCTCGATCCATGTGCTTAAATAGTTTTTCTTTAAAACATTTGGAGTGCTTAATTATTGTTTTCCAATTAAGGGGCAATTTAGCGTGGCCAATCCACCTACCCTGCACATCTTTAGGTTGTGGGAGTGAAACCCACGCAGACACGGGCACAATGTGCAAATTCCACACAGACAGTGATCCAGGGCCAGGATCGAATCCGGGTCTTCAGCACCGCAGACAGCAGTGCAAACCACTGCGCTGCACCAGAGTGCTTAAATAGTTACCCTGGAGTTAGATGGGTTTTTCCCTCTCTAACTCTTTCAGAGTAACTATTAGGGCAAAACTGGAAGAACCGCCCAAAGTTAGCGATTTAAATCGCTTCCGTCGGATGGTTCCCCGCCGAGCATAATTTTCCTCTGGAAGTCAGCACTCCGGGACAATTGCGGGGTAAACGCTTACAGGGAACTTCCTAAAGGGATTCCCCAGTGCATCCCAAATGCAAGGTTGGGAAACCAGGAAATTATGGGCATGAGTTAATTTCCATATGGAGTTACCTTGCATGACCTGCGCACAATAAATAAATAATCAGCCAAAAACCTGATCAAAAACCTGATCAAATGTCAAACATTTGTACAAGACAATATTATTTTCATTATTTGGCAAGTGTTTTGTGGCAACCCACTTTAACCTAAAAAGCAATATTCAAGCCACAACATTTATCATCTTTCAAAACTCTTCACATTTTCTCTCGACATTTGCTGCCATGAAAGCATCACATGAAATGAAAAGAAAATCGCTCATTGTCACAAGTAGGCTTCAAATGAAGTTACTGTGAAAAGCCCCTCGTCGCCACATTCAGCGCCTGTTCGGGGAGGCTGGTACGGGAATTGAACCGAGCTGCTGGCCTGCCTTGGTTTGCTTTCAAAGCCAGCGATTTAGCATGATAAAGGAGACAATAGTGTTCTCGTACGTATTGGAGAGTAATCTGGACAAGTAGCAGAGCATTGCTCACCTTATTCTGGTCAGTCGCAAACTCTAAACAGCAATGATCAAGGATCAGCAGTAAGAATGGTATGGATACAAAACTCTCAAGAGTGGGTTTCAGAGTACACCGATTCTGCTACTGGACTCAAAATCAAGATACCAGCAGTAGGAATCTCACCATGGTAAATTGTGGAAATTAATTCAATAAATCTGATAATCTGTGGGACAGCATGGAAACAAAATGACCAGGAAAGCATTTTGTTAAAAAAACAAGGTTTAAATTACTCCCAATGCACTTTGACCTAGCAAATCACTCAATTGTAAAAACAATCATGCTACCACTTTTTCAGGGCTAATATGGGTAGGTAATAAATGTGGAATCACCCACATCCTTGGAATATTGTATTTTAAAAAACAAGGTCCGATACAATTTTCCACCCCCAAGAATGCGAAAGGCAACTACTATGACCACAGTTCAGATTGGGAAATGCAGTAAAGATTAGAGATAAATCCAAGGATACTCCTAGTTTGTGTATCTTAGTATTAGTGCACATGTATATTTATGCACTGAATTCTGGGGAGGTGGGGCAAAACAAAATTTTTAATATTCCTTTTCAAATTAACCTATTTTTCCTATTTTATTTGTTCACTGGTGCCTCCAATACCAACTAGCGTTCATTGCAAAAATTGTGCAGAAAGTGAACTATTCATGGTTAACTAAGGAGTTGAAGGGTCATATTAAATTGAAAGAAAATGCTTTCAATGTTGAGGTGATTAATGATAGGCCAGAAGACTGAGAACGTTTGAGAGATAAGCAAAGGATAACTAATAGAAATAGAGATTGAAAACAGATGAGTGTCAGCTAGCTAGCAAGAAGTACAAAAACAAACAGTAAGGACCTCTACAAGTTCATAAAAAGGAAGGGAATAGCTAAAGTAAACATTGGTCTCTTAGAAATTAATGCTGGAGACTTAATAATGGGAAATAAAGAAATGGCAGAGAGCTTGAACAAATCTTTTGTATCTGCATTCACAGCAGAAGACAATAAAAATATCCCAATCGTAGTAGAAAATCAGGGGCAAATAGACAGATGAACAATGATAATTTGAGAAAATGACTGCGCAAACTTATGGGACTAAAGGCTGACAGGTCCATCGGACATGAAGGCCTGCATCCTCGGTTGTTAAAAGAAATGGCTGCAGCGATGAATGATGCATTGGTCGTAATCTTCCAAAACTTCCTAGATTCTGGACAGATCCCACTGGATTCAAAAACCAC
Organism: Scyliorhinus torazame; assembly: GCF_047496885.1. Lineage (NCBI taxonomy): Eukaryota > Metazoa > Chordata > Chondrichthyes > Carcharhiniformes > Scyliorhinidae > Scyliorhinus > Scyliorhinus torazame. Next base: position 85,363,938 of record NC_092728.1, on the reverse strand, counting down.
AAATGTAACATTCCCACTCAAGAAAGGAGAGAAGCAGAAAGCAGAAAACTATAGGATAGTTCATGAGAAAATGCCGGAATCCATTATTAAGGCATTAGTAGCAACACATTTAGAGAATCATAATACAATCAAGCACTGCTATAAGGGAAATTGTATTTGACAAATTTAGAGTTGTGGACGTAACAAATAAGGTGGATAAAGAGGAACCAGAAGATGCATTTTGATTTCCAAATGACATTCGATAAGGTGCCACATAAAAGGTTACTGCAGAAGGGCTCATGGTGTGGGGCGGTATACTAGAATGGTTAGAACATTGCCAAATTAAAAAGAAAACAGAGGGCAAGGTTAAATGGGTCATTTTCGGGTTGGCAAACTGTCATTAGTGGAATGCCACATGTTTATCATCTATATTAATGACTTGACTGAAGTGTTCAATTATAGGGCGGCATGAACTTCCGGGTGCGGCGATGACCAGCTGAGTCGCACGTTTCGGCAGCTCCCGGTGGAACGGACTTTTGGGCTCTTGATAGGAGCCCCAACGGCAATTTTAACGGCTAAAAACACCGTGCGGTAGACCAGAAGGGTGTTCCCCCTGGACACGGATGGAAAAAGGAGAGGAAAGTGGCCGGATTGCAGCGGATCCTTTGGAACAACGGCAAGGAAGGCAAGCAGAAACCAAGATGGCGTCGGAAGGTGGCAGTTTCATATGGGGCCCTGAACAACAAGAGTTCTTGAAACGCTGCGTGGAGGAGATAAAAAAGGAAATGAAGAAAGAGTTGTTGGCCCCGATATTACAGGCGATTGAAGGGCTGAAAGAGGAACAAAAGACCCAGGAGCAGGAGCTTCGGGTCGTGAAGGCGAAAGCAGCAGAGAATGAGAACGATATACAGGGCCTGGTGGTGAAGTCGGAGATACAGGAGGCACACCAGAAACGATCTGTGGAGAGGTTGGAGGCACTGGAAAACAACGCAAGGAGGAACAACTTGAGGATTCTTGGCCTTCCTGAAGGTGTGGAGGGGGCGGACGTCGGGGCATATGTGAGCACGATGCTGCACTCGTTAATGGGAGCGGAGGCCCCGACGGGTCCGTTGGAGGTGGAGGGAGCATACCGAGTTATGGTGCGAGGATCGAGAGCAGGAGAAACTCCCAGAGCCATAGTGGTGAGATTCCTCCGTTTTAAGGATAGAGAAATGGTCCTTAGATGGGCAAAGAAAACTCGGTGTGGTAAATGGGAGAACGCGGTGATCCGCGTTTATCAAGATTGGAGTGCGGAGGTGGCGAGAAGGAGGGCGAGCTTTAATCGGGCCAAAGCGGTACTTCACAAAAAGATAAAATTTGGAATGCTGCAACCGGCAAGACTGTGGGTCACATATCAAGGGAGGCACCACTACTTTGAAACGGCGGATGAAGCGTGGACTTTTATTGTAGAAGAAAAATTGGAATGATTGGATTATGAAAATGAACGTTTGGACAAAGTGGTGGGGCGAATGGGGGGGGGCGAAGAGGGGTTTTATGTTTTAATCCTGCGGTATGGTAACTTTTCTTTCTCCCACAGGTGGTGATGGGGGGAGGTGGGGAGCGAGAGGAGATGGGGCGTTGGCCATGGGAGGCGGGGCCGAGGGAGAGGCGCGGGCTTGGTTCCCGCGCTATGATAATTATGGCGGGAATAGAGAAGCAGGAAGGAGGGGGCGTCGCACGGTGCGAGCCGTGATCACGGGGGGAAGCAGAGGTCAGCCAGAGTTTGCTGACTTCTGGGAGCAACATGGGGGGAGTAATTACGCTAGCGGGGGGTCTAGCGGGGGGGGGGGGGGAAGGGGGGAATTACTGGGTTGCTGCTGCTGGGGAAAGGGGGAAGTGGGTACGGGAAAGGATGGGCGGGGGGGCACCGTCTGGGAGAGATACAGCTGCGTGGGAACTGGGTGAGAAGCTGGAAAAAGATGATGGCTAACCGGCAAGGGGGGGGGGGGGGGGGGGGGGGGGGGAAGCCCCCCAACTCGGCTGATCACGTGGAACGTGAGGGGGCTTAACGGGCCGATAAAGAGGGCACGAGTACTCGCACACCTTAAGAAACTTAAAGCAGATGTGGTTATGCTACAGGAAACGCACCTGAAATTGATAGACCAGGTTAGGTTGCGCAAAGGATGGGTGGGGCAGGTGTTCCATTCGGGGCTGGATGCGAAAAACAGGGGGGTGGCTATATTAGTGGGGAAGCGGGTAATGTTCGAGGCGAAGATTATAGTGGCGGATAACGGGGGCAGATACGTGATGGTGAGTGGCAAATTACAGGGAGAGATGGTGGTTTTGGTAAACGTGTATGCCCCGAACTGGGACGATGCCAACTTTATGAGGCGAATGCTAGGACGCATCCCAGACCTAGAGACCGGAAAGCTGATAATGGGGGGAGACTTTAACACGGTGTTGGAACCAAGGCTGGATAGGTCGAAGTCCAGGACTGGTAGGAGGCCGGCAGCAGCCAAGGTGCTTAAGGATTTTATGGAGCAGATGGGAGGGGTGGACCCGTGGAGATTCAGTAGACCTAGGAGTAAGGAGTTCTCGTTTTTCTCCTATGTCCATAAAGTCTATTCACGCATAGACTTTTTTGTGTTGGGTAGGGCATTGATCCCGAGGGTGAGGGGAACGGAATATACGGCTATAGCCATTTCGGATCATGCCCCACACTGGGTAGACTTGGAAATAGGGGAGGAAACAAGAGGGCGCCCACCCTGGAGAATGGACATGGGACTAATGGCGGATGAGGGGGTGTGCCTAAGGGTGAGGGGATGCATTGAAAAGTACTTGGAACTCAATGACAATGGGGAGGTTCAGGTGGGAGTGGTCTGGGAGGCGTTGAAGGCGGTGGTTAGGGGGGAGCTGATATCAATAAGGACACATAAAGGGAAGCAGGAGAGTAAGGAACGGGAGCGGTTGCTGCAAGAACTTTTGAGGGTGGATAGACAATATGCGGAAGCACCGGAGGAGGGACTGTACAGGGAAAGGCAAAGGCTGCATGTGGAATTTGACTTGCTGACTACAGGCACTGCAGAGGCACAATGGAGGAAGGCGCAGGGTGTACAGTATGAATATGGAGAGAAGGCGAGCAGATTGCTGGCACACCAATTGAGGAAAAGGGGAGCAGCGAGGGAAATAGGGGGGGTGAGGGACGAGGAAGGAGAGACGGAGCGGGGAGCGGAGAGAGTGAACGAAGTGTTCAAGACATTTTATAAAAAATTGTATGAAGCTCAACCCCCGGATGGGAGGGAGAGAATGATGGATTTTTTGGATCGGCTGGAAATTCCCAAGGTGGAAGAGCAGGAAAGGGTGGGACTGGGAGCACAGATCACGGTAGAAGAAGTGGTGAAAGGAATTAGGAACATGCAGACGGGAAAGGCCCCGGGACCGGACGGATTCCCAGTTGAATTTTACAGAAAATATTTGGACTTGCTCGCCCCGCTACTGACGAGGACCTTTAACGAGGCAAAGGAAAGGGGACAACTGCCCCCGACTATGTCAGAAGCAACGATATCGCTTCTCTTAAAGAAGGAAAAGGATCCGCTACAATGCGGGTCCTACAGACCAATTTCCCTCCTCAATGTGGATGCCAAGGTCCTGGCCAAGGTAATGGCAATGAGAATAGAGGAATGTGTCCCGGGGGTGGTACATGAGGACCAAACTGGGTTTGTGAAGGGGAGACAGCTGAACACGAATATACGGAGGCTGTTAGGGGTAATGATGATGGCCCCACCAGAGGGTGAAACGGAGATAGTAGTGGCGATGGATGCCGAGAAAGCATTTGATAGAGTGGAATGGGATTATCTGTGGGAGGTGTTGAGGAGATTTGGGTTTGGAGAGGGGTATGTTAGATGGGTGCAGCTGTTGTATAGGGCCCCAGTGGCGAGTGTGGTCACGAATGGACGGGGATCGGCATATTTTCGGCTCCATAGAGGGACAAGGCAGGGATGTCCTCTGTCCCCATTACTGTTTGCACTGGCGATTGAGCCCCTGGCGATAGCGCTGAGAGTTTCCAAGAGATGGAGGGGAATACTTAGGGGAGGAGAAGAACACCGGGTATCTTTATATGCGGATGATCTGCTACTATATGTGGCGGATCCAGCGGAGGGGATGCCAGAAATAATGCGGATACTTGGGGAGTTTGGGGATTTTTCAGGGTATAAATTGAACATGGGGAAGAGTGAGCTGTTTGTGGTGCATCCAGGGGAGCAGAGTAGAGAAATAGAAGACCTACCGTTGAGGAAGGTAACAAGAGACTTTCGTTACCTGGGGATCCAGATAGCTAAGAATTGGGGCACATTGCACAGGCTAAATTTGACGCGGTTGGTGGAACAGATGGAGGAAGATTTCAAGAGATGGAATATGGTAGCATTGTCAATGGCAGGGAGGGTGCAGGCGGTTAAGATGGTGGTCCTCCCGAGATTCCTCTTTGTGTTTCAGTGCCTCCCGGTGGTGATCACGAAGGCTTTTTTCAAAAGGATAGAAAAGAGTATCATGGGTTTTGTTTGGGCCGGGAAGACTCCGAGAGTGAGGAAGGGATTCTTACAGCGTAGTAGGGATAGGGGGGGGCTGGCACTACCGAGCCTAAGTGAGTATTATTGGGCCGCTAATATTTCAATGGTGAGTAAGTGGATGGGAGAGGAGGAAGGAGCGGCGTGGAAGAGATTAGAGAGGGCGTCCTGTAGGGGGACCAGCCTGCAGGCTATGGTGACAGCCCCATTGCCGTTCTCACCAAGGAACTATACCACGAGTCCGGTGGTGGTAGCTACACTGAAGATTTGGGGACAGTGGAGACGACATAGGGGAAAGACCGGAGCATTGGGGGGGTCCCCGATAAGAAACAACCATAGGTTTGCCCCGGGGGGAATGGATGGGGGATATGGAATGTGGCAAAGAGCAGGTATAACGCAATTGAAAGATCTATTTGTGGATGGGAAGTTCGCGAGTCTGGGAGCGCTGACTGAGAAATATGGGTTGCCCCAAGGGAATGCATTCAGGTACATGCAATTGAGGGCTTTTGCGAGGCAACAGGTGAGGGAATTCCCGCAGCTCCCGACACAAGAGGTGCAGGACAGAGTAATCTCGAAGAAATGGGTGGGGGACGGTAAGGTGTCGGATATATATAGGGAAATGAGGGATGAAGGGGAGACTATGGTGGACGAACTAAAAGGGAAATGGGAAGAGGAGCTAGGGGACGAGATCGAGGAGGGGCTGTGGGCAGATGCCCTAAACAGGGTAAACTCGTCGTCCTCGTGCGCCAGGCTAAGCCTGATTCAGTTTAAGGTATTACACAGGGCACATATGACTGGAACACGGCTCAGTAAATTTTTTGGGGTGGAGGATAGGTGTGCGAGGTGCTCGAGAAGCCCAGCGAATCATACCCATATGTTTTGGTCATGCCCGGCACTACAGGGGTTTTGGATGGGGGTGACAAAGGTGCTTTCGAAAGTAGTAGGAGTCCGGGTCGAACCAAGCTGGGGGTTGGCTATATTTGGGGTTGCACAAGAGCCGGGAGTGCAGGAGGCGAGAGAGGCCGATGTTTTGGCCTTTGCGTCCCTAGTAGCCCGGCGCAGGATATTGCTAATGTGGAAAGAAGCCAAGCCCCCGGGGGTGGAGACCTGGATAAATGATATGGCGGGGTTCATAAAGTTAGAGCGGATTAAGTTCGTCCTAAGGGGGTCGGCTCAAGGGTTTACCAGGCGGTGGCAACCGTTCGTCGAATATCTTGCGGAAAGATAGATGGGGGAAAAAAGAAGGCAGCAGCAGCAGCCCAGGACTTGGGGGGGTGTGGGGGGGGGTGGGGGGGGGGTGTGGGGGGGGGGGGTGGCCTGAGACAAGGCAGTTGCCAATTAGGGCTAGTTTTTATTTTTGTTATTTAATATTTATTTATTTGTTGTTGTTTTCTTTTGTTCTTGTTTAAATAAAAAAGGTCATTATTATCTGTATTGTTATAATGTTGTGTAAAGGATGCACAATGTACTGTGTTGGTTGACCAAAAATTTTCAATAAAATATTATTTAAAAAAAAAAAAAAAATTATAGGGCGGCATGGTAGCAGAATGATTCGTACTGTTGCTTCACAACGTCAGGGACCCAAGTTCGATTCACAACTTGGGTCACTGTCTGTGCGGAGTTTGCACGTTCTCCCCGTGTCTGCATGGGTTTCCTCCGGATGCTCCAGTTTCCTCCCATAAGTCCCGAAAGACGTGCTTGTTAGGTGAATTGGACATTCTAAATTCTCCCTCAGTGTACCTGAACAGGTGCCGGAGTGTGGCGATAGGGGATTTTCATAGTAGCATAATTGCAGTGTTAATGTAGCCTACTTGTGACAGTAATAAAGATTATTATTATGCTGTGGCCAAATCTGCTGATGATACAAAGCTAGGTGGCAAAGCTAAGTTGTGAGGACACAAAAAGTCTGTAAAGGTTAAGTGACCGGGCAAAGATATGGCAGATGGAGTACAATGTGGGAAGATGTGTCGTTACCCACTTTGATGGGTAGAATTGACAAGAAAAACATTATTTAAATGGAGAGAGATTGTAGAATTATTTGGTACAGAGGGACTTGGATTTCCTCATATATGAAACAAACGGTTAGCATGCAGACCAACAAAAGTAATTAGGATGGCAAATGGAATGATGTCTTTATTGCAAAGGGGATGGAATATAAAAAAGGAGCGAAGCCTTGCTGCAACTGTACAGGGCATTGATGAGACATAATACTTAGAATCCTGCATGCAGTTTCGGTTTTCTTATTTAAAAGAAGGGATTATAGAATCACATAATCCCTACAATGCAGAGGAGGCCATTCAGCCGAGAGTCTGCACTGACCCTTGGGAAAGAGCACCCTATCTGGTCCCATGTCCCCACCCTATCCCCATAACCCAGTAACTTCACCTCTTTTGAACAATGGGGCAATTTAGCATGGCCAATCCACCTAACCGGCACATTTTTGGACTGTGGGAGGAAATTGGAGCACCCGGAGGAAACCCACACAGACACAGGGAAAAGGTGCAAACTCCACATAGTCACCCAAGGCCTGAAACATTAACTGTTTGTCTCTCCATAGATGCTGCCATAACTCATTGAGGAATTCCAGCATTTTCTGTTTATTGGCAAACTATAAAGGCATGGAAAATTACTTTATTTAGCAGCCAGTACAGAATTAGACGATTAGAGCTGTTGGGGAGGGTTTAAACTAATGTGGCAGGGGGATGGGAACCGATGCAGGAAGTTGGCAGGGGTTGGGAACCGATGCAGGAAGTTGGAAGGTAGTAAAACAGGGACAGAAACAAAAGGCAGTAAGGAGGAAAGTGTAAGGCAGAGAAGCCATAGTCAAAAATCAAAAAGGGTGACAGTACAGGGTACAGTATCCGGGCAATAGTAAGGGATAACATTGGTGCTATGGAGGATAAGGTTGAATCCATTTGGGTGGCCATCAGGAATAGTAAGGCGATAGTAGTCTATAGATCACCAAATAGTAACATTATGGTGGGGAACGCAATAAACAAAGAAATAACGGATGCATGTAGAAATGGTACAGCAGTTATCACGGGGGATTTTAATCTATATATCGATTGGTTTAACCAGGTAGGTCAAGGCAGCCTTGAGGAGGAGTTTATAGAATGTATCCGCGATAGTTTCCCAGAACAGTATGTAGTGCAACCTACGAGGGAACAAGCGGTCCTTGATCTGGTCCTGTGTAATGAGTCAGGATGAATTCATGATCTCATAGTTAAGGATCCTCTCGGAAGGAGCAATCACAATATAGTGGAATTTAAAATACAGATGGAGGGTGAGAAGGTAAAATCAAACACTAGTGTTTTGTGCTTAAACAAAGGAGATTACAATGGGATGAGAGAAGAACTAGCTAAGGTAGACTGGGAGCAAAGACTTTATGGTGAAACAGTAAAGTTGAGGAACAGTGGAGAACCTTCCAAGCGATTTTTCACAGTGCTCAGCAAAGGTTTGTACCAACAAAGGAAGGACGGTAGAAAGAGGGAAAATCGACCGTGGATATCTAAGGAAATAAGGGAGAGTATCAAATTGAAAGAAAAAGCATACAAAGTGGCAAAGATTATTGGGAGACTAGAGGACTGGGAAATCTTTAGGGGGCAACAGAAAGCTACTAAAATAGCTATAAAGAAGAGTAAGACAGATTATGAGAGTAAACTTGCTCAGAATATAAAAACAGATAGTAAACGTTTCTACAAATATATAAAACAAAAAGAGTGGCTAAGGTAAATATTGGACCTTTAGAGGATGAGAAGGGAGATTTAATAATGGGAGATGAGGAAATGGCTGAGGAACTGAACAGGTTTTTTGGGTCAGTCTTCACAGTGGAAGACACAAATAACATGCCAGTGATTGATAGAAATGAGGCTATGACAGGTGAGGACCTTGAGATGATTGTTATCACTAAGGGGGCAAGCTAATGGGGCTAAAGGTAGACAAGTCTCCTGGCCCCGATGGAATGCATCCCAGAGTGCTAAAAGAGATGGCTAGGGAAATTGCAAATGCACTAGTGATAATTTACCAAAATTCACTAGACTCTGGGGTGTTCCCAGCGGATTGAAAATTAGCAAACGTGACACCACTGTTTAAAAAAGGAGGTAGGCATAAAGCGAGTAATTATAGGCCAGTGAGCTTAACTTCAGTAGTAGGGAAGATGCTGGAATCTATCATCAAGGAAGAAATAGCGAGGCATCTGGATGGAAATTGTCCTATTGGGCAGACGCAGCATGGGTTCATAAAGGGCAGGTCGTGCCTAACTAATTTAGCGGAATTTTTTGAGGACATTACCAGTGCGATAGATAACGGGGAGCCATTGGATGTGGTATATCTGGATTTCCAGAAAGCCTTTGACAAGGTGCCACACAAAAGGTTGCTGCATAAGATAAAGATGCATGGCATTAAGGGGAAAGTAGTGGCATGGATAGAGGATTGGTTAATTAATAGAAAGCAAAGAGTGGGGATTAATGGGTGTTTCTCTGGTTGGCAATCAGTAGCTAGTGGTGTCCCTCAGGGATCAGTGTTCGGCCCACAATTGTTCACAATTTACATAGATGATTTGGAGTTGGGGACCAAGGGCAATGTGTCCAAGTTTGCAGTCGACACGAAGATGAGTGGTAAAGCAAAAGTGCAGAGGATACTGGAAGTCTGCAGAGGGATTTGGATAGGCTATGGCAATGGGCTAGGATCTGGCAGATGGAATACAATGTTGACAAATGTGAGTTTATCCATTTTGGTAGGAATAACAGCAAAAGGGATTATTTAAATAAAATATTAAAACATGCTGCTGTGCAGAGAGACCTGGGTGTGCTACTGCATGAGTCGCAAAAAGTTGGTTTACAGATGCAGCAGGTGATTAAGAAGGAGAATGGAATTTTGTCCTTCATTGCTAGAGGGATGGAGTTTAAGACTAGGGAGGTTATGCTGCAATTGTATAAGGTGTTAGTGAGGCCACACCTGGAGTATTGTGTTCAGTTTTGGTCTCCTTACTTGAGAAAGGACGTACTTGCACTGGAGGGTGTGCAGAGGAGATTCACTAGGTTAATCCCAGAGCTGAAGGGGTTGGATTACGAGGAGAGGTTGAGTAGACTGGGACTGTACTCGTTGGAATTTAGAAGGATGAGGGGGGATCTTATAGAAACATATAAAATTATGAAGGGAATGATAGGATAGATGCGGGCAGGTTGTTTCCACTGGCGGGTGAAAGCAGAACTAGGGGGCATAGCCTCAAAATAAGGGGAAGTAGATTTAGGACTGAGTTTAGGAGGAACTTCTTCACCCAAAGGGTTGTGAATCTATAGGATTCCTTGCCCAGTGAAGCAGTTGAGGCTCCTTCATTAAATGTTTTTAAGATAAAGATAGATAGTTTTTTGAAGAATAAAGGGATTAAGGGTTATGGTCTTCGGGCCGGAAAGTGGAGCTGAGTCCACAAAAGATCAGCCATGATCTCATTGAATGGCGGAGCAGGCTCGAGGGGCCAGATGGCCTACTCCTGCTCCTAGTTCTTATGTTCTTATGACAAGTGGGACATTATACTTGTCCCTTGTTTCTCAGGCTTGTGATGTGAAAAACCTGTTAAATACCAAAACCTATGCCGACAAGTTCACATACAACATCAAAAGGATGTTACTGGGTCCTTTACAGTTAAATAGCCCCACAATATTCACGATCTACACTCACTCAAGAAAAGTAAGCATCTGTGAATAAATGGCCTCCAACAAGAGTCAAGTGTCTTCAAAAAGGAGGAAAAACTACTCTCTCAGATCTTTTCAACACATATGAAAATGGATATTGACCTAAATACTTAATGAAATATAATCTTGATCTGAAAGAGTTTTGTAAGGAATATATACTTCACAGACTGAAATGCTTCCAGACTAAAGAAACTGAAGGTCTTAAAAACTAGCAAAGTAGCAAACACATTACCATGCAAAACATTTCTCATAGTAGTGTGATTTAAGTTGTCTATCTCCCACTACTGACACTACTCAACAATATACACAGTAAAACTATATTCATCCAAGACTCTATCACGACCAAGCTAGGGTAGTGCAGAAGCTGATCAGGAGCAGCAAGTTAGACTGATGACAGAAATGTTGTATGGACATCAATGAAGTGCATAGAGCTATCCCTGTATTTGCCAGATGTAGATCATGGTAATATTAAGCGGACCATAAGAAACTTTCCCCAAAATAATCCTTACATTTTACAGTAACAAGCATTATTGTTGGGGGGGGGGGGGGGGGGAAAGAGATCCTCAATGCACCACAGCAGCGGGTTGCAACTTAATTCCTAGACTTAAGCAAGCTAAATTCCTAGACTTCAACAAGCTAATAAAATGAGACCATTGTGCAATTGCGGAATATCAATTCAGGAATTGTTCCAATAAAGCTGCGCCTTCAGAAACAATGAAATAAATCCCATGTATTCCTATATTTAACTGCAGTAAAACTGCATGTCAGAGCTTGGGGCTGGCTGGATAGGATGCAACAGTAAGGAGACATGATGGCAAATATTGGAACACTCCATTGAAATGCTTCCCAGTGTCAATAATTTTTTTTAAAAAAACACGATGGTAGGGGGAGAAGAAACATGAAATGTAGAGGAGGGGGTGAAATTCAGAGTGAACGTTAAAAGCCTGAAGGCCTCTCTCACTCTTTACCCTACATTAGTCCAGCAACAACCACATTACAGATATATGGATATTTAAATGTCAGAAATCTCTTGAAAATGCTTCAACTTTCACAGGAGAAACGCCAGCCCTCTGCAGCCCCAGCGGAAACTTTTGTCCTTTTCTTGCGAATTCAACAAAAAAAAAACCCCACACAAAACAAAACAATAAACAAACTTAACTGTTAACTGCGGCACCTCGTCTCTCCGTCTGACACAAAAGCAGCTTTTCATGGCCACCCCACCCACCCCCTCCCCAATAAATAATTAATTTAAACACAAAGACGCCAGTCGGTCGGAGGGGCAGCTAGCTCTCCTCTCCACCCCCCCTCCAAGGCCTCAAGCCTCGGGCTTGCGTGAAGCCGTGCGCCGGGCAAGCAGCGCTGTAAGCGGGCCTGGGAGGGGGAAGGAGAGGCGAGCCGGCGGAAAGCAGCAAGGAGAAATAGGGGGGGGGGGGGGGGTGGAGAAAAACTAAAGCACCGACAACAGCAAAAATAAATAAAGCAAACGAAGAGGATAAATCCTTACCAAATTAAAAAAAAAACGACACTCGCGACAAAGCCTAGCGCTGGCTAAGGGATGTACAGGGGGGAGGAGGTGGTAGTGGTGTTTGGGGGGGGACACGGGTTATCTCTTTCTCTCTGCAGTAGTACCAGCAGCGGCGGCTTGACTTCTAATCATCCGAATTAAAGGAGCCGGATCCCCCTTCAGCCTCCACTGTGCCCCCTGTACCCCTCCCCTCTCCCAGAGCAGCTGTCAATCACTCACCCACAGGAGGCTCGGGCTGACTCACACCCAACCCACACACACATAAACCACCAAACCCATCTCTTCCTGTTGAGATGTCTCAGTTGGAACTGGAGCCCTCACCTCTCCAGTTCCGGAAGGTCTGTGAGCTCCCCTGACCACAGGCTTGCGACGGGCACAGACCTCCAAGCCGGTCCCGCTCTGGGGGTAAGGGCAGGGTTAGGTCGGGTCGCGGATGCCATCTTTCGGATCAGGTGTTAAACACCGCCGCCCCCACGAGTGGGATTCCACGACACCGTTCCAAGGGAACGCTGAACCCCGGACGTATTTGGAGGCAGGCGGGAATGTGGGGATGAGGTTACAATCCGATTCCCCCTTGCTGCCTCATAGCGCTGGGGAACCCGGTTCAATTCTGGCCTTGGGTAATGTGTGGGGTTTGCATTTTCTCCCCGTGTCTGCGTGAATTTCCTCCAGTTGCTCCGGTTTCCTCCCACAAACATATGCAGGTTAGGTGGGGTTATGGGGATAGGGCGGGGGAGTGGGCCTAGGTAGGGTACACTTTCAAAAGGTCGGTGCAGACTGGATGGGCCAAATAGCCACCTTCTGCACTATAGGAATTCCATAATCTTATTAAATGGCAGAGCTGGCTTGAGAGGCAGAGTGGCCTACTCCTGCTCCTAATATGTGTGTTTGTATTTATCCCTTTGTCAAGAAGATTATTGCTATTTGTGGGAGCTAACTTTCTGCAAATTGGCTGCCGAATTTCCTACGTCACACCTACTACACTCCAAAGGCTACTTCATTGGCCGTAAAGTGTATTAGGACATCTTGTGACCACGAAGTCCTCTACATAAGTACAAGTCTTTCTTTTTTCCCTTTCCCTTTGTGTAGGATGCTGCCTCTGCCAGCCGCCAGAACACCAATCACTAGACTCACCATTTTCTTGCACAATAAAGTATCTAAGACACTGAATTTTACTTTTTATATTGCTGATACAACCAGATAAAGCTATGTTTATGTCAAGTTGAAATACATTTTCAAAGTGAATGGAGACTCAGCAGGTGCATGTGTGCATTTATTTGGGTTTAACAGTTGAATTTAAGTATCATTCTTAAAAAGAAAAGAAGCTCCAAATATTTATGGGCTTGCAGTGGATCTGAATCTTTTGATCACATATATAGATTTCAGTGGTAATCATTTCCTTATGTTGACAGGTCTGTCTTCTTTCCTCATCAAACAACAGATCAAAGGAATCTATAAAAAACTATACAAACCAAAAAGAATCCCAAATCAATCATTTTTTTTCCAGACTGTAGTTTTGTTAAGAAATGTGAATAAAGCTGGGGATTGTTAGATGAGGGAATTTGTTTGTACGAGCGTGGGGGAGGGGAGAGTGGGAACAATAGGTGGGAGACTTTTTGGCGCTGGGGGTGGGGGCCACCAAGCTAGCTGGGTGAGCTAGCTCACGGAAGCACCGAAGTCCCTCCCTCTGCTGACGAGGGAGGGACTTCGGTGGAGGGACAGTGAGGAGGTCAGTGGCGGGGGCCGCCGAGGGGCGGGCTGAAGGAGGTGCGGCGCAGGGGCTGGAGGCGGGCCCAAGAAATGGGATGGATGATCGACGGAGTGGGGGGGGGGGTACTTTGCCCCCCAACTAGGCTTATCACCTGGAATGTTCGAGAGTTAAATGGGCCGGTAAAGAGGGCACATGTGTTTGCGCACCTGAGGGGACGGGACTGTGGGCAGACGTGGTAATGTTGCAGGAGATGCACCTTAGAGTAGTGGACCAGGTTAGATTGAGGAAAGGCTGGATCAGTCAGGTTTTCCACTCAGAGCTGGATACAAAGACCAGAGGGGTTGCGCCCTTGATTAATAAGCAGGTGGCATTTGAGGTGGGCAGAATAGTTTCGGATGTGGGAGGTCGATATTTCATGGTTCGCGGTAAGCTGCAGGGGATGAATGTAGAGCTGGTTAATGTATATGCGCCAAATTGGGATGACGTGGAATTTATAATGAGGATGCTAGGCAAGATACGGGACCTGGACTCGCACAAGCTGATCATGGGAGGGAACTTTAATACAGTTATTGACCCCGGCCTGGATCGGTCATGCTTGAGAACGGGCATGGTGACAGCAATGGCAAAGGAACTGAAAGGGTTATTGGAGCAGATGGGGGGGGGATCCATGGAGATTTAGGCAGCCGAGGGTGAAGGAATTTTCTTTTTACTCCCACGTACATAAGGTGTTCTCTCGGATTGACTTCTTTGTCTTGGGTAGGGCTTTACTGGCTGTGGTGGTGGACGGGGTATTCGGTGATTACGACCTCGGACCATGCTCCACACTGGGTTGACCTGCAGGTTAGCATGGATAGCAAGCAGTGCCCGCAATGGAGGTTGGATGTAGGGCTATTGGCGGACAAAGCGGTATGTGAGAGGCTGAGGAATTGCATGCTGAATTACCTGCGGGTAAATGATACGGGGGAGGTCTCAGCAGCGGGGGTCTGGGAAGTGCTGAAGGCAGTGGTGAGAGGAGAGTTGATTTTGATCCGGGCTCACAGGGACAGAACGGACAGGGCAGAGACGGACCGACTGGTAAAAGAGATTCTACAAGTCGACAGGAGGTACGCGGAGACTCCAGAGGCTGGGCTTTTAAGGGAACATCGGAGGCTACAGGCGGAATTCGGCTTGTTAACCACAGGGAGGGCAGTGGAACAGCTCAGAAAGGCGAGGGGGCGATATATGAGCACGGTGAGAAAGAGGGAGGCAGCTAGAGAAATAGGGAAAGTTATTGACAGAGATGGGAACTTAGTTGGGGACTCGGCAGGGGTGAGTAAGGCCTTCCAGGACTTTTACAGCAGGTTGTACAGGTCGGAACCCCCTGCAGGGCCAGAGGGGTGAGGCACTTCCTGGAGGGCTGACTTTCCCGAAGGTGGGCGGGGAGCTGGTAGAAGGGCTGGGGGCCCCGATCGGGTTGGAAGAGATAGTAGAGGGCATGAAGTCGGGTAAAGCCCCGGGACCAGTTGAGTTCTATAAAAAGTTGTCCGGGATATTGGGACCGGTGCTGTTGAAGGTGTTTAACGAGGCAGGGGAAAGAGGGGTTCTGCCCCAGACGATGTCACAGGCCACGATTTTGCTTATCCTGAAATGGACCAAGGACCCGGAGCTATGTGGGTCTTACAGGCCGATTTCCCTGTTGAATGTAGACGCCAAGCTGTTGGCCAAATTTTGTCCTCTAGGATTGAGGACTGTGTACCGGACGTTATTGTGGAGGATCAGACGGGGTTCGTTAAGGGCAGGCAGCTGGTGGCCAATGTAAGAAGGCTGATAAACGTGATCATAATGCCCCCGGAGAGTAGGGAGGTGGAGCGATGGATGCGGAGAAAGCTTTTGACCGGGTTGCCTGGGATTATTTATGGGAGGTTCTGGAGCGGTTCAGATTTGGGAGGGGCTTTATTGACTGGGTCAGGTTGCTGTACCAGGGCCCTGTGGCAAGTGTACGGACGAACAGGATGACTTCGGACTATTTTAGACTGCACCGGGGGATGAGACAGGGATGCCCCCTCTCCCTACTGCTGTTTGCGCTGGCTATAGAGCCGCTGGCAATTGCTCTGAGGGCCTCGAGGGACTGGTAGGGGCTGGCCCGTGGGGGGGGGGGGGGGGGGCGGGGGGTAGCACGGGGTCTCGCTGTATGCGGACAGCCTGCTTTTGTATGTGTCAGATCCAATGGAGGGGATGGAAGAAATTATGGGAATTTTAGGGGAATTCGGCCGGTTTGCGGGGTATCAGCTTAATATGGGGAAGAACGAGATGCTTGTGGTCCAGGCGAGGGGTCAGGAGAGGCGACTGTGGGAACTGCTGTTCAGAGTGGTAGGGGACAGTTTCAGGTACCTGGGTATTCAAGTGGCGAGGGATTGGGACTTGGCCCAATAAATTGAACTTGGCCCGGTTGGTGGATCAGACGAAGGAGGATTTCCGGAGATGGGATGCACTCCCGTTGTCTCTGGCGGGCAGAGTACAAACGGTGAAAATGAAGGTCCTCCCGAGATTCCGATTCGTTTTCCAATGTCTCCCCATTTTCATCCCACGGTCCTTTTTTAAGCGGGTCAATTAAGTTATTCCGGGCTTTGTGTGCGGGGGCAAGTCCCCGCGAGTGAAGAGGACAATGCTCGAGCGGAGCCGGGGGGAGGGCGGGCTGGCGCTGCCGGATTTCAACAATTATTACTGGGCAGCTAATATAGCCATAGTTAGGAGGTGACTGGTTGGGGGGCGGGGGGTGGGGGGGGGGGGGGGGGGGCATGGGAGTGTACGGAGGCGGCTTCTTGTAAGGGCACAAGTCTGGGGGCGTTGGTAACGGCGCCTCTGCCTTTCCCGCCGGCACGGTACTCCACCAGTCCAGTGGTGGTGGCGGCCCTGAGAGTCTGGGGGCAATGGAGGAGACATATGGGGGCAGAGGGGGCATCGGTCTGGTCCCAATCTGCGATAATCACCGATTTGCCCCGGGGAGGATGGACGGGGTGTTCCGAATTTGGCGGAGAGCGGGGATTGAGAGGATGGGGGCCTTGTTTATAGAAGGAAGCGCGCGAGGAGAAGTTTTCACTGGCGGGGGGAATCGAATTTCGATATCTGCAGGTGTGGGATTTTCTGCAGAGGTAAGTACTAACCTGCCCACTCCTGCCGCTAAGGGAGATTCAGGATAGGGTGTTTTCTAGAGGGTGGGTAGGAGAGGGGAGCGTTTCGGACATATATAAAGGAGCTTATGGGATCGGAGGAGATGCAGACCAAGGAGCTGAAGCAAAAGTGTGAGGAGGAGCTGGGGGGAGAGATAGAGGACGGCCTCTGGGTGGATGCATTGAGTAGAGTCAACGTGACCGCAACATGTGCCAGGCTCAGCCTGATACAATTTACGGTTGTATGTAAGGATGAGAAAACAAGGTTCAGTTGGGTCGCTTGAGGGTTACAAGGTAGCAAGGAATGAGCTGAAAAAAGAGCTTAGGAGAGCTAGGAGGGGGCATGAGAAGTCCTTGGCGGGTCGGATCAAGGAAAATCCCAAGGTTTTTTTAAGCCTTTTATGTGAGAAATAAAAGAATGACCAGGGTGAGGGTAGGGACAGTGAAGGACAGTAGTGGGAACTTGTGCATGGAGTCAGAAGAAATAGGAGAGGCATTGAATGAATACTTTTCTTCAGTGTTCACAAAGGAGAGCGGCCATGTTTTTGAGGATGAGTGTGTGATTCAAGCGGTAGGCTGGAGGAAGTAGAGGTTCTGAGGAAGGATGTATTAGCAATTTTGAAAAAGCTGAGGGTCGACAAGTCCCTTGGGCCAGATGGGATATATCCAAGGATTCTTTGGGAGGCAAGGGATGAGATTGCAGAGCCTTTGGCTCTGATCTTTGGGTCCTCGCTGTCCACGGGGATAGTGCCAGAGGACTGGAGAGTGGCGAATGTTGTTCCTCTGTTCAAGAAAGGGAATAGGAATGACCCTGGTAATTATAGGCCAGTTAGTCTTACTTCGGTGGTCGGGAAGATAATGGAAAAGGTCCTGAAGGATAAGATTTATGACCATTTGGAAAGATGCAGCTTAATCCGGGATAGTCAACACGGATTCATGAAGGGTAGGTCTTGCCTCACAAATTTGATTGAATTCTTTGAGGAGGTAACTAAGTGTGTCGATGAAGGTAGAGCAGTTGATGTCGTATACATGGATTTTAGTAAGGCATTTGATAAGGTTCCACATGGTCGGCTCATGAAGAAAGTAAGGAGATGTGGGATAGAGGGAAATTTGGCCAATTGGATAAGCAACTGGCTATCACATAGAAGTCAGAGGGTGGTGGTGGATGGAAAATTTTCAGACTGGATATCAGTTACCAGCGGTATACCACAGGGATCAGTGCTAGGTCCTCTTTTATTTGTGACTTTTATCAATGACTTGGAGGAGGGGCTGAAGGGTGGGTCAGTAAATTTGCTGATGACACCAAGATTGGTGGAGTAGTGGATGAGGTGGAGGGCTGTTGTAGGCTGCAAAGCGACATTGATAGGATGCAGAGCTGAGCCGAAAAATGGCAGATGGAGTTTAACCCTGATAAGTGCGAGGTGATTAATTTTGGTAGAAAAAATTTGAATGCGGATTACACGGTCAATGGCAGGGTCCTGAGGAATGTGGAGGAACAGAGAGATCTTGGGGTTCATGTCCAAAAATCTCTGAAGGTTGCCACTCAAGTGGACAGAACCGCGAAGAAGGCTTATAGTGTGTTAGCATATATTAACAGGGGGCTTGAGTTTAAGAACTGTGGGGTTATGCTGCAACTATACATGATCCTGGTGAGACCACATTTGGAGTATTGTGTGCAGTTCTGGTCACCTCATTATAGGAAGGATGTGGAAGCATTGGAAAGGGTGCAAAGGAGATTTACCAGGATGCTGCCTGGTTTGCAGGATAGGTCTTATGAGGAAAGGTTGAGGGAGCTAGGGCTTTTCTCTTTGGAGCGGAGGAGGATGAGAGGCGACTTAATAGAGGTTTATAAGATAATGAGGGGGATAGATAGAGTGGACGTTCAGAGACTATTTACTCGGGTGGATATAGCTGTTACAAGGGGACATAACTATAAGATTCAGGGTGGGAGATATAGGAGGGATGTCCGAGGTAGGTTCTTTACTCAGAGAGTGGTTAGGGTGTTGGATGGACTGCCTGCTAGGAACTTTCAAGCAGTTATTGGGTAGGCACATGGAGCACACCAGAATAACAGGGAGTGGGATAGCTTGATCTTGGTTTCGGACAATGCTCGGCATAACATCGAGTGCCGAAGGGCCTGTTCTGTGCTGTACTGTTCTATGTTCTATGTTCTATATGCACCGAGCTCACATGACAGTGGCCCGAATGAGCAGATTCTTTGGGGTGGAGGACAGGTGTGCAAAATGTGCAGGAGAGCCAGCGAACCATGTCCACATGTTCTGGGCATGTCCAAAGCTGAGGGGGTTTTGACAGGGGTTTGCCAACGTCATGTCCAAGGTATTAAATACAAGGGTGGCATTGAGTCCAGAGTGGCAATTTTTGGGGTGTCGCAGGATCCGGGAATCCAGGAGGAGAAAGAGGCAGACATTCTGACCTTTGCTTCCCTGGTAGCCCGGAGACGGATATTACTGGGATGGAGGGACTCGAAGCCCCCGAAATCGGAGACCTGGCTATCGGACATGGCTGGCTTTTTCTGCCTGGAGAATATTAAGTTCTCCTTGAGGTGGTCACTGTTAGGGGGTTAAGTAATGGTGGAACCTGTGGGAGAGGGAGGCAGTTTTTTGCACTATGTTAATATTTTTATGTACATTGTTATAGTGCTGCTGTTACAATGTTACAGGGGCTGTTTAGCACAGGGCTAAATCGCTGGCTTTGAAAGCAGACCAAGGCAGGCCAGCAGCACGATTCAATTCCCGTAACAGCCTCCCCGAACAGGTGCCGGAATGTGGCGACTAGGGGCTTTTCACAGTAACTTCATTTGAAGCCTACTTGTGACAATAAGCGATTTTCATTTTCATTTCATTTCATTTCATGCCAAAGAAATACTCAATAAAATGTTTATTAAAAAAAAAAGAAATGTGAATTAAATGTGAGAGCTGGCAATGCCAAGGACATGTTAGGTATGAAAATTGCGATTAAATAAGAATGAGACAGATCAGAAAAAAAACTTAAAACGCATAAAGTTGTGCTCAGATTCATAACGTGTCAATAAAAATCGAGAATAAATTAGGCCCCATTTTAACACCAGGTCGGTTTTGGGTCAGCAAGTAGAGGTGAGAAATTCACAAGCTTGCTGGAAAAGAGTCAGTTTGCAATCTGGTCCCCAATTTGAAATGAATGTTTGCAGACTGCAAGGGTGTCCCATTGCAACCACAAATGGGGGAACAGAACTTGAAGCTGAAAGAGTGATAAGGAGGCACGGTGGCGCATGGTTAGCACTGCTGTCTCACGGTGCCGAAGGGAAGAGGGCAAGGAACAGGAGCAATAGAAAGCAATTGGGGACAGAACTACTCCTTAATACTGTAAGAGAGAAGGGGAGTTGAAGCACTAATGATGGGTCTCAATGGCCGTGAGGAATCAGAATTGGTGAATTCTCTCCTCTGACTGCCATCTTCAATCTAATCCCGGATTGCTGATCCAAAATCAGAAATAGCATGGAAACATAGTTATGGAAAGATAAGGGGCGAAATTCTCCGGTATTGGCACGATGTCCGCCGACTGGCGCCCAAAACGGCGCAAATCAGTCGGACATCGCGCCGCCCCAAAGGTGCAGAATGCTCCGCATCTTGGGAGGCCGAGCCCCAACCTTAAGGGGCTAGGCCCGCGCCAGACTAATTTCCGCGCCGCCAGCTGGTGGAAAAGGCCTTTGGTGCCCCGCCAGCTGGCACAGAAATGACATCTCCGGGCGGCGCATGCGTGGGAGCGTTAGCGGCCGCTGACGACATTCCCGCGCATGCGCAGTGGAGGGAGTCTCTTCCGCCTCCGCCGTGGTGGAGACCGTGGTGAAGGCAGAAGGAAAAGAGTGCCCCCACAGCACAGGCCCGCCCGTGGATCGGTGGGCCCCGATTTCGGGCCAGGCCACCGTGGGGGCACCCCCCCAGGGCCAGATCGCCCAGCGCCCCCCCCCCCCCCAGGACCCCGGAGCCCGCCCGCGCCGCCTTGTCCCGCTGGTAAGGTAGGTGGTTTAATCTATGCCGGCGGGACAGGCATTTTAGCAGCGGGACTTCGGCCCATCAGGGCCGGAGAATCGCGGGGGCGGGCCCGCCAAACGGCGCACCGCGATTCCCGCCCCCGCCGGATATCCGGTGCCGGAGAATTCACGCCAGCCCCCGGCGATTCTCCAACCCAGCGGGGGGTCGGAGAATCTCGCCCAAGATGTAAAATCAATCTTGAGAGCCAGTAGCAAAGTTGGGAGGGAACGTTCTTTGGGCAGCAGAGTGCATTCCAGCAGCTGTTGCTCCATTTATAACTTGTTAAAAGAAATCCTCGCCACTGAGTTTTCACGGTTGTATTATTCAGATTAGACATCTATACTGCATATACATGTAACAATGCCTGTCTGGGTATGAATGAGAAGGTAGTAATCTTTATCAAAAGATTTCGATTATGTCATAAACAAAGCTTGGTTTACAGCAATTTTGTAAATCTGGCAATGAAATTACAGCTTTAAATTCACATCGATGCATTTTTATTTGTGTGATATAATCCGCAATGACACACAAAATCCATAAAGTTTGTGGAGGCAGTTTCATTTATGTTCCATTTTGCTGTAAAGCAACACGGGTAAAGAGACATTGAGAACCAGGACTGCCTGCCCAGTTTTGGATGGATCATACTTTCTCCAATTGAACAGAGAAGACTGCCCTTTGTCATATTCATTTTTGCCAGATGTATCCATACATCCTATCTGTTACTAAAACCACTTACTTCCACCTCCACAACATTTTTAAAAATCTAGCTCGGTGTTTGCTTCAACCCTATTGTAATTGGTATCTTTATTTGTACATATTCATTAGCTGCGCACTCTGGCCTCCTCACTTGCCTTTCAAGCTCCACACGGACAGCGACCCAGGGCTGGGACCGAACCCGGGTCTTCGCCGCCGTGAGGCAGCAGTGCTAACCACTGCGCCACTGTGCCGCCCCCTCAAACTCTAATCTAACCAAAATTGTGCCCTAATTGTGCTGTCCGCAAGTTCTGTTTGCCCATTGGAATAATGGTATCCAGGGTGTGCCTTCCAGCTCTGGACTCTGACGCATGTGCACAAACATTGGAAGAGCCTTTAGTTAAATCATCCCCAACCTTTGCAGCTCTCTCCTTCCTTCTACTTCTTGCTCAACCTTTTCCAGTTTACTCAAAAGCGTTTCTTTCAACCATGCTTTCTGTCATCTTTACAACGAGTTTATAGTTGCTCAGTCTCCACTACTCCTGTGTGAAGTCCTAAATGATGTTTGCTATATTGTGTAAACCAAAATTATGATTGTAGCTGATATACAATGGTTTCCAAAATGGGTCATTGTTTATGACATAAAATCTGTACATTAAGTGAAATAACAATCAGTATGAAATACATGGAGATACATAAATATAGTTTACAATAGATTATCATAGAATTTACAGTGCAGGAGGAGGCCATTCGGCCCATCGAGTCTGCACCGGCTCTTGGAAAGAGCACCCTACCCAAGGTCAACACCTCCACCCTATCCCCATAACCCAGTAACCCCTCCCAACACTAAGGGCAAGTTACACTTGCAAAAGAAACATCAAACATGTAGGAAAAAGTCCAACTGTTAACACTTTTATTCTCATGATGTACAGAGTTTGCAAAGAACTCAACAGTAACAACCAAAAAGCATTGTACCAAGGTAAATAAACTCACTAAACTGGGCATTAGAAATACACATTTACCTTCGATCATATGAATGTCCTTGAACAAGAAATCCTGCAGATCTGCATACCTCTCCTTTGGTGACAAAGTATCCAGAACAAATCCAAAAATGTGTTGATTTAATTTGTTCAAAGGGTGGACAATTTCATGTGAAATATGAATTTAATATACAAGTAAATCAATACCTTAATATTTTTCATTAAAGACTTTCAGAAGAGCGTATAAATATCAAAAGCAGAAGAAAATAGCTTTTGCAGTCAAAGCCACTAACATTTTTCAGCGCACTGCTTTTGAGGTGCCTCCAAGTTTCTTTTCTAGTAATAATTGCACTCGCATCATTATACCTGGGAACCATGGTGAACTGTGGGGCACTGTTTACTGCATTTAGGGAAACAGTTGAAGCAATGTCTTGATCTCTGGAGAAAAAGCAGTCAGTGCACCTGGTGCTATTTTTACATTGATGAAATAATGTGCGGCAAGCACAATGATTCTTTGGCTTGAGAGGTGGCATCATGTTACTGTTTTGCAAACACAGGAATAAAGGGTTTGAAAAGCTCTTTTCAATAATGGGAGTGCCTCTCTAAAGTATTTGTATTCATGTTATAAGAAATCAATTTGGCAATTATCCATTGTTGCGAAAAAAGAAAAATCAAGAACAAGAACAGGCTATCCAGAACATTGGAGCTTACTCTCAAGTTTTGAGTTGCAAACGTTAATCACGGGGCGGCTCACTGCAAGTGTCAACCACCGATGCTAACTTCTCAAAAGCCCTGCCAACAAGGAGTGAACCAATCTTTAATTTGTACTGGGCTTTTCCATATCCTCAGTGCATTTTTTTTTAATAAACATTTTATTGAGGTATATTTTGGTATTATGACAACAACACAATAAACAATGTACATGAAACTATAAACATAGTGCAAAAGCCATCTCCCTTCCTTACAGGTTCCACCTTTATTAACCCCCTACTCTAAGCGAAACGATTAATTTTCCGTGAAGAAGTCGATGAACGGTTGCCACCTCCGGGCGAACCCTAACAGTGACCCTCTCAAGGCGAACTTGATTTTCTCCAAACAGAAAAAGCTAGCCATGTCCGATAGCCAGGTCTCCGACTTCGGGGGCTTTGAGTCCCTCCAAGCTAATAGTATACGTCTCCGGGCTACAAGGAAAGCAAAGACCAGAACGTCTGCCTCTTTCTCCTCCTGGATTCCCGGGTCTTCCTACACCCCAAAAATCGCCACCTCTGGACTCAGCGCCACCCTTGTTTTTAACACCGTGGACATGACATCTGCAAACCCCTGCCAAAATCCCCTAAGCTTCGGACATGCCCAGAACATGTGGACATGGTTCGCTGGTCCTCTCGCACATTTTGCACACCTGTCTTCCACCCCAAAGAATCTGCTCATCCGGGCCACTGTCATGTGAGCCCGGTGAATGACCTTAAATTGTATCAAGCTGAGCCTGGCACAGGTTGCGGACGCGTTGACTCTACTCAACGTGTCCGCCCGTAGACCATCCTCTATCTCTCCACCCAGCTCCTCCTCCCACTTGCGCTTCAGCTCCTCGGTCTGCATCTTCTCTGACCCCATAAGTTCCTTGTAAATGTCCGAGACGCTCCCTTCTCCGACCCAACCTCTGGAAACTACCCTGCCCTGAATCCCCCTTAGCAGTAGGAGTGGGAAGGTTGACACCTGTTTACATAGGAAGTATCACACCTGCAGATACCTGAATTTGTTTCCCCTCACCAACCCAAACTTCTCCTCCAGCGCCCTCATACACAGAAAGCTCCCCTCTATAAACATATCCACCATCCTCTCAATCCCTGCTCTCCGCCATAGCCGGAACCCCTCATCCATACTTCCCGGGGCAAACCGGTGATAATTACACATTGGGGACCAGACCGAGGCTCTCTCTGCTCCCACTTGTCTCCTCCATTGCCCCCAGACTCTCAGGGCTGCCACCAGTATGGGGCTGGTGGAATACCGTGCTGGCGGGAATGGCAGAGGTGCAGTTACCAACGCCCCCAGACTGGTGCCCTTGCATGAAGCCGTCTCCATACACTCCCATGCCGACCCACCCCCACCACCCACTTCCTGATCATGACTATATCCGCCGCCCAGTAATAGTTACTAAAATTTGGCAGCGTCAGCCTGCCCTCTCCCCAACTGCGCTCAAGCATTACCTTCCTTACCCGCCTAAACAAAGCCAGAGATCACTTTGTTGACCCATTTAAAAAAGGACCGTGGAATAAAGATGGGGAGACATTGAAATACGAACTGGAATCTCGGGAGGACCGTCATCTTCACCGTCTGCACCCTTGCAGCTAATGACAACGGGAGCGCGTCCCATCTCCGAAAATCATCCTTCATTTGGTCTACTAGCCCCTCCCTCGTCAGCAGAACATTCCCCCCCCCCCCCCCCCGAGCAACAACACTCTGTAACCCAACCTCTTTGATAAATCGAACATATGCACCCCCCCCCCCCCCACTACGCTTCCATGAGCTAGACCACCCAGCTAGCTTGGTGGCCCCCATCCCTGGCACCGGATAGTCTCCCACCTATTGTTCCCTCTCCACCCTCCACTCCCCGCTCATACAAACATACTCCAGCATCAAACAATCCCCACATAATTGCCCAACAGAAAAACACCAAAATCTAAACCTCCATCCGGTCCCAAACCAATACAGAAGGCATGACAAACAGCTTCCACAAAACGAAAAACAAAAACTTTTTAAAAAAAGAACAAAGAAACAAAAGAAGACAAAAAACCCCCATGAACGTTGCAGCAAAGGTTCAAAAGTTCTCAGTCCATCACCAGTCCTTTCCTTTTCACGAAGTCCAGCGCGTCCTCAGCTGACTCAAAATAAAAGTGCTGTTCCTCGTACGTGACCCAGAGACGGGCCGGATACCACAGTCTGAACTTCACCTTTTTCTTAAAAATGATCGACCAAATCTGGTTGAAGCTTGCGCTTCTCCTGGCCACCTCTATACTCGGGTCCTGGTAAACCCGCAGGATACGATTGTCCCATTTACAGCTCCGTGTCTGCTTGGCCCACTGTAGAATGCGTTCCTTATCTGAGTACCTGTGGAATGTCACCACCATTGCCCTCGGGGGGGTCTCCCGTTCGCGGCTTCCTCGCGAGTGCTCTGTGAGCCCTGTCCACCTCCAAGGGTCGGGAGAACAGCCCATCCCCCAGCAGCTTCTCAAACATATCTGCGATGTAAACCACAGTGTCCGCTTCTTCGGACATCTACGGGAGCCCAACGATTCTCAAGTTCTGCCGGCGGGACCTATTCTCCAGGTCCTCCACCTTCTCCAGGAGTTTCTTCTGCTGGTCTCTCAGCAACCCCACCTCCAACTCCACCGCAGTTTGATGTTCCTCTTGCTCAGCCAGTGCCTTCTCCCCCTTCTGGATCGCCCAATCTTGGGCGTCCTATCTAAGCTCCAGCCGCTCAATCAACTCTTCTATTGGGTCCAAGCAGTCCCGTTTCTGCTCAGCAAAACCTTCCTGAATGACTTTCATCAGCTGCTCCGTTGGCCGCTGGGTCGACAAACCAGAGGTCCGGTCCTCCGCCATGCTGTCTCCTGCTGCAGCTACAGCCCAAGCCTTCTCTGTCTTTCTATTTCTGCCTTTACGAGCACTTCTAGTCCTTCTTTCCATGCACCGATGTGGGAATTCAGGACACAATTGCCTCTGTCTTCAGTTTTACAGTTCAAGTCCGGTAAAAAATCGGGGGGAAAGGTCCAAAAGTCCGACCCGAGCGGGAGCCACCAAATGTGCGACTTACTCCTTCATAGCCGCCACCGGCCTCAGTACATTTTAAAGTGTTGGTTTGTGCACAGCTTAATGCCAAAACAGCACTAAGGTAAATGGTCGGTGAACCTGCTTTGTTGATGCTGCTTGAAGGATGAACGTTGGCCAGGATATCAGCAGAACCTCACCATGGCTCTTCTAAATGTGCCCTAGCATCTTGCAAAGAATACATCTGAACAGGCTGGTGGAGACCTGCCAAAGATGGCGAGCCAAAAGTTAAGTTAAGTTATGATTGTAGAAACATGATTGTATTAGTACAGTACCATAAAATATCACGCCGTTATGGCCATCAGTTTAGAAAGTGTAAATCTTCGATGACAAAGATTTGACAACATTGCAGATTCTCTGATCACCATTCGTCCTGTCATAGCCATCTTAGGGGCAGGGAATTTCAGTTTGAAAAATTGTGATGCGGCATATTCCTTTGCTATGTTGAAAAATTACCGATAATGCGGTTTTTATTATAGATCATCGAATTTACAGTGCAGAAAGAGGCCATTTGGCCCATCAAGTCTGCACCGGCCCTTGGAAAGAACACCCTACTTAAGCCCACGCATCCACCCTATCCCCGTAACCCAGTAACTCCGGCTAAACTAAGGGGCAATTTATCATGGCCAATCCACATAACCTGCACATCTTTGGACTGTGGGAGGAAACCAGAGCACCCGGAGGACTGTGGGAGGAAACCGGAGCACCCGGATGAAACCCATGCAGGCACAAGGAGAAAGTGCAAACTCCACACAGTGACCTGAGGCCGGAATTGAAGCCGGGTCCCTGGTGCTGAGAGGCAGCAGTGCTAAACCACTATGCCACCATGCCGTCCTTTAAAAACTGAACAGTACAAGAATAGGCTTCTACTCTGCCCAATCCTGCTAGATTACAGATTAGAAAATAATCTCTTTACCCCAGTAGCAAAGCGGGGGTTAGTTTATCTCACTTGGCTAGACAGCTGGTTCATGATGAAGAGCAAGACCAGCAGCGCGGGTTCAATTCCCGTACCGGCTGAAGTTATTTATGAAGGCCCCGCCTTCTCAACCTTGCCCCTTGCCTGAGGTGTGGTGATCCTCAGATTAAATCACCACCAGTCAGCTCCCACCCTCAAAGGGGAAAGCAGCCTATGGTCATCTGGGACTATGGCGACTTTACTTACTGTAGTGGATATGTGAAATAGACTTCCAAAGAAGCTAATTGATTCAGGGTCAATTGTCTACTCTGTTTCCACTCCCCAGATCTTTTCCTGTAGTTTTTTCACAAGTTTAGTCACTTATTGAGTTTCCTTTTGAGTGTTGTTCTTGGGCGTGATTGAACTGCCTCATCATGCCCAACCCGGTGATGCAACAAGGCTGTTAAACATCACGAGAGGCTCTCTGTCACTGGCGGGTCAGGTACAGGCGGTTAAAATGAACATGTCACGATTTCTGTTTATTTTTCAATGCCTGCCGATTTTCCTGCCAAAGGCTTTTTTCAGAGAGATTGAGGGAAGGATTACGTCGGTCATATGGGGAGGG
Organism: Scyliorhinus torazame; assembly: GCF_047496885.1. Taxonomy (NCBI): domain Eukaryota; kingdom Metazoa; phylum Chordata; class Chondrichthyes; order Carcharhiniformes; family Scyliorhinidae; genus Scyliorhinus; species Scyliorhinus torazame. The sequence continues at coordinate 85,336,291 of NC_092728.1, read as the reverse complement.
AAGGTGGCCAGAGTTAGAAAGGTGCTACGACAGAGGGGAAGGCCGGCAGGGGGTTTGGGTCTTCCGAACCTGATGTATTACTACTGGGCTGCGAATGTGGAGAAGGTGTGGAGCTGGGTAAGAGGGGTTGATTCCCAGTGGGTCAGAATGGAGGAGAGTTTGTGCAAGGGGTCAGGATTGAAAGCACTAGCAACGGCGCCGCTCCCGATAGCCCCGGGGAAGTACTCAGGGAGTCCGGTAATAATAGCTTCATTGAGAATTTGGAGGCAGTTTCGCCAACACTTCGGGTTGGGGGCAGGGTCAAGGGAAATGCCGATTCGGGGGAACCACAGATTTGAGCCAGGGAGGTGGGATGGAAATTTTCGGAAATGGGAGGAGAAGGGGATTAAGACACTAAAAGGTCGGTTCGCAGGATTGAAGCAAAGTATGGGCTGGAGCAGGGGGAAATGTTTAGATACATACAGGTTCGAGATTTTGCCAGAAAGGAGATACAGAACTTCCCGGAGGAGCCGGCCTCCACATTGCTGGAGGAGGTGCTGACGACAGGGGGACTGGAGAAGGGGGTAGTGTCAGCGGTTTACGGGGCTATTTTGGAAGAGGAGAAGTTCATATCACGTTCATATGTTTTGGTCCTGTCCAAAGGTAGAGGATTACTGGAAGGAGGTTTTTAGGGTAATTTCTAAAGTGGTGCACGTGAAACTGGACCCGGGCCCCGGGTGGCCATATTCGGAGTGTCGGACCAGCCAGGGTTGGAAACTGGTGCGGAGGCAGATGTTGTAGCCTTCGCCTCCTTGATCACCCGAAGGCGGATCCTGATGTGATGGAGAGCAACCTCTGTACCCGGTGTCCTGGCGTGGCGGGGGACCTGTTGGAATTCTTGACTCTTGAGAAGGTTAAGTTTGAACTGAGGGGAAGGATGGAGGGGTTCTACAATTCATGGGCCTTATTCATTATGCACTTTCAAGAACTGGATAACATCGAACGTTAGTTGGGGGGGTGGGTGGGTGGGTTGGGGGAGGGGGGCGGTGTGCGTTGATGGGGGGGGTGGGGGGGAGGGGGGGTGTGCATTGATGGTGACTATGGGTGATTCCTGATTGTTATTTGTTTATGTGAACATGCGGGCTACTGTTTGGGGTTTGGTGGGAGGAATGGATCATTATTATTGATATGGGGATTGACATATTTGTTACTGATTATTGGTTACTATTGGTGGGTGTACATTTGGGAGAAAATGTGAAAAAGGAGGAGAATAAAGAATTTTTTAAAAAAAATCTCGCGAGAGATTTCTCGTGAGATTTGTGACGCTTGGAAAGCTTTGCGAGATCTAAGGAGATCTCGTGAGACGCCGCCTTCGCTGAGCGGGATCCAGATTACATACTTAATTGAGCAGTTAGGCTCACTTAAAATATGTCTGCGCCGGATTCTCCCCAGGGACAGGAACTGAAGCCCGTGCCTGGATACCTCGCCATGGCGCTGTTTAGCACTGGTCCACACAAATGTGGACCATGCGGAACGGCGCTTAGGGTGATATCCCAGGCCATCGGAAGCCCCCGGGTGGTCGGACTCTGGGCAGTGTGGTACCCTGGCACGCCTGCTGCCACCCGGGCCCCTTGGCACTACCACTTGGACACCCTGCTAGTGCCACTCTGGCATTGCCAGGCCACCTGGTTGGTACTGACAGGCTGGAAGGGGCACTGCCAGGTTGCCAGGCTGGCAGTGCCAAGGTGCCCAGGTGCCTGGTTGCCCATGCCAGGGATTGGACCTGAGGTGCCCTGCCCTTATGAGGTAGGTTAAGGGGAGCTCAAGGATCCCTTAACATGTTGGGATATTGTGGGGTTTAAGAGTTCAGAGCGTCTTTTAAAAATGGTTGTGCGACCTCGGTGGGGCGTTCCTCGCCAAGGCCAAAAAAACCCAGAGCCCCGTTTGATAGCGGGGTTGTTCTCGGCACCCATCCCATTATTCACGCCCAAGACGGGACTCCTTGGGGGCGATTCCCCAATATTAGGCCCAAGAGTTCATGCCGTCGTGAACGCCGTCGCGTTTCATGACGGTGCAAACCGGGCCCGGTCACATATGATCCTGGCCCCCACAGGGGACCAGCACGGCGGTGGAGCGGTTCACGCCGCTCCAGCCTCCTTCCGCGGTGCCAAATGGGCGCTGCGCCAACCCTCGCAGGCGCATGGGGCAAGCATGGGGTCGGTGTTCGGGGGCCGGCCGCGCCAGGAAGTAGGCCCGGGGGGGGGAGGCTGGCCCGCCGATCAGTGGGCTCCGATCGCGGGCCAGACCCCATCGGAGGCCCCCCCGGTGAAGGAGCCCCCCCCCACCCGCCCCCCCCGTAGGCAGCCCCCCGACCGTTCCTGCAGAGTTCCCGCCGGCAGCGACCAGGGGTGAACGGCGCCGGCGGGACTCTGTCGTATCGGCGCGGCCGCGTGGTCCATTCGGGCCGGAGAATCGGCGGCCCTGCCGATTCCAGCCGCCCGCGGTCAGCGCCGCGCCAAACACGGCGGCGCAAATGGCGCCAATTCTCTGCACGTCGGAGAATTGCGCGGCGGTGTCGGGGCGTTGTGGCGCGATTGCGGCGATTTTCCAGCCCGGCGCGGGGCTCGGAGAATCGCCCCCAAGATTTCCCCGTTAAATCACGCCCTTACTTTTTGCCTCTGTTACTCCTCGAGATAAGATATTCCTAGTTCCATAAACACCCGCTGTGAAGAAGAAGATCGAGCTTCCCCCTCATTCTTTCAAATGACGATTTTAATTCTATAACCACTCTGAAACATTTAGCATTTTGAAAATCTCAAATAACGATGGTTCGCTTACAGAATGTGAAAAGTGGAAACTCTCATTACAGGTGCCTATGAAGGCAAGAAAGGTGAAGAGACTTGGGGCGCGATTCTCCACTCCCGCGCCAAAGTGGCCGCGCCGTCCTGAACGCCGTCGAGGTTCACGACGGCGCGAAACGGCCCCTTTCCCGACCGATTCAGGCCCTGACAATGGGCTAGGATCGGGGCCGCGTCATCTACATGCGCCAGGCCTTGTCGCCGCGTAAAGGCGGCGCCGCATAGATGACACGGCCGACGCCGTATATCGGGCGGCATCCGCGCATGCGTGGTTGCCGTCCTCTCTAAGTCCGCCCCGCAAGAAGATGTCTGACGGATCTTGCGGGGCCGCGGAAGGAAGGAGGTCCTCCTTCAGAGAGGACGGCCCGACGATCGGTGGGCACCGATCGCGGGCCACCCCACATTTGAGGTACCCCTCGGTGCAGGATCCCCCCTTGCCCCCCCCCCCCCCCCCCCCCCGCAGGCCGCCCCCCCCCCAGCATTCACGCACTGCTCACGACGGCAGCGACCAGGTGTGGACGGCGCCGGGGGGAACCCGCCGTTTTGGCCTGGCTGCTCGGCCCATCCGGGCCTGAGAATAGCGGAGGTGCCGGAGAATCGCCATTTTGGGTGTCTCGGGCGATTCTCCGGCCTGCGAAACTCGACGGGGCCGTTCCCGCCACTTGGGAGAATCGCGGGAGGGCGTCGGACCGGCGTCCCAGGAAATTTTGGCGGCCCAGGCGATTCTCCCAACCGGCGCGGGAGTGGAGAATCGCGCCCCCGGACTTTGGAACATGTGTGAAGGAGGAAAACCTCGCAGTAACTCAACCCGGCAATAATAGTGCAACTATCCTGACAAATATACAGAACAGGTACGTGAATACACTCATAACATACTTTCCTATTTGGCAGATAACTGGTGATGGAATTTTCGTGATTTTCCTAAAAATACTGGCAGGTGAAGGGGCATCATTCTTTTATATATGTATTAGCCATTTCATTCAGTCGCAGAATGTTAAAGTTAATTGTAGTCTGATCATCCATAAGAATAACCAATAACTTCCTGAGTTTAATTGCTTCTCGCGGGGCCTATTAGCTTGGTACAATTGTTTATATGATGCCCGTGTGTAATCCTTTTGGGAACCTATGCTGGAAGGTTCCTATCCCGTGACATAAAACCTAGAGCAGTCTGCCTGCAATGTGTGAGCTGACTCACAGAGCAACAGACCATTGCTGGAAGTGTTGAATCTGAAATCATCCCAAATCTGAACTGGCAGGTGTAAAATACTCTGTGCAGATAGAAATACACTTGGGTGTCCATTAAATGGGGTTTTCTTCCCTTCCTATTTGAGCCCACTCAAGCACTTTGCATGCTTTCAGCCAAATTGAGTGCCTTACAAATAGCACTCGGATGTGCAGAGTAATTGAGAACTCCCCACGGTTTTGATGGTGACTGGCTGAGCATCCACTTAACTCTGTTTGCTCAAGTACATTTACAAAACAGTACGGTTAATCGGAAATAATCTAATAACCGGCTGGAATTGCACAAATGGTGAAAACTGACCCAATCCAACCACGAAACCTGCCAGTTTTATTTTTCCAGAAATGGAAGCTGAGCAGTAAACGTGGAAACTTAGTCTCACAATAGAAACCACACACCTTATACGGGATGGAGTCAGGTCCAGGCAAGTGAAAGGTCATCTCAGTAACAAGTTTAGCTGGTATTTGAGACAATTCTGCAGATGTTGAATTCAACTCCATGCATCGGGAAGAGGTACGGTAGCAGTGGTTAGCGCTGTTGCTTCACAGTGCCAGGTTCCCAGGTTCGATTCCCGCTTGGGTCACTGTCTGTGCGGAGACTGCACGTTCTCCCCGTGTCTGCGTGGGTTTCCTCCGGGTGCTCCGGTTTCCTCCCACAAGTCCTGAAAGACACGTTGTTAGGTAATTTGGACATCCTGAATTCTCCCTCTGTGTACCTGAACAGGCGCCGGAATGTGGTGACTCGGGGATTTTCACAGTAAATTCATTGCAGTGTTAATGTAAGCCTCCTTGTGACATTAAAGATTATTATTTTTAAAAAAGATTATTATTATTGTTTGGCCTGTAGTAACGAAAATTGGCCTTTAATGAAACACAATCTCACACAAGCAAAAACTGCTTACCCACTTTGAGGAGATTCCATGAAAACTGTAGGCTGATGCTCTTTTGAAGGCTTGGGTGACATACTAGCTGCAAGAAATGAAAGTGGCTGAATTGGTTTATACAATCTCACATGTTGACCACAATTGTACCAAAAAAATCTGATGTTCAGCAGCTGCAACGCAAATGAAAAATAGCATGTACTTGTTCATCTAACAATAACCTGCATAATCGTGCACTTATCGTATACCATCCTGTCATTCCAAAGGAAACCAGAAGACGTCAATCCCCAGGGACATCAAAGTCTCAACATTGCTGCCCACACCACCAGTAAAACATGAGGCTGACAACGGCTCATATTCAGGAGGAAACACTCATCTGGATGCTGAAGAGGCAGAGCAAGGTTTCTCAAACTTTTCCAGCCAAGGGATTCTTTTGTCTTCCCAAGAGTACTGATGGAACCCCTGAGGAACATTTTGGGCTGGATTCTCCGATTTTGAGGCTATGTCGGGAGCATGTGTCTAGTCTTACGCTGAAAAAGCCGATGACGCGCCCGCTACGATGCTCTGCCCGTTGGGGGGCTAGCAGCCGCGCCACGTAAACCCCGCGGTGTTCCCGACAGAAATGGCCGGAGAATTGCCGGGTCCGTGGCTGCGCACGCGCACGGCAGCGACCTGCAGCGGTCACGCTGTACGACATTGCGCCGGCCACGCAGACCCGGCCAGCCAGATAGTGTCCCCCTGTAACCCCCCTTGCCACCCCCGGACCACCCCCCATCAAAGCCCCCTGGCCAGCGGGTGACGTCCTGAGGCCGTCTCAATAGCGTCCTGCGTACTCACCGATGACGCGTTCTGGAAGGGACGGAGCATCCAAAAACAGGCGCCGCCCCCAATTCTGGTGTCAAAAGGGATCCTCCGCCCAATCACCGAATGTGATTTTGGCGTCGGCAATCGGCGAATCCTCTGATTATGTTGAAACGTTAAAACACAAAAAATTGATTGCTTTTGCAAAATAGGTATAAACATCCAACAATTAAGAAAAGTTTTGTCTATTTCTTACAGATATACATTTATTATAGTTAAAGAGTTTCCTTATTCTTACCCTCATTTTATCATTTTTAATGGGAAGAATTCCTAATGAAGTTATTTCTTTGCTCACAAATTAGTTTATTATTAGGAATTGTTCCTGGAGAGCTGGATTCTCATAGCAGACATGCATCTCTTTCTTATACACATGCACAAAACACACCCACTCATCACACATACACACTCACCTCTCTCTCACACACACTCACCTCTCTCTCACACACACTCACCTCTCTCTCACACACAATCACCTCTCTCTCACACACACTCACCTCTCTCTACCACACACACTCACCTCTCTCTCACACACACTCACCTCTCTCACACACACACTCACCTCTCTCACACACACTCAGATCTCTCTCACACACACTCACCTCTCTCTCACACACACATACTCACCTCTCTCTCACACACACTCACCTCTCTCTCACACACACTCACCTCTCTCTCACACACACACTCACCCCTCTCTCACACACACTCACCTCTCTCTCACACACACTCACCTCTCTCTCACACACACACTCACCTCTCTCTCTCACACACACACTCACCTCTCTCTCTCACACACACACTCACCTCTCTCTCACACACACTCACCTCTCTCTCACACACACTCACCTCTCTCTCTCACACACACACTCACCTCTCTCTCACACACACTCACCTCTCTCTCACACACACTCACCTCTCTCTCACACACACTCACCTCTCTCTCACACACACTCACCTCTCTCTCACACACACTCACCTCTCTCTCACACACACACACCTCTCTCACACACACACACACCTCTCTCACACACACTCACCTCTCTCACACACACTCACCTCTCTCTCACACACACACTCACATCTCTCTCTCACACACTCACCTCTCTCTCACACACACTCACCTCTCTCTCACACACACTCACCTCTCTCTCACACACACTCACCTCTCTCTCACACACACTCACCTCTCTCTCACACACTCACCTCTCTCACACACACTCACCTCTCTCACACACACACACTCACCTCTCTCACACACACACACTCACCTCTCTCTCACACACACTCACCTCTCTCTCACACACACTCACCTCTCTCACACACACACACTCACCTCTCTCTCACACACACTCACCTCGCTCACTCACATGTCCCACCTCTCTCTCTCACACACACAATCACCTCTCTTTCTCACACAAACACACACACTCACCTCTCTCACACAAACACACACTCACCTCTCTCACACAGACACACACTCACCTCTCACAGACACACACTCACCTCTCTCTCTTACACACACACACACTCACCTCTCTCTCACACACACACACTCACCTCTCTCTCACACACTCACCTCTCTCTCACACACTCACCTCTCTCTCACACACTCACCTCTCTCTCACACACACATACTCACCTCTCTCTCACACACACACACTCACCTCTCTCTCACACACACTCACCACTCTCTCTCACACACACAGACACACTCACCTCGCTTACTAACATACTCTCACCTCTCTCTCACACACAGACACTCACCTCTCTCTCACACAGAGACACACTCACCTCTCTCTCACACACAGACACTCACCTCTCTCACACAAACACACACTCACCCCTCTCTCTCACACACACACTCACCTCTCTCTCACACACACATACTCACCTCTCTCTCTCACACACCCACACTCACCTCTCTCTCAGAAACACATACTCACCTCTCTCTCACACACACACTCACCTCTCTCTCACACACACACACTCACCTCTCTCTCTCACACAAACACACACACTCACCTCTCTCTCTCACACACAAACACACACACTCACCTCTCTCTCTCTCACACACACACACACTCACCCCTCTCTCTCATACATATACACGCACCTCTCTCTCTCACACACACACTCACCTCTCTCTCACACCCACCCACTCACCTCTCTCTCTCACACACACACAACCTCACCCCTCTCTCTCTCACACACATTCAGCTCTCTCTCTCACACACACAGACTCACCTCTCTCACACGCACAGACTCACTCACCTCTCTCTCACACACACGCACACACACACTCACCTCTCTCTCACACACACCTCACTCTCTCACACACACATTCACCTCTCTCTCTCTCGCACACACACTCGCCTCTCTCTCTTGCACACACACTCACCTCTCTCTCACGCACACACACTCACCTCTCTCTCACACACACACTCACCTCGCTCTCACACACACACTCACCTCTCTCTCACACACACACTCACCTCTCTCTCACACATGCACAGACTCACTCACCTCTCTCTCTCTCTCTCACACACACTCACCTCGCTTACTAACATACTCTCACCTCTCTCTCACACACATTCACCTCTCTCTCACACACAAACACACACTCACCTCGCTTACTAACATACTCTCACCTCTCACACACTCACCTCTCTCTCACACACACATACTCACCTCTCTCACTCACACACAAACACACACTCACCTCGCTTACTAACATACTCTCACCTCTCACACACACACTCACCTCTCTCTCACACACATACTCACCTCTCTCTCTCACAAACACACACACTCACCTCTCTCTCTCACACAAACACACACACTCACCTCTCTCTCTCTCACACACACACTCACCTCTCTCACACAAACACACACTCACCTCTCTCTCTCACAACACACTCACCTCTCTCTCTCACACACACACTCACCTCTCTCACACAAACACACACTCACCTCTCTCTCACGCACACACTCGCCTCTCTCTCTCACACAAACACACACACTCACCTCTCTCTCTCTCACACAAACACTCACCTCTCTCTCTCACACACACTCACCTCTCTCTCACGCACACACTCACCTCTCTCTCTCACACAAACACACACACTCACCTCTCTCTCTCTCACACAAACACACACACTCACCTCTCTCTCTCACACAAACACACACACTCACCCCTCTCTTTCATACATACACACGCACCTCTCTCTCACACACACACTCACCTCTCTCTTACACACACCCACTCACCTCTCTCTCTCTCACACACACAACCTCACCCCTCTCTCTCTCACACACATTCAGCTCTCTCTCTCACACACACAGACTCACCTCTCTCACACGCACAGACTCACTCACCTCTCTCTCTCACACACACACACAAAATCACACATTCACCTCTCCCTCTCACATACTCACCTCTCTCTCTCGCACACACACACACCTCTCTCTCACACACACACTCACCTCTCTCTCACACACACACTCACCTCTCTCTCTCACACACACTCACCTCTCTCTCTCTCGCACACACACTCACCTCTCTCTCCGCACACACACTCACCTCTCTCTCTCTCACACACACACACACTAACCTCTCTCTCTCACATACACCAACTCTCCTCTTGCTCTCACTCATCTCTCTCTCACACACTCATCCCTCTCACATACACTCACCCCTCTCTCACACACACTCACCTCTCTCTCACACACACACTCACCTCTCTCTCACACACACTCACCTCGCTTACTAACATACTCTCACCTCTCTCTCACACACACACACACACACCTCTCTCTCACACACACACCCACCTCTCTCTCTCACACACACACTCACCTCTCTCTCTCACACAAACACACACACTCACCTCTCTCTCACACATACTCACCTCTCTCTCTCTCGCACACACACTCACCTCTCTCTCACGCACACACACCCACCTCTCTCTCTCACACACACACTCACCTCTCTCTCTCACACAAACACACACACTCACCTCTCTCTCACACATACTCACCTCTCTCTCTCTCGCACACACACTCACCTCTCTCTCACACACACTCACCTCTCTCTCACACACACTCACCTCGCTTACTAACATACTCTCACCTCTCTCTCACACACACACTCACCTCTCTCACACACACATACTCACCTCTCTCTCTCACACATACTCACCTCTCTCTCTCTCGCACACACACTCACCTCTCTCTCACGCACACATACTCACCTCTCTCTCACACACACTCACCTCGCTTACTAACATACTCTCACCTCTCTCTCACACACACACTCACCTCTCTCACACACACATACTCACCTCTCTCTCTCACACACACACTCACCTCTCTCTCTCACACAAACACACACACTCACCTCTCTCTCACACACACTCACCTCGCTTACTAACATACTCTCACCTCTCTCTCACACACACACTCACCTCTCTCACACACACATACTCACCTCTCTCTCTCACACCACACACTCACCTCTCTCTCTCACACAAACACACACTCACCTCTCTCTCACACACACTCACCTCACTTACTAACATACTCTCACCTCTCTCTCACACACACACTCACCTCTCTCACACACACATACTCACCTCTCTCTCACACACATACTCACCTCTCTCTCTCTCACACACACACTCACCTCTCTCTCTCTCACACAAACACACACACTCACCTCTCTCTCTCACACAAACACACACACTCACCTCTCTCTCTCACACACACACTCACCTCTCTCTCTCACACACACACTCACCTCTCTCTCCCACACCAACTCACCTCTCGCACTCACTCATCCCTCTCACACACACTCACCCCTCTCACACACACTCATCCCTCTCACACACTCGCCCCTCTCTCACACATTCACATCTCTCACACACACACTCACCTCTCACACACACACTCGCCTCTCTCTCTCGCATATACAGACACCCACCTCTGTCTCACGCAAGCACATACATACTCACCTCTCTCTCACACAAGCACATGCAGACTCACCTCTCTCTCTCACACACATTCATCTCTCTCTCACACCTAGGGCTTTAAATACTCACTCAGCCCGTGTTTGTGGGTTTCACCCCCACACCCCAAAGATGTGCAAGGTAGGTGGATTGAACACGCTAAATTGCCCCTTAATAGGAAAAAATGAATTGGGTACTCAAAATTTATATTTTAGAAAATACTCACTCAGCCATTATTTCCAGCTTATCCAATCCGAGGCCTGCTTCTGAGTGCATTGGCTGATAGGCCGACCAGTGTGCCTATCAGTAACCGGTGCTGTGTGAAAACTGCCTTTGATTGGACAAGCTGGAAGGACAACTGTTTTGAAATTGACAATGGCTAGGCCTACCGCGGAAGCCCTGTATAGTAATCCAGGAGGCACGAAGACACAGGTTATATCACATTTATTTTAACTCATAAGTAAAGCACAAACAACACTAGTCAGCACGGGTCTAACAGGAACCCCAGATCTGGGACAGTATTTAAAAGGCTCGATAACGAATGCCAGCTGGACCTCCGCCGGATACAATGGGAACTCATACCCAATGAGCCCCACAGAGAGATTAATGAGTGATTCCTCATGATCCTCATGAGGGTCATCACATCTGTTCACCCCACAAGTCCAGATCCTTCCCCTCGCTCTCGCGGCCATGAGGCTTCCTGCGCCACTTCACAAATAGCATTTGGACCATTGTCACTGGAGTTGGACCTGGAGGCATAGAGTGGACAGGGTATCGTCACTTCCTGTCTGAGTGTCGAAGGGTCACTGATGGGGGTTCTACCTCAACGTCAATTTCTGGCTGCCGGTGCATCACCTCAGTTTCCAAGCCAGAGCCTGAGTCTTCATCATCCTGGGAAACGACTCTTGGATTCACCATGGGTTTAGTCCCTTGCCTGGTTCCAAAGACATTGACGGCATAACCCCGCCTGGAGTAGTCTCTGCAGTCGAGGGTTCCCTGCTTTGAAGATGGTCCACGTGCTTTTTTATGGTCCTTTCCCTAATCTTGTATGACACAAGGCCAGTCTTCTCAACTACACTCCCAGCATCCAAGGGGACCCGTTTCCGAAATTGCAAATATTGACGATATCTCCCGGTCTGAAAGTCCTGTCGGGTGACATAATTTTCTTTTGAGCCTCCTGTTTTGACTCCACTTTCCCACTTAGGTTAAGAAACAATAGACTGAGTCTGGTCCAGAGACATTGGCCCATCAGCAATTTCACTGGCGTAACCCCCCTCGCCACATATGGCTTTGGGCCTGTGGTTGAGAAGGAACCAAGCCAGTTTGATGTCGAGCAGGCCGGTGCTCTGTTTCTTCATACTGTTTTTAAACGTTTGGACCACCCGCTCGGCCAAGTCATTAGAAGATGGGTGGCAGGGAACCGTTCGAATGTGCTTCATCCCATTGATCTTGGCGAACCCCTGGAATTCTCTGCTGGTGAAAGGGGTCCTGTTGTCAGACACGAGGACGTCTGCTATCTTATGAGTGCAAAATAATTGCTGGATTTTTTCTATAGTGGCGCTGGATGTCATGGAGGAGATCTGATGTATGTCCATCCATTTAGAATGGGTGTTGACCAAGATCAGAAACATTGACCCCATACATGGCCCGGCGAAGTCCGTACAAACCCGTACCAAGGAGGTCCTGCTATTCCCATTAGTGTCGTGAGGCCAACAGCGGGAGCATCTGACATGACGGGCACTGTTTCACCAAAGTTTCAAGGTCAGAATCAAGCCCAAGCCACCACATGTAGCTCCTTGCGAGCATCTTCACCTTGGAGACTCTTGGGTGACCACTGTGACCTTTATGATTGGGCGCAGGCCCGGGGGACAAATACTCGGGCTCCCCACAGGATGATGCTATCGTCCATTTAGATAGGGCTTCAGGTCCTCCGTAGGAAGTTCTTGGATTATTTTGCTTAGGGTCGCATGGTGTAGTTTCACCAACGTGCGGTCTTTCTGGGTCCATATCTGGATCTGCCCGGCGGACACAGGCAGGGTGTCCATGAAATTCAAAGTCATGATGACCTCACCCATTCTAAATTTAGAAAAATAAATAATACACCCACTTGCCTGTTGGGGGGTCAGGTAATGGGGCGGTGGGGGGGGCGGGGGGGGGGCGGAGCTTGTGGATAACGGTAGACAACTCAGGGAGTCAGCATTGGTTATGTGTGTCCCCGGGCGGTGCCCGAAGGTGTGGTCATGTGCTGCCTATTCATGTGCTGCCAACAGGAGTGCCTAGTGGTGAATCCGAGCCAAGGTGATGAATGGGATCGCCTTGTCCTCCTTAAAAAGGCCCAACAGAGATTTATGGTCCGTGATGATCATAATGTGTCAGCCGTAGACATATGGATAGAATTTCTTTAAAATAATTTTTTTCTCCAAAGAAGGGGCAATTTAGCGTGGCCAATCCACCTACCCTGCACATTTTTGGGTTGTGGGGGTGAGACCCACGCAGACCCGGGGAGAATGTGCAAACTCCACACAGACAGTGACCAGGGCCGTGATTGAACCCGGGTCCTCGGCGCCGTGGGGCAGCAGTGCTAACCACTGCGCCACTGCGCTGCCCTTCAGCCAGACTCTCGTTTCCGAATTGTGCAGAGGATCACTCTGCATTCGCCAGGGCATATGCAATCGGTCGCTCGGTGCCATCGTCCCAACGATGGGAGTGGACTGCCCCTACTCCGTAGGAAGAGGCGTCGCACGTTCGTATCCGCGGACTTGTGGGATCATAGTGCACAAAGATATTGGACAACAGCAGCTGTTGCTTCACTTTTGTGAATGCTTCATCCTGTGGAGCCTGCCACGATCACTTCTGGTTTTCCTTTCGCAACGTGTGTGGCAGTAAGGTGGCCAGGTTGGGTTAAGTTCCCCATAATAATTGATGAGGCCTACAAATAAATTCAATTCCACCGTGTTTCTCAGGGTTGGCATCCCTTTTATGGCAGTCAGTCTGTCCTCTACAGGATACAGGCTGTCCTTGTCGGCATGGTAACTGAGGTATGTTATCTCGCCTGGCTGAAATAAGTGCTTTTCCCACTTGAGGCTGACGCCTGCATCTGAGAATCACCGCAGGACTTCCTCCAAGTATGTTCTTTGTCGGTGGCCTGCGATTAACACATCATCTTGGTACACTGTCACCCTAGGCAGTCCTTGAAGCGTATTTTCCATGAAGTGCTGAAAAATGGCACATGCCAATACACCCGAAAAGGCAGGTGGGCATATTCTTTTTAAAAAATAAATTTAGAGTATCCAATTATTTTTTTTCCAATTAAGGGCAATTTAGCGTGGCCAATCCTCCTAACCTTCACATCTTTTTTGGGTTGTGGGGGTGAGACCCATGCAGACACAGGGAAGGTGGGTGTATTCATACAACCACTCATGGGTGTTGATGGTGACAAACCTCCTGGATGCCATATCGAGCTCCAGCTGGAAGTACGCATGGCTCATGTCCAGCCTGATAAATATGTGGCCTCCAGCCAGCTTTCTGTAGAGATCTTCGATACACGAGATGGGATACCAGTCAATGAGGGAGGCTCGGTTGACAGTAAATTTATAGTCTGCACCAAAGCGGACCCACTTGTCGGGCTTTAGTACTGGAACCACTGGCGCAGCCCATTCCGCAAACTGGACCGGGAATATTATGCATGGCGCCCCAGACACCTAAGTTTGGCCTCTATCTTGGTGAGCAAAGCATAAGGGGCCTGGCTGCGCTTCTGGGTCCACATAGATCTTTGCCCTTGCTCCTTTGACATTGCCAAGGCCCCCTTGAAATGCCTCAGGATATTTTCCAATGACTTCATGTAGGCCGCAGGTTTGCATCCTGAAGATCTATGCCAGTCCAATTGTTTTTTGTGTAGGATTCTTTGTCCCAGTGTCGGGGGACATCCGAAACTGAGCACACAGCAGTCCTGGAGCTCCTGGGCCTCTTTTTCAGCATTATCTCAAGGACTTCTCCAGTTTTATGACTCTTTAAGATCCAGGGAGGGTTCTGCATGCTGTTTTCTCTGAGTCGCAACATGGTTTATCCTACAGATCAGCTGGCCCCGTGGCATCTCCAGCAGGGATGGCCCATGCTCATAGTACATGGCCAATTTCCTGAGCCTGGTAAGGAACTCTGTTCGAGGCTCACAGGGTGTCTTCCGTCTGTGTTAAACCTGTAGTGCTGGAGATTGACTAATGGCCTTGGGGCATAGTCGTCTGCCACTAAGTTCACCAACTCAGTAAGAATTTTTGAGTCCGGGACTGCAGGGTAAGTCAGGCTCTTAATGATGTCAAATGTCTGGGCTCCACAGGCAGTCAACAGGATTATCTTCTGTTAGTCATCCCCCTGTATGCCATTGCATAAAAGAAATAGCGCACTGTTTCAGCCTATTGGGGCCAATCCTCCACACCCACATCATATGGCTCATGTTTCCCAAATAATGACATTTCTGGGTTCCCTTCATACACTTACCAGATGCGATTTTCTTTTAAGAGGGGCTGGCCAGAATCTAATTTTTGCTCCTTGTCGCCAATGTAGTAATCCAGGTGACACAAAAATGAAGATTAAATCAAATTCATTTTAATTCAAAAGTAAAGCCACACCCGCTGCATACAACGCGAGTGTCCCAATCCGGGACTAACAGTCCAGGTCTGCGACGGTATTTAAATGGCTCGATAACGAATCCCAGCTGGACGGGCCTCCACCCATTACCATGGGAACATACTCCACGAGCCCCATAGGAATATCAATAAGTGATTCCTCATGATCCTCACACCCTGGATGACTCTCATGGGACCCCAGGGTTCTGTGGAACCCAGTTTGGGAAATGCTGAGGTAGAGGGAGTGCTAGATAAAAGTCCAGCTGTTCCTGAGCAGAATCCTATAACAGCCAGAGACCCTGCCATTTCAACCTCTAGGGGCCAAAATAATAAAGCAGATAGGTTCGCAGGGGTGGGGGGGTGGGGGAGGGGGGGGGTGGGGGGGGGGGAATAGGGGGCCATGGCACATTGCTTGTCCCTTAATGAACTGAGAGTGGGACATGAAATGAAATGAAATGAAAATCGCTTATTGTCATAAGTAGGCTTCAATGAAGTTACAGTGAAAAGCCCCTAGTCGCCACATTCCGGCACGAGGCTGTTACGGGAATTGAACCATGCTGCTGGCCTGCCGTGGTCTGCTTTCAAAGCCAGCGATTTAGCCCTGTGCTAAACAGCCCCAGCCAACATCTAGCCCTCATCTGATTGGCGGGCAGCTCTGGCTGACCAGCAGCACCAGTACACAGTAGTGGACACTACTGGGACTGCAAGTAGGCCTTGGTAAGAAGAGCAATGGATCCCAGAATAGAGTAAATCCCAGCAATATTGAGGCTTGTGCCTGTGTCGGTGGCAGGAGGTCCCTACCTAGCGAGTCTGCGAACATCTCCCGCAGGTGGGCAGCCAATGCTGGCGCAAATGTTTCATAGAAGTCTGCCTGGAATCCATCTGGCCCCGACGCATTCCCCGCCTGCATAGAGTTGATACTCTCTGTGACATCTCCCAGCTCTAGTGGTGCTTCCAGGCCCTGTCTCTTTTCTTCCCCTACAACTTACATGTCAAGTCCATCGAGGAACTGCTTCATCTTCGAGTCCCCCTCCGGGGCTCAGAGTCCTCGGTACAAAGTTGCAAAGACCTCATTGATCTTTTCTGAATATGATTTTTTTAAAAATTGTTCATTGATCCTTCCTGGCGTATTGACATGCCTACCGCTTCTGTCCTTAACCTGAGCTATTTCGCTCATGGCTGCCTGCTTTCTCAGCTGGTGAGCACGCAGGGGGCTGGCTTTGTCTCCATGTTCGTAAAAGGTCCCCTGTGTCTCGCGGAGCTGGTGCACTGCTTTCACATGGAGAGCAGGACAAAGTTCATTTGTAGCATTTTTTCTCTCCGCCAGTAGTTTCACGGTCAGGGTTGAGGAATACTGCCGACCCACCCCCAGCATGGAGCTGGCCAGCTCTTCACCGGCCACTTTCCCCTTCCTATCTTTGCGCGCCTTGGATGCAATAATTTCCCCTCTTATCACTGCCTTCAGTGTCTCCCAGAGTATGGAGCGTGAGACTTCCCCATTCTGGTTGTTGGTAATGTACCCGTCTATGTCCTGTGATAGCCATTCACAGAATGCCTTATTGGCCAGGAGGGCTGTGTCCAGCCTCCGGGGGAGGGGGGAGGCAGGGGGGGGGTGGCGTTGTGCCCAGCTTGCCTCCAACCTCACACGAACGTAGTGTGGAGCGTAGTCAGAGATTACGATTACGGAGATTTTGGCAGCACGACCGATTCTCTTGGTCGTCGACGTTCCCCTTAGTGCCTCTTGTGTTGTCATGAACCTTGTCATCTCTGTCTCAAGTGAGGCGATCCGGACGCTCAGGTCGGTCACAGCCTTCTCCAGCTCTCTGATTGTCGCCTCCTGTGTCTCCAGTGCTGCTCGATCTTTTCCAACGCTGCTTGAAGGGGAACCAGTGCCTCTGCTACCGCCGCTTTCACCATCGCCATCATTTCCAGCTTGATGCCATCTCTGAGCACTTGGAGCTCCTGTGTTAGGAGGTTCCTTCATTCATTTATTGGAGGGGTAGCCTGGCATATATCCTGGCAGCCCAACCCGTTCGGGTGTGGCTGTATTCTCGCCCTGTGTGTTCCCCATCGCCTCAATTTTCCTCTCCAGGCTTTTGGAGATTCTGCCGTCCTTTCGCCTCCTCAGATTGTTGCCTGGAATGCCTCGTTCCTTATGGTGATGTTGGAGGAGAGTGGGCTTTTTACCCCGGGTTTCGCGGTCTATTTTGGGTGTTAAAAGATCCTGGGCGAGATTCTCCACTCCTGCGCCGGTTGGAAGAATCGCCTGGGCCGCCAAGATTTCCCGGGACGCCGGTCCGACGCCCTCCCGCGATTCTCCCAAGCGGCGGGAACGGCCCCATCGAGTTCCGCGGGCCGGAGAATCGCCGGAGACACCCAAAATGGCGATTCTCCGGCACCCCTGCTATTCTCAGGCCCGGATGGGTCTAGCGGCCGGGCCAAAACGGCGGGTTCCCCCGGCGCCGTCCACACCTGGTCGCTGCCGTCGGGAACAGCGCGGGAACGCTGGCGGGGGGGGGGGGGCGGCCTGCGGGGGGGGGGGGATCCTGCACCGGGGGGTACCTCAAATGTGGCATGGCCCGCGATCGGTGCCCACCGATCGTCGGGCCGTTCTCTCTGAAGGAGGACCGCCTTCCTTCCGCGGCCCCACAAGATCCGTCTGCCATCTTCTTGCGGGGCGGACTCAGAGAGGACGGCAACCGCGCATGCGCGAGTGACGCCAGTTATGCGACGCCGGCCATGTCATCTATGCGGCGCCGCCTTTACGGGGCGACAAGGCCTGGCGCGTGTAGATGACGCGGCCCCGATCCTAGCCCATTGTCGGGGCCTGAATCAGTCGGGATAGGGGCCGTTTCGCGCCGTCGTGAACTTCGACGGCGTTCACGACGACGTGGGCACTTCGGCGCAGGAGTGGAGAATCCCGCCTCCTAATTTGAAGCTTCCAGGAGGAGAACCACCTTTCATCTGTCCGCTCAGCACATCCCCATCCCCGGAAATCTCCTCCATGCATGTTGTTCGGTGATGTTGGTTAAAGGATAAATACAGGCCAGGAAATCAGGAGAACCTTGAATAGTGCCATGGGATCTTTTATGTCCAATTGAGCAGGCAGACAGTCTCAAACTGACAGTATATATCTCAGTGCAACACTGAAGCATCAGTTTAGATGATGTGCTCCCTCTTGAGTGGGCTTGAACCCATGACCTTGGGGCTCAGATTTAAGAGTGCGACCATGGAGCCCAGGTTGACACTTTTACTTGGGAACAGAAAGTACCTCGCTACATCGATAAAAGGCAGGAAATTGGGATTTAAAACGTAGAGCTGTCATAGCTGACAAAATGCCTGATCAGACTTGATGGACCTTATGTCTTACACTTTTAACATCCACAACAAACAAGCAGGGGCTTGGTTTAATGTCTCCACCGAATAATAACAACTTTGACAAGGTGACATTTTCTCTTCACAGATCAACCCCTCCAATGGAAATTCCACTTTGCAGATAATTGTAAGATAGTTGGAGAGGCAACATGGCTAGATCTTGTCCTTCAATTGTTGGAGGACGGGAGTTTGCATCTTCAGTCTCTTCAATCTCAGATGTTCCTTTTTACACCGCACATAACTGGCGGCAGTGTTGGCAGACAGGACAAGTGGAGGGGGAAAGCACCTACTCCAGTGACCTTTGACTCTGAGTCCAGCTCGATCCTGGCACCAGGGCCCAACTTACACTGAAAAGGATCTTAGAGGGTCTCCTTGGAGGAGGGAGTCTCAATCTGCTGCTATTCGGACTCAACTAGGCTCTAAATAGATCATGCAGAGCATCTTTGCATCAACCTCAAGCTTCTGAGGTGTGTTATACATTCCTGTTATGCATCAGAGAAACACCATTGGCTGGTGTAATGTCACATGCTGCGCAATGACATCACCGGAACATTTTGCGGGCTTTTGTGCCGTTCACCATTGGACCCTTTTTGAGCAACATCTTGTAAACAAACCCCTTGCACTATGTGATACAACTCGACTTGCGCTACCTCTGATTCTTTCTCTTTCCGGCTACAACAAAGAACATAACAACTCCTACATTAGTCTTTTTTCCAATGTAAACCGTAAATTTATGTTCAAAGAAGATGGCTCCTTAAGAAAATGAACACACAGCATATACTGAGGCTACATACAATAATGATCAGGAATGTTTACTATTGGCTGTGATGCTCTCTGCCCCACAAAAGGTCCAAGATGATAAGTCGTGATGCACTATCGATTACCACAAAGGCGAGAGTAGTGGAATAATCGAGGCTTTATTGAGCAAAGATGTTGTGCCTCCTGTAGCTGGAACCAGAATGGCTGCAGCACCGGCGAGCACACACATTTATACCCCGCCTACTGGGCGGAACCAGCAGGCAGGGATTTACCCATGTACCTCTACTATACGGGCTTACCGTAATACATATAATACTGCTCGTGGTGACTACCACAAGTCGTAATGAGAAAATATGAAAAAGAACAATTAATAATGCACTGTTTTTAAAATTCTGCTTGAATGTGGATGATGGCAGTTAAAGACATGAGCTAACTTTCCCATCATGCCGCACGCCCTTTCTCTCAGCTCTGTACACAAGTAAATGACAAGGCGAACGACTTGGTGGGAAATTCCCCTGGCCTTATTGGTTTCTTCTACCAGTCAGCTGTGTACATATGGATCTCTGCTGTCATTCAATATAGTAAGAGGTCTTACAACACCAGGTTAAAGTTCAACAGGTTTGTCTGGAATCACTAGCTTTCAGGGCGCAGTTCCTTCATCGGGTCAGTCATTCGGTATGTAAACAAATTGGAGTAAAATCATTGGTTTGCAGATAATGCCCCTCCATCTCTCAGCTTCCCTGAGCGTGGTCAGGTATGGAGGAGGATACCCTCTGGAAAAATATTTTTATTAAAATTCTTTTTTTCCCCTTTTGTTTCAAATAAATTTAGAGTACCCAATTATTTTTTTCCAATTAAGGGGCAATTTATGGTGCCCAATCCACCTAACCTGCACATCTTTGGGTTGTGGGAGTGAAGCCCACGCAGACACGGGGAGAACATGCAAACTCTACACAGACAGTGACCTGGGGCCAGGATCGAACCCGGGTCCTCAGCGCCGTAGGCAGCAGTGCTCACCACTGTCCGCTCTACTTTTATTAAAGTTATTAATTTTTAAATTTTGACTTCAGGTGTTACAAGGCTACACAAATTAGTAGTCTGGGACTCTGAGACTTAGCAACTTTTCAGTTCTCTGGTACATGGTTGTCATAGTAAAAAAGAAAGATCGCTTTTGATGTCATCATAGCATTCCAAATGCTTGCCTCTAATCAATTATTTTTAAATGGAGTCTGTGTTTTGGAGGGAAACAAGGCAACCTGGCTCCCCACAGAAAGGATCCACAATGACTTTGTTAAGGTACCATTGGCTGAAGGATAAATATTGTTGAGTACACCAGGAGAACCCTCTTTTCTCTTCTTCATCCACCTGAACAGACACTTTTTCGCAGTTCAACATTTCATCTTAAGGACAGCGTTCCCAGCAACGCAGTTCTCCTCCAACACCGAAGTGTCACCTTAGATTATTTGCTCAAGTTAATCTTCTAACTCAGAGGCAAGCGTCCTCCAAATGAACCAAAGTTGAAAAAGGGGCGATGGCGGCGGCAGCCTAACAGCCAGTCCACAGCCAGTCCAGTTTCTAGTTCCCTCACTCACATGACAGCCTATTTTAAAATCGATTTGGATTTGGAGATTCGATGTTTTGAATCCTCTGATTTCAGACCTCCAAATCAGCTCCTAAATCTGAAGAATCGCTCTTAGGTTTCAGGTCTTTATCTATTTTGTAAATAAATTGTTTGTGAGAAATATAGGGTTCACGTAAAAAAAAAGAATTAAAGGATAAAAAGCTAAACGCAAATGAATCGAATTCTTGTGCAGTGATACTTTGTCATGACAAAAAGTGACATTGTAGTTTCTCTCCATGAGAAGCCGATTAATTGAGCTTCACTGACAATTTGATAAAACAGAAAGGGCACCAGGTTTCAGTCGCTGAAATCATCTCTATAATGCTGATGTTTACGTTCAGTTAAATAAAGCCCACAAAATAATTTATGAACTGGGGTTGGGATTTGAAATTACCATAGTCTTCGCCCTGGTCAGGTTGAGGACCTGGTCTAAAAATGAATTGCTTACTTTAACGTGAACATTACAATTCCTGGCAACCTGGTGCACCAATATGAAATGCTGCTAAATGGTGAGAAGTACTTCATGTTCATCAACTGCAATTGTGTGCAGGATGTATTCAGGATCCTCTGCTGGATTGACGTGGAGGTACATTTCTGCAGGGAAGGAGAACTAGTTGGAGACTTTCGTGCGCTTTGCAACTGCCTTGGCAGAGATTAACTGCTCATCTTCTCGAACCAGGCCTCTAAGAAGGTTTTAACTATTTTCCTAGTATGTTTTTTTGAAAGCCATGTAGTCTGAGGCTGTTGGCATCTTGTCCCAATCTTGGCATTGTAAGACCTGGGAGATCTTATATCCCAGGCCTCATCCCTGTAGGGGCAGCCCAAAACCTGGGGTGAACAAGAGGGGTGGGAAACGGCAAAATATTTACTAGGGGCTTAAATAGCAGTTCCTGACACTCAGGTGAGAAGACCGTTCTGGAGACCTTTGTGCTTGGGTGCAGGGATGGTGCAGGATGACAGAAAGGCAACCTGGAGCAGGGGAGACCCACATTGTTTCGATAGGCCCCCCCCCCAACAGCAGCTTCTCCACTCACTCAAGTTAAAATAGTTTTGAAGCTCGATCTCCAAATTCAAAGAAGGACCGAGCCTTCCCTTTTGCTCAGAATTGCAAAGAGGAAGCTGCAGAAAATAATAATAAGAATAATCTTTATTGTCACAAGTAGGCTTACATTACCACTGCAATGAAGTTACCGTGAAAATCCCCTAGTTGCCACATTCCAGCGCCTGTTTGAGTACACAGAATGTCCAAATTACCGGAACAGTACGTCTTTCAAGAGCATGACCCAGGTGGATAAGGTCCCTCGGGTGATTTTAATTGGCCACCCAGTTCTGGTTTCCACTGGGACAGACAGAATTATATGAATTGAAATGAAGACCCCGTTAAGAAATATGACTAAGCAATTCAGTCACTGCAATGACAAAGACGAAAGAGGCTACGGCTGGAGCAATATCACTTTTTATCGATCGGTGAGCAACATTCTATTGCTTCTTATGGAACAAAACAATAAAAGAATAGGACATTGATTTTCATGAGAAGAGTGAGCTTATTTCTTTACAACAGCATCATTATTTCATTCATCCAGTGACATAGTCGAATTGCTACAAGGCAAGAAATTTCCACAATACAACTCGGAAAACTAGTTTCCTCTGTCAGATGGGCACATCCTGTCAGCTGATTCTGGAGCAATGTGACACTGATTTACAAGCTCCATAAAGCTACAAATATTGATGCTATCTCTTTCAATAAAAATAATCTGTAAGTGACAGGCTCCACAGTCTAGGCCTGATTTAATAGTTATTGTCAACCAAACGTGTAAAAAACCCTTGTGCATTGTTTTCAACCAACTTTCACTGCCACACACAAAGTGTTCCTGAATATCTGAGGAATTACATATGAAGCACGATGCAGCATTTTTTAACTGCCACTAAACTTCACAAAAGAGGATATCCTAAATGTAAGTATGTCAGTTATGTCATGACTGATATAACCTGATTGCAATTGGTTCTTCATCTAGCGTTCTAACGCCGTGCCATGCAATGATATAACTTAATCTCTCCGCCTTCACGCTGCACACCTGTCCTCGTGTAATCATAGAATTTACAGCAGAAGGAGGCTATTCGACCCATCGAGTCTGCACCAGCCGTTGGAAAGAGCATCCTACTTAAGCCCTCGCCTCCACCCTATCCCCATAACCCCACCTAACCTTTTGGACACTAAGGGGCAATTTAGCATGGCCAATCCACCTAACCTGCACTTCTTTAATGTGCCAACCACTGCCATGGTACGATACAACGTCAGTCAACACTCACTTCGTGCAGGCTCTCCACATGGAAACCCAGCAGGAGCGCTTTCTAACTCTCCGATAGAAATGGGCTCAACTCCCACTCTCGGCACTTGAGCTCCAAAATCAGGACTGAGATCTGAGGGAATCATTGGGGGAGTGCCGTATTTCAGATTAGATTCTAAACCCCAGCCTCATCTGCCCTCTCAGGTGGGTGTAAAAGATCCCCAAGGGGCATTATATTGGAGAGTAGGACTCCCTAGCATCCTGGTGGGTATTTATCTCTCAATCAACAGCACTAAAACAAATTATCTGGACAATAGCTGGTTCCTGTTGGTGGGACATTACTGGAGGAAAAGCGCTTTTGAATCTTGGTTGTCAGAGTCTGCAGCAGGAATGTGAAACTGAAGTTAAAAGATGGGGAAAATAGCTTCTAATAAGAGAAGATGAAATAGAAAAGATAAATAAATCATACAGATTTCAATTAAATCTGGCAGAGACTTTGATTTATTTGAGAACAATTAAAATAGTCTACAATATGATTGACCAGACAAAACCCTTCATTAAATTGGCTCTGTACATGGCTTTTCCTTATCTCTGGGATGTGAGTCAAGAACATAAAACATTATCATAATCGAGAGCAAGAGAGCATCAAAAAGCACTTTTACAAATCTGAAATGTCCTCATATTGAATGATTTATAGGGTTCTCGAGATTGACAATGGTTACAAAATCTTCATTTCCTAAAACTGAATGGATAAGTTAAGCAATTTAATTAATGGAGAAACAATTAATTAATTTGATGTTTCACAGGGACTAATTTGATCATTCCTGCCACTTTTCATCCATTTTAAATCCTGTGTTGAGGTACATGCATCCTTTGGGCCAATCAGAATCGTTACCTTCCAAAATACTGTCATAACACAGTCTGTGGGGTGAGGAAGTGACAGAATTTGAAAGCTGTCCTTTCTATTTATCTCAATTTAATGTACTCTCCCTCAAGACTTAGCTTGGAGCTTTATGGGTAGAAAATTTTCATGTCATTTTTGAAGTGCGAAAATAAAAGTTATTGCAAAATACAAAGACTTCACCAGATCTGTGCACAAGTGTAACACCCTCGCCTCTGCGCGTTCTGAACCAGATGCTTAAAATGGAGTGGGAAATTTACCCACTGCAGCCCTGTCCGGATCTGACTGATGGTAATTTAGCATTACGTGTGGTAAGCATACCCACCTTAAGCCTTGTGGGCTCTTCAATCAACCAATTTGCACATGAAGCCCAGGCCATTTTAAGTTGCGGTCTGAGTGGGGGGAGGCGGGGGGGGGGGGGGGGGGGGGGGGGGGGGTTCCTTCCCAGGCCTAACTTAGCAGCACCAGCAGGTAAGTGATTGGCTGGTGACTGGTAAGTAGTTTTTCTTTTCCCTGAGGTGTGTTGATAAGGTTAGGTTTTTCTATTTCTTTTTTTTTAATCGTGTGATTGGTAACAATTTATTTTCCTTTTTCATTTATCTTTTATTTGATATTATAGTTGAACTAAGTTAAGCTTAAGATTCAGTAACAGCCTAATCTTAAGATTCCTGTAACAGCCTCCCCGAACAGGTGCCGGAATGTGGCAACTAGGGGCTTTTCACAGTAACTTCATTTGAAGCCTACTTGTGACAATAAGCGATTTTCATTTAATTTCAAATGGCAGGAGATCTCAGACCCATGTTATGCTCCTCTTGCTCAATGTGGGAGCTCAGGGACGTGGCTGATGTCCCTGGCTCCTTCACGTGCGGGACGTGTGTCCAGCTGCAGCTCTTGTTAGACCGCATGACGGCTCTGGAGCTGCGGATGGACTCACTTTGGAGCATCCGCGATGCTGAGGAGGTTGTGGATTGCACGTTTAGCGAATTGGTCACACCACAGATTAGGATTGCTGAGGGAGAAAGGGAATGGGTGACCAAAAGGCAGAGAAAAAGCAGGAAGGCAGTGCAGGTGTACCCTGCAGTCATCTCCCTCCAAAACAGGTATACAGGTTTGGATAGTGTTGGGGGAGATGACCCACCAGGGGAAGGCAGCAGTAGCCAGGTTCATGGCACCATGGCTGGCTCTGCTGTACAGAAGGGCGGGATAAAGAGTGGAAGGGCTATAGTCATAGGGGATTCAATTGTAAGGGAAGTAGATAGGCGGTTCTGTGGTCGAAAACGAGACTCCAGAATGGTATGTTGTCTCCCAGGTGCAAGGGTCAGGGATGTCTCACATGGGCTGCAGAATATTCTTTTAAAAAAAAAAAAATATTTATTCAAATTTTCCAACAAATTTTCAACAAAACCCGCCCCCAACAAGAAAAAAGAAGCAAAAACACAACAATCAGAAATTATACATTGGATTTCCCCCATATACAATAACCCCCCATATAACATTTAAAAGCACAAAATAGGGGAAAAGAACCACCTTCACCCAAACGCCACCCCAAAAGAAATCCTTGCCTGATGCCAGCTCCGAAACCCCCCATCCATCCTTCCCGGGACGAACCGATGATTCTCCCGAATCAGTGACTAAACCGAGGCTCCCACCTCGCCCTTGTGTCGCCTCCACTGCCCCCAGATCTTCAGCGTCGCCACCACCACCGGACTCGTGGTGTACCTTGTCGGCGGGAGCGGCAGCAGTGCCGTCACCAGAGCTCTCAGGCTCGTGCCCACACAGGATGCCATCTCCAGCCTCTTCCATGCCGCCCCCTCTCCCTCCATTACCCACTTACGGTTCATCGCCACATTGGCAGCCCAATAATAGCCACACAATTTCGGCAGCGCCAGCGCCCCCCCCCCCCCCCCCCTGTCCCTGCTACGCTCCAGAAACACTCTCTTCACCCTCGGGGTCTTATTCGCCCACACAAATCCCATGATGCTCCTCCTTACCCATTTGAAAAAGTCCTTGGGTATCAAAATGGGAAGGCACTGGAACACAAAGAGGAACCTCGGGAGGACCGTCATTTTGACCGACTGCACCCTACCCGCTAGTGAGAGTGGCAGCATATCCCATCTTTTAAAATCCTCCTCCATCTGCTCCACCAACCGTGTCAAATTGGCTTGTGCAGGGCCCCCCAACTCCTAGCTACTTGGATCCCCAGGTACCGAAAGCTCCTTTCCGCCCTCTTCAGCGGTAGCTCGTCTATCCCCCTTCCCTGGTCCCCTGAATGCACCACAAAGAGCTCACTCTTCCCTACGTTGAGTTTATACCCCGAAAGGTCCCCACACTCCCTAAGGATCCGCATGACCTCCGCCATCCCCTCCACTGGATCCACAACATACAACAACAGATCATCGGCATACAACGACACCCGGTGTTCCTCTCCCCCCCGGACCAATCCCCTCCATTTCCTGGACTCCCTCAGTGCCATGGCCAGTGGCTCAATTGCCAGTCCAAACAACAAGGGGGATAGGGGGCACCCCTGCCTCATCCCCCGGTACAGCCGAAAGTACTCCGATCTCCGCCGTTCGTAGCCACACTCGCCACCGGGGCTTTATATAGCAGCCTGACCCAACTGATGAACCCCTCCCCGAACCCAAACTGTTGCTAACTTTTGGTTGGTTCAATTGGCTCTGTTTTATAACCGTTGCTCTCGAGTCGCCAGGTATCTTTATGATACCGCCACGAGGTTCAAGTCCAAGTAATGATCAATAACGCAATGCACCGATTAGTAAGATTAAAATCAAAGCACATTTATTATACACATGTTCTATGTTCTAACAGGCCTATACTTAGCTTCGGACTGGCCCACCAGGTCAGGGGAACAAATGGCCTTTCGTTCGGGTTCTGAGTCTGCAGGATTCGAAGTTGGTATGGATTGGTAGCTAGGAGCGCCTATCTCGTAGCGAGCGTTGGCTTAAGACTTACTGGATATCGGCGTCATTTGAACCGGTCACGGTCAAGGTTGGTTCGCGTTGCTGGGTGACCCGGTCAAGAAGAACGATTTGAACTTGGGGGCTTAACTTTATAGTCCCCAGGTGCTTCCCACCTTTCGGGGCGGACCCTGTACTTGGTTCCAGGTGATTGGACTTTGTTCCAATCGCTTGGTTCGATTTCTCCAATACTGGAGCGGTTCCCTGATCGATGGGCGGTCTTGAGGTGTCCATTAACCTCTTTTGTGTTGGCTCCTGCTGGCGTCGGGGAGTCTGGCTTAGCTTTGTTTGTCCCAAATGTTGCGATTGTTCCCGGGGATCGCGCATTAGTATGT
The DNA here is from genome assembly GCF_047496885.1 of Scyliorhinus torazame. Lineage (NCBI taxonomy): Eukaryota > Metazoa > Chordata > Chondrichthyes > Carcharhiniformes > Scyliorhinidae > Scyliorhinus > Scyliorhinus torazame. Next base: position 85,308,594 of record NC_092728.1, on the reverse strand, counting down.
AGATGGCTGCTACATTATTATGCAGATGGCTGCTTGTATCGATGTTGTCTGGGCTTTTGCAGAGTTTAATACACAGTAAACCTGCACCTGCTGGTTTCTGCCTGTGTTGGCTGAATTTCCCTGCAGCCTTTGCTGTTCTCCATTTTACATCGGGAGTTGGCCAACCCAGGTGGCTACAAAACCTCCGCAACACTTCCCAAAGATACTCCCACTCCACCCGATCAAAGGCCTTCTCCGCGTCCATAGCTGCCACTACCTCCGCTTCCCCCTCCACCGAGGGCATCATAATCACATTGAGGAGCCTCCACACATTTGTATTTAGCTGCCTACCCTTCACAAATCCCGTCTGCTCCTCATGAATCACCCCCGGGATTCTCGTAGCCAGCACCTTCGCCAGCAACTTAGCGTCAACATTGAGGAGCGAGATCGGTCTATACGATCCACATTGCAATGGATCCTTGTCCCGCTTCAAGATCAAAGAAATCGGCGCCCTGGACATTGTCGGGGGCAAGTTCCCCCCTTCCCTCGCCTTAGTAAAAGTCCTCACTAGCAACGGGCCCAGCAGGTCCACGTATTTCCTGTAAAATTCAACCGGGAACCCATCTGGCCCCGGGGCCTTCCCCGCCTGCATGTTCCCCAATCCTTTAACCAGCTCCTTCAGCCCAATTGGCGCCCCCCCAAACCAGCCACCTCCTCCTCCTCCACCCTCGGGAACCTCAGCTGATCTAGGAATTGTCGCATCCCCTCCTCCCCCGCTGGGGGCTCAGACCTGTACAGATCCCCATAGAAGTCCCTAAAAACCTTGTTTATTCTCACCGCACTCCGCACCGTATTTCCCCCTCTATCCTTGACTCCACCTATCTCCCTCGCTGCCTGCCTCTTACGAAGCTGATGTGCCAGCATCCGACTCGCCTTCTCCCCATACTCATACATCGCCCCCTGCGCTTTCCTCCACTGTGCCTCTGCTTTCCCTGTGGTCAACAGGTCGAATTCCGTCTGGAGGTTCCGTCGCTCCCTAAGTAGCCCCTCCTCGGGAGCCTCTGCATACCTCCTGTCCACCCTTAAAATCTCCCCCACCAACCGCTCCCTCTCCCTCCTCTCTCTCTTCTCCCTGTGGGCCCTAATGGAGATTAGCTCTCCCCTGACCACCGCCTTCAACGCCTCCCAGACTACCCCCACCTGCACCTCCCCATTGTCGTTGGCCTCCAAGTATCTTTCAATACACCCCCGCACCCGCCCGCACACCCCCTCATCCGCTAACAGTCCCACATCGAGGCGCCACAGCGGGCGCTGGTCCCTCTCCTCCCCCAACTCCAGCTCCACCCAATGCGGGGCGTGGTCCGAGATGGCTATGCCAAATATTCCGTTCCCTCCACTTTCGGGATTAGCGCCCTACTCAAAATGAAAAAGTCTATCCGGGAGTAGGCTCTATGGACGTGGGAAAAGAAGAAAAATTCCCTGGCCTGCGGCCTGGCAAACCTCCATGGATCCACTCCCCCCATCTGGTCCATAAACCCCCTAAGCACCTTGGCCGCAGCCGGCCTCTTACCCGTCCTGGACCTAGAACGGTCCAGTGCTGGGTCCAGCACCGTGTTGAAGCCGCCCCCCCCCCCCCCCCATTATCAAGCTTCCTACCTCCAGATCCGGAATCCGACCCAGCATGCATTTCATAAATCCCGCATCATCCCAATTCGGGGCATATATGTTAACCAGTACCACCCGCACCCCCTGCAACCTACCACTCACCATCACATATCAACCTCCATTATCCACTACAATATTCATTGCCTCAAACGACACCCCCTTCCCCACCAGTATTGCAACCCCTCTGTTCTTCGCATCCAGCCCTGAATGAAAGTCCTGCCCTAACCATCCCTTTCTCAGCCTAACCTGATCCGCCACCTTCAGATGTGTCTCCTGGAGCATAACCACGTCTGCCTTCAGTCCCTTTAAGTGCGCGAACACTGAGCCGGCCCCGTACCCTCTGGCGCAGCTCCTTTTTGCGGCCTTACCCCAACTCCCCATCCCCGGGCCTCCACCCCCTCTCTTCCTCCGTGGGGCCCTGCCCCTCCAACACCGACGCCCACACTCTCCCACAGCCCCCACCTCAAATCCATCCACCCATCCCCCATCCAGCACCAAAACAAAAAGAACATTCCCCAAACGCAGTAAACACAGTAAACATCCCCCCACGACAAACCCTCAGTTTGAGTCCAACTTTTCAGACTGTATAAAGTTCCATGTCTCATCAGGCGTTTCAAAATAGTGGTGCCGATCTTGGAACGTGACCCACAATCGTGCTGGCTGCAGCATCCCGAACTTCACCCCCTTCCGATTTTGAACCGCCTTAGCCCGGTTAAAACCAGCCCTCTTCTTAGCCACCTCCGCACTCCAGTCCTGGTAAATTCAGATCTCCGTGTTCTCCCACCTGCTGCTCCGTTTTTTTTTGGCCCATCTCAGGACACACTCTCTGTCCATAAAGCGGTGGAACCTCGCCACTACAGCCCTTGGCGGCTCGTTGGCTTTGGGTCTCCTTGCCAGGACCCGATGAGCCCCATCCAGCTCCAGGGGCCTCGGGAAAGCTCCCGCGCCCATCAGCGAATTGAGCATCGTGCTCATATATGCCCCGGCATCTGGCCCTTCCACTCCTTCAGGGAGACCCAGAATCCGAAGATTCCTCCTCCTCGACCTATTCTCCAGGTCCTCAAATTTTTCCGCCCACCTCTTGTGCAGCGCCTCATGCACCTCCACCTTCACTGCCAGGCCCAAGATCTTGTCCTCATTCTCCGAGGCTTTTTGCCGCACCTCCCGGATCGCCGCCCCTTGGACCTTCTGGGTCTCCACAAGCTTCTCAATCGCCGCCTTCATTGGCGCCAACATTTCTGTCCTCAACTCCTCGAAGCAGCGTTTAAAAAACTCCTGCTGCTCCTGCGACAACTGCGCCCACGCTGCTTGGTCTCCACCCGCCGCCATCTTGCTTTTCCTCCCTCGCACTTTCGCTGCACCAAGATCACTTTTTTAACCGCTCCACTCCTGGTCCAATCCATATACTGTCGGGGGGACCTTGCTGTCACCTTCCCACACTGGAAGTCATCGAACATTTGCCGTTGGGGCCCCTCTGAAGAGGCCAAAAGTCCGTTCCCGGCGGGAGCTGCTGAACGTGCGACCTACCTAGGCATAGCTGCAACCAGAAGTGTCGGCTGCAGAACATTCTGAAGGGGGAGGGTGAACAGCCAGTTGTCGTGGTGCATGTAGCACCAATGATATCGGTAAAAAAATGGGATGAGGCCCTACAAGCAGAATTTAGGGAGTTAGGAGCCAAGTTAAAACGTCGGACCTCAAAGGTAGTAATCTCAGGATTGCTACCAGTGACCCGTGGTAGTCAGAGTAGAAATGAAAGAATAGGCAGGATGAATGCGTGGCTTGAGAGATGGTGCAGGAGGGAGGGGTTCAGATGTTTGGGACATTGGGACTGGTTCTGGGGGAGGTGGGACTACTACAAATTGGACTGTCTACACCTGGGCTGGACTGGAACCAATGTCCTTGGGGGTGCTTTTGCTAACGCTGTTGGGGAGGGTTTAAACTAATGTGGCAGGGGGGTGGGAACCAAATGAGGAGGTTAGTGGACAGTAAGGAGGTAGTAACTAAAGCCTGTAAGGAATTAGATCATGAAGTCAGCGTGACTAAGGGGAAGAGTAGGCAGGGAGCAGATGATGAACGCAAAGGGACTGGTGGTCTGAGGTGCATTTGTTTTAATGCAAGAAGGGTAGTAGGTAAGGCAGATGAACTTAGGGCTTGGATTAGTACCTGGGAGTATGATGTTATTGCTATTACTAAGACTTGGTTGAGGGAAGGGCATGATTGGCAACTAAATATCCCAGGATATCGATGCTTCAGGCGGGATAGAGAGGGAGGTAAAAGGGGTGGAGGAGTAGCATTACTGGTCAGAGAGGATATCACAGCTGTGCTGAAGGAGGGCACTGTGGAGGACTCGAGCAGTGAGGCGATATGGGCAGAGCTCAGAAATAGGAATGGTGCGGTAACAATGTTGGGGCTGTACTACAGACTTCGCAACAGCGAGCGTGAGATAGAGGTACAAATATGTAAACAGATTAAGGAAAGATGTAGGAGCAACATGGTGGTGGTGATAGGAGATTTTAATTTTCCCAACATTGACTGGGATACACTTAGTGTCAGAGGTCTAGATGGAGCAGAATTTGTAAGGAGCATCCAGGAGGGTTTTCTAGAGCAGTATGTAAATAGTCCAACTCGGGAAGGGGCCATACTGGACCTGGTGTTGGGGAATGAGCCCGGCCAGGTGGTTGAAGTTTCTGTCGGGGATTACTTTGGGAATAGCGATCACAATTCCGTAAGTTTTAGAATACTCATGGACAAAGGCGAGAGTGGTCCTAAAGGAAGAGTGCTAAATTGGGGGAAGGCCAACTATACTAAAATTCGGCAGGAGCTGGGGGATGTGGATTGGGAGCAGCTGTTTGAAGGTAAATCCACATTTGATATGTGGGAGGCTTTTAAAGAGAGGTTGACTAGAGTGTAGGACAGACATGTCCCTGTGAAAATGAGGGATAGATATGGCAAGATTAGGGAACCATGGATGGCAGGTGAAATTGTGAGACTAGCTAAGAGGAAAAAGGAAGCATACATAAGGTGTAGGCGACTGAAGACAGACAAAGCTTTGGAAGAATATCAGGAATGTAGGACCAATCTGAAACGAGGAATCAAGAAGGCTAAAAGGGGTCATGAAATATCTTTGGCAAACAGTGTTAAGAAAAATCCCAAAGCCTTTTATTCATATATAAGAAGCAAGAGGGTAACTAGAGAAAGGGTTGACCCACTCAAGGACAAAGGAGGAAAGTTATGCGTGGAGTCAGAGAAAATGGGCGAGATTCTTAACGAGTACTTTGCATCGGTATTCACCGAGGAGAGGGACATGATGGATGTTGAGGTTAAGGATATATGTTTGATTACTGTAGGTCAAGTCGACATAAGGAGGGAGGATGTGTTGGGTATTCTAAAAGGCATTAAGGTGGACAAGTCCCCAGGTCCGGATGGGATCTATCCCAGGTTACTGAGGGAAGTGAGAGAGGAAATAGCTGGGGCCTTAACAGATATCTTTGCAGCATCCTTGAACACGGGTGAAGTACCGGAGGACTGGAGAATTGCTAATGTCCCCTTGTTTAAGAAGGGTAGCAGGGATAATTCAGATAATTATAGACCGGTGAGCCTGACATCAGTGGTAGGGAAGCTGCTGGAGAAGATACTGAGGGATAGGATCTATTCCCATTTGGAAGAAAATGGGCTTATCGGTGATAGGCAACATGGTTTTGTGCAGGGAAGGTCATGTCTTACCAACTTAATAGAATTCTTTGAGGAAGTGACAAAGTGGATTGATGAGGGAAGGGCTGTAGATGTCATATACATGGACTTCAATAAGGCATTTGATAAGGTTCCCCATGGTAGGATGATGGAGAAAGTGAAGTCTCATGGGGTCCAGGGTGTACTAGCTAGATGGATAAAGAACTGGCTGGGCAACAGGAGGCAGAGAGTAGTAGTGGAAGGGAGTCTCTCAAAATGGAGAACTGTGACCAGTGGTGTTCCACAGGGATCCGTGCTGGGACCACTGTTGTTTGTGATATACGTAAATGATCTGGAGGAAGGTATAGGTGGACTGATTAGCAAGTTTGCAGATGACACTAAGATTGGTGGAGTAGCAGATAGTGAAGGGGACTGTCAGGGAATACAGCAGAATATAGATAGCTTGGAGAGTTAGGCAGAGAAATGGCAGATGGAGTTCAATCCGGGCAAATGCGAGGTGATGCATTTTGGAAGTTCCAATTCAAGAGCGAACTATACGGTAAATGAAAAAGCCCTGGGGAAAATTGATGTACAGAGAGATCTGGGAGTTCATTGTACCCTGAAGGTGGCTGCGCAGGTCGATAAAGTGGTCAAGAAGGCATGCGGCATGGTTTCCTTCATCGGAAGGGGTATTGAGTACAAGAGTTGGCAGGCCATGTTACAGTTGTATAAGACTTTGATTCGGCCACATTTGGAATACTGCATACAGTTCTGGTCGCCACATTACCAAAAGAATGTGGATGCTTTGGAGAAGGTGCAGAGGAGGTTCACCAGGATGTTGTCTGGTATGGAGGGCGCTAGATATGAAGAGAGGTTGAGTAGATTAGGATTATTTTCATTAGAAAGACGGAGGTTGAGGGGGGACCTCATTGAGGTCTACAAAATCATGAGAGGTATAGACAGGGTGGATAGCAAGAAGCCTTTTCCCAGAGTGGGGGACTCAATTACTAGGGGTCACGAGTTCAAGGTGAGAGGGGAAAGGTTGAAGGGTGATATGCGCGGAAAGTTCTTTACGCAGAGGGTGGTGGGTGCCTGGAACGCATTGCCGGCAGAGGTGGTAGAGGCGGGCATGATAGCGTCAGTTAAGATGTATCCAGACAGATACATGAATGGGCAGGGAGCAGAGGGATACAGATCCTTAGAAAATAGGCGACAGTTTTAGATAGAGGATCTGGATCGGCGCAGGCTTGGAGGGCCTGTTCCTGTGCTGTAATTTTTCTTTGTTCTTTACCAGGAATAGGGGCAGTGACCAGGAGAAGCCCAGAAAAGATAGTTTTGCATGTTTGTTCTGACTTCCTTTGTGGGCAGGAAGAGGAAGTGGAAGTTTTTTGGAGGAATCCTTGGGCGTAGAGCCCAATTATATCCCCTTCCTCTTCCCTCACAGTGCCAGGGATCCGGGTTTGATTTCGGCCATGGATGACTGTCTGTGTGGAGTTTGCACATTCTCCCAGTGTCTGTGTGAGTTTGCTCTAGATGCTGCGATTTCCTCCCACAGTCCAAAGGATGTGCAGATTCGGTGGATTGGCCATGAACAATTGTCCCTTATTGTCCAAAGATGTGCAGGTTATGGGGTTTTACCTCATGCTGGGAATTGTACCTTTGGGTCCCAAGTGGCAGTCTGCTACTGCCTGGTTTTACTGGTTGGGCTGACGCTTCCCACTGACTTCCCAGCCAGCATGTCAGCAAGCGTCATCATCAATGGGGTCCAGCAATTAAAATCAGCTGTTTCGACCCACTGCTTCCAGAAAGTAATTTGCTTTATCCTGTTCCCGTGAAGTCCACCCTTTATAATTTTCCTACATTGGGTTTTCTTTTGGAGAGGGATGAAGTTCTCTTCAGCCATTAACTCGGAATAAAATCCATGATTGCAAAAAGCTAATATACTTTCTGAGCCTCAGGATAGTCAACGCAAGGATGATAAAACATTTACACCAGTCCTTGTTCAAGGATCTTGACAATACTTTCTTAATTGTTGCAAAGACAAGTACTTTCATTTCTTCAGTCCAAGGGTGACACGGTGGCACAGTGGTTAGCACCGCTGCCTCACAGTGCCAGGGACCCGGGTTCAATTCCGGCCTTGGGTGACTGACTGTGTGGAGTTCGCACGTTCTCCCCGTGTCTGCGTGGGTTTCCTCCGGGCACTCCAGTTTCCTCCCACAGTCCAAAGATGTGCAGGTTAGGTGGTTTTACAGGGTTGTGGGGATAGGGCAGGGGAGTGGGCCTAATGGCGCTCTTTCAGAGGGTCAGTGCAGACTCGATGGGTCGAATGGCCTCCTTCTGGACTGTAGGGATTCTATGGTTCTAAACTTGATTAGATTGGACTGAGCAAATTCCACAAATTTGTTCAAACCTTTATCATTATATCTATCATCGATAGGTTTAAACCTCATGCTTCGAGGACATGTTAGTGTCACTAACATAATCTGATTGTCACTTGTGCATGTGACCAGGTAATTCCTGGCTGGTGACGTTACGTATTTATTTGTCAAATTTCACCACTGTTCATGACCCATTGAATTTATAATATACATTTTAAAAATAATGTTTAAAACCTTGAAGCATTGTGAATTCAAACTCCAGAGCCTATTAATTATTTCCTAAGACACCAGAATACAAGCACTAAACAATTTCATCGGGAGTTACATTTTAGCCGTGATGTTAATCCATTAAAAATAAATGTCAGTCAACAATATTCGCATTTGTAATTAATTTTATGACCTGCATATTCAGGGGTATATTTTTCATTATCCACCAATATTGATAAATGAATGGACGCGAGTATAAAGCCAAACTATAGTTAGCAAGCAGAGGAAAACATATCTCAAAGTTTGCAGTACGAAATTTGACATTCGTTAAATAATTACACTAGCCCACGATTTGGGCGACATGGTAGCACAGTGGTTAGCACTGTTGCTTCACAGCACCAGGGTCCTGGGTTCAATTCCCTCTTGGGTCACTGTCTGTGCAGAGTCTGCATGTTCTCCCCGTGTCTGCGTGGGTTTCCTCCGGGTGCTCCGGCTTCCTCCCACAAGTCCCGAAAGATGTGCTTGTGCGGCGAATTAGACATTCTGAATTGTCCCTCTGTGTACCCGAACAGGCACCAGAATGTGGCGACTAGAGGATTTTCACAGTAACTTTATTGCAGTGTTAATCTACTTGTGACACTAATAAAGATTATTATTAGTGGCAGCGCTAGTCACGTGCCACAAATCCCATTATGGCCGCTAAATAACACAAGAGGGGAAAATCAGAATTTGCGCAGGCGATAGTCCCGAGTGCAACCCACCCCTCGCCCGCCGTTGCCATGATCAGGTACACACCCATGAAGGGCACAAACCTGATAGCATAGATGATAATAACTTTAACTATGATTAGCTGGCTTAATGCCACTACTTCTGCCCTCACTGCATTGTCCCCCCAGCTGGCATGACGTCACGGCAGTGCAAATCACTACTGGTTTTCAAAACCAGCCAGGGACTCACAGTAAGGTGTGCCATGCTGGCGCCGGACAAAGCCAGGCAGCGCCCAAGGCATCCTGGTACTGCCCCCTGGCAATGCCAACCTGGCAGCATTAAGGTGGCAGTGCCAAGGGTGGCCCTCTGGGGAGACCCATTGGGGAGATTCCCTTATATGTGGGGGGAGGGGGTGGCCCAATGCTTGTTAGGTAGGCGGTGGTGCCTGCATTGGGGTCGGAGGGGCGGTGCCTGTGAAGGGGAGTGCGGCACCCTGATCCTAAGAGGGGGAGGGCTCACCCTGATGCTTGTTGGGTGTGGGTTGGGACAGAGCCTGTGATGGGGGTCGGGGTGGTGCCAGTAATGAGGGGGCACTCCCTCCAGCAAGCTGTGTGATCCCCACCAGCACTTTGACATTACAGGTGAAGTCTGGTGAGAAAAGGTGACTGTGGAAGGCCAGTTTTACACAGCTTTTTTCTCACCTGGTCCAACACAATTTTGGGAAACTTGCAGCTACATTTTTTCGACTGTGTCCTCAGCAAAAGTGGGCGAAACAATCCAGTATTTGTTTAAAAATTTAGAGAACCTTTAAAATCAGTTTTTAACCAATTCCCGTCAACAAATACTCAGATTTTGTGGGGGTGGTGAATCAATAAAAGCGATTTTCTCCTGAATTTAAGGGGAAATAAACACACATTCCAATGTCTACTTACCAAAAGTTACTTTGAACTTGCAACCACATTGTGTATGTAAGATGAAGACATGTTGAAGGACCTTGTAAATGACCATGGTGATGCCATTAACAGAATGGATACACTATAGAAATGCCCGCAATACAGAGAAAAAATACATTTCAGCGTCAGCTGCTTAACAGATAGACTTAAATATTTGTCCTTCAGAATGCCACAGTGATGACATGCTATTTTATACACACATTTTAGCAGGCAGCATTTTGCAGTGCAAAGTGCATCCAAGTACTGTCAATGTATTTTATTGCTCAAGTATCTTGATGGTATTTTATGGTATATTACATTACTTTTGGAAGTGTCACTGCAGCCCATAAAAGCGGAGACTGTGAGCTGTGTAAATAATTGTTGCTTCTCCTTTACTTAACTGTTTTGGTTGGTGTCTTTCACATTTTCTTGAGGTTTATTGACAAGTCAAGATCTAAACGGGATTGTCCTTGAGTTCATCCTTTTCTGGCTTTGATTTTGTTTCTTTGGGTTTTTTTGTTGCTAAAATTTTAAAAACTTTGAAAAACTGAGATTTTAAATCATCAATATAAAAACTGATTTTAATACTCTTTAATGGGCGGCACGGTCACAGTGGTTAGCACTGCTGCCTCCCAGCGCCAGTGACCCGGGTTCGATTCCGGCCTTGGGTGACTGTCTGTGTGGAGTTTGCACTTTCTCCCCGTGTCATAGGAATATAGGAATTAGGAGCAGAAGTCGGCAATTCAGCCCCTTGAGCCTGCTCCGCCATTCAATCAGATCCTGGCTGATCTCTTCCTGGTCTCAAATCCACCTCTCCACTTGTTCCCCATATCCATTCAACCCGTTTTCGATCAAAAAATTATCTATCTCCTTATTGAAACCATTTAATGACTCAGACTCCACTGCACTATGGGTCAGCGAGTTCCACAAATTCACCACCTTCTGCGAGAAGTAGTTCCTCCTCATCTCACATCTAAATCTACCGCCTCTCAATCTATATCCATGATTTCTCGTTCTAGACTGCCCCACAAGGGGGAACATTTGGTCTACGTTTACTTTATCAATCCCATTTAGTATTTTATACACCTCGATCAGATCCCCTCTCATCCTGCGAAACTCCAGCAAGTATAAGCCCAAACTGTTTAATCTCTCCTCGTACGTTAACCCTTTCATCCCCGGAATCAATCTGCCGATCCTCCTCTGAACTGCCTCCAATGCCACCACATCCTTCCTCAAATAAGGAGACCAAAACTGGACACAATACTTCAGATGTGATCTCACAAACACCCATATACAATACAACAACACTTCTCTACTTTTATACTCCAGTCCTTTTGCATTAAATACCAACATTCCATTTGCCTTTTTTAATTACATGCTGTCTGCGTGGGTTTCCTCCAGGTGCTCCGGTTCCCTCCCACAGTCCAACCATGTGCAGATTTGGTGGGGTTACGGGGATAGGGTGGGGGAGTGAGCCTAGGTAGGGTGCTCTTTCAGAGGGTCAGTGCAGACTCGATGGGCCGAATAACCCCTTCTGCACTGGAGCGATTCTATGTCTAGTCCATGTCTAATTAAAGAAGGGAGCCAAAAACAACCTCACTAATGTACAGAATGTGAAATAACGGTCCGAATCCTGCTGGAGTGGAGCATTTTGCGGCCTGTGGTGTATTGTTACGACCTTTTCCTGCACTGTTCAGCTTGCATTTACTTGCTGTGCTGTAACTTGCTGCAAGTGCATGCTGACAATGGTATGACAAAAGCCACAGGGCGTCTGGATCTCAGTCAAGGCTGAGCCAGCAGTGTATCTCCTCATACAACATGATATAAGGATCGACAAACAAAGTGAGAGGGAGGTAAGGTGAATTAGAATGAAATGAGGGACTCATCCACACTGTCGGATAGATGCCAGTGTTGTGGCTGTACCGGGACCGATTGGCAGGGGCGCAGCTAGTTCTGTACCTAGTTCAGAGGTCTTCAGTACTGTTGCTGAAATGTTGTCAGGGCCCAGGGTCGTTACAGTATCCAGTGCTTTCATCTGTTTCTTGATATCATGTGGAGTGAATCGAATTGGCTGAAGACTGACAATCTATGATGCTGAGGACCTCGGGAGGAGGCTCTGCGACTGAGATTCAGCAGATTAAATTGCTGGCTTTCTGGGCAGGAGAGGTTGATTGGCATTGCATTAACTATTAGCACACTGATAATAGGTTCTTAAGCTGTTAACTAAGAGACCAGCGTTTCTGTGGTGAGTTTAATGGGTAATTAAAGTGCACATACAGTTAGTGTTTCAGAATAACTAGGAGGCTAAGGAAGGGCAAACTCCAAAGTGGTGTAAATCAAACAGCAAGTTCTAGAAATGAATAACTCACAGCATGTTCCTTAATCAACAACAACTGAGGTTTATGTAGCACCTTTAATACAATAAAACATTCCAAGACACTTCAACGGAGCAGGCTAAAGCATATGACACCACGCCCCATTAGGAGATATTTGGTCAGATGACCAAAAGCTTGGACAAAATGGTAGATTTTAAGATCTGTTTTAAAGGACAAAAGTGATGTCAAGAGGTGGAGAGGTGTTGGGAGGGTATTTCAGTATTTGGGACCGAGGCAACCGAAGATACAGCTACCAAAGGTGATGTGATTAAATTCAGGATATCCTAGAGGCCCGAAATAGAGGAGCACACATATCCCAGAACATTGTCAGACTGGACGCGATTACAAGCTAGGGAAGGCAATGCTGGGATGGAATTTGAAAACATGGACAAGAATTTTAAAATCAAGGTGTTGGTATACTGGGCACCAATGAAGATCAGCGAGCATGGGATTGATAGATGAACAGGATTTGGTGCAAGTTAAGACTCAAGCAGCAGATTCTTGGATGACCTCAAAGCTGCCAAGGGGGCGAATGTGGGAGACCAACCTGGAGTGTGTTGGAGTAGTCAAGTCCAGAGGTAACAAAGGCATGAATGAGGGTTTCAGTAGCCGCTGAACTGAGATGGGGCAAATAGATGTTGTGGAAATGGAAATAGGCAGTCTTAGTGATGGCATGAATATGAGCTCCAAAGCTCTCTAGGGATTGAACGTGACACCCAAGTTGGGAATCTCAGATTCAGTTGCCAGGGAGACGGACGGAGTTGACAGCCAGGAAATGGAGCTTGGAACAGGGACTGAAAACAATAGCTTCATGGCTTCCGATATTTAATTGAAGTTAACCCACTCTGGCGGGACTTGGCCAAACTCGTCGGCCACTCGGCCCATCGGTGCCCGGAGAATCGCTATCAACGGCCCCCGACCGGCGTGGCGGGAATCCCGGGTGTGCCCGGGAATCGGCGCCGGAGAATGGGGGAATGCAACTTTATCATTGCATTTGATAAAGTTCCCCATGGTAGGCTTATGCAGAAAGTAAGGAGGCATGGGATAGTGGGAAATTTGGCCAGTTGGATAACGAACTGGCTAACCGATAGAAGTCAGAGAATGGTGGTGGATGGCAAATATTCAGCCTGGATCCCAGTTACCAGTGGCGTACCGCAGGGATCAGTTCTGGGTCCTCTGCTGTTTGTGATTTTCATTAATGACTTGGATGAGGGAGTTGAAGGGTGGGTCAGTAAATTTGCAGACGATACGAAGATTGGTGGAGTTGTGGATAGTAAGGAGGGCTGTTGTCAGCTGCAAAGAGACATAGATAGGATGCAGAGCTGGGCTGAGAAGTGGCAGATGGAGTTTAACCCTGAAAAGTGTGAGGTTGTCCATTTTGGAAGGACAAATATGAATGCGGAATACAGGGTTAACGGTAGAGTTCTTGGCAATGTGGAGGAGCAGAGAGATCTTGGGGTCTATGTTCATACATCTTTGAAAGTTGCCACTCAAGTGGATAGAGCTGTGAAGAAGGCCTATGGTGTGCTCGCGTTCATTAACAGAGGGATTGAATTTAAGAGCCGTGAGGTGATGATGCAGCTGTACAAAACTTTGGTAAGGCCACATTTGGAGTACTGTGTACAGTTCTGGTCGCCTCATTTTAGGAAGGATGTGGAAGCTCTGGAAAAGGTGCAAAGAAGATTTACCAGGATGTTGCCTGGAATGGAGAGTAGGTCTTACGAGGAAAGGTTGAGGGTGCCAGGCCTTTTCTCATTAGAGCGGAGAAGGATGAGGGGCGACTTCATAGAGGTTTATAAGATGATCAGGGGAATAGATAGAGTAGACAGTCAGAGACTTTTTCCCCGGGTGGAACAAACCATTACAAAGGGACATAAATTTAAGGTGAAAGGTGGAAGATATAGGAGGGATATCAGAGGTAGGTTCTTTACCCAGAGAGTAGTGGGGGCATGGAATGCACTGCCTGTGGAAGTAGTTGAGTCGGAAACATTAGGGACCTTCAAGCAGCTATTGGATAGGTACATGGATTACGGTAAAATGATATAGTGTAGATTTATTTGTTCTTAAGGGCAGCACGGTAGCATTGTGGATAGCACAATTGCTTCACAGCTCCATGGTCCCAGGTTCGATTCCGGCTTGGGTCATTGTCTGTGCGGAGTCTGCACGTCCTCCCCGTGTCTGCGTGGATTTCCTCCGGGTGCTCCGGTTTCCTCCCACAGTCCAAAGATGTGCGGGTTAGGTGAATTGGCCAATGATAAATTGCCCTTAATGTCCAAATTGCCCTTGGTGTTGGGTGGAGGTGTTGAGTTTGGGTAGGGTGCTCTTTCCAAGAGCTGGTGCAGACTCAAAGGGCCGAATGGCCTCCTTCTGCACTGTAAATTCAATGATAATCTATGATTAATCTAGGACAAAGGTTCGGCACAACATCGTGGGCCGAAGGGCCTGTTCTGTGCTGTATTTTCTATGTTCTATGTTCTGTGGATGTGGTTTATTGGCCCTCGCTCACGATCCTGAGAAGGTGATGGTGGGCCTTCGTTTTGACCTGATGCAGTTGAATGGTGATGTTGCTCGTGCGGTTGATGTTAGGTAGGAAGTTCCAGGGTTTTGTCCCAGCGATCGTGAAGCAACAGGGAATGATATCTGTCAAAGTCAAATGGTGTGTGACTTGACAGTGCTGGTGTCCCCATCCATCTGCTGCCATTTTCCTCCAATGCCTCCCCATTGTTCTCCAGCTGGGAGAGGCTGCACTCACCTAGATCCATTTTTAATCTATCCAATTGTAGCCAAAGAATCACCTGCAATGGTTTATCTTCCGGTTAACTCACGGTTACCTTCAGTGTTCCCAATGGATCTATACTTATGCCCCTCCCCCGCCCACCCCTCAACCCATCCATTTCTCATCTGCATGCTGCCCCTCGGCAACATCATGTGGAAGTACAACATTCCGACACCCAGCTCTACCTCACCTCTATTGTAGCACAGTGGTTAGCATTGTTGCTTCACAGCGCCAGGGTCCCGGGTTCGATTCTCGCTTGGGTCACTGTCTGTGCGGAGTCTGCACGTTCTCCCCGTGTGTGCGTGGGTTTCCTCCGGGTGCTCCGGTTTCCTCCCACAAATTAAAAAAAGACGTGCTTGTTGGGTGAATTGAACATTCGGAATTCTCCCTGTGTGTACCCGAATAGGTGCCAGAGTGTGGCGACCAGGGATTTTCACAGTAACCGCACTGCAGTGTACGTAAGCTTCCTTGTGACACTAATGAAGAATATTATTATTATTACCTCCCAACTCTTCCACTGTCACCAAATTGTCAGACTGCTAATCCAACGCTGGATGAGTAGAAATTCCCTCCAATTAAATATGGGGAAGACTGAAGCCATTGACTTCGCTCTCTAGCTACCGACTGTATCCTTCTCCCAGGTAACTGTCCAAGGTCAACCAGACTGTTTACAATCATGGTATCCTCTCCCCGTGTCTGCGTCGGTTTCACCCCCACAACCCAAAAGATGTACTGGCAGACAGAAAGGTGGGTTGAAGTGTGTCTACTTCAATGCAAGTAGCATCCGGAATAAGGTAGGTGAACTTGGAGCGTGGATTGGTACTTGGGACTACGATGTTGTGGTCATTACGGAGACATGGGGCGGGATTCTCCACAATTGGCGCGATGTCCGCCGCCTGGCGCCAAAAACGGCGCGAATCAATCCGGCATCGCGCCGCCCCAAAGGTGCGGAATGGGACAGGAATGGTTGTTGGAAGTTCCAGGGTATAGATGTTTCAGTAAGAGTGGGGAAGGTGGTAAAAGAGATGGAGGAGTAGCATTGTTAATCAAGGATAGTCTAACGGCTGCAGAAAGGCAGTTCGAAGGGGATCTGCCTACTGAGGTAATATGGGCCGAAGTTAGAAATAGGAAAGGAGCGGTCACGTTGTTAGGAGTTTTCTATAGGCCCCAAATAGTAATAGAGATGTGGAGGAAGAAATTGCAAAACAGATTATGGATAGGTGTGGAGGTCTCAGGGTAGTTGTCATGGGTGACTTTAACTTTCCAAATATTGATTGGAACCTCTATAGGTCGAACAGTTCGGATGGGGCAGTTTTTGTACAGTCTGTGCAGGAGGGTTTCCTGAAAGAATATGTGGATAGGCCGACAAGAGGGGGGGGCCACATTGGATTTGGTACTGGGTAATGAACCGGGCCAAGTGTTAGATTTGTTTGTGGGAGAGCACTTTGGAGATAGTGACCACAATTCGGTGTCTTTCACTATTGCAATGGAGAGGGATAAGGCCATACGGCAGGGCAAGGTTTATAATTGGGGGAGGGGTAATTATGATGCGATTAGGCAAGAATTAGGGAGCATAAGATGGGAACAGAAATTGTCAGGGAAAGGCACAAATGAAGAGTGGAGCTTTTTCAAGGAACAAAAACTGTGTGTCCTTGATAGGCATGTCCCTGTCTGGCAGGGAGGAAATGGCCGTGTGAGGGAACCATGGTTCACAAAAGAGGTTGAATGTCTTGTCAAGAGGAAAAAAGAAGCATTAGTAAGGATGAGAAAACAAGGTTCAGTTGGGTCACTTGAGGGTTACAAGGTAGCAAGGAATGAGCTGAAAAAAGGGCTTAGGAGAGCTAGGAGGGGGCATGAGAAGTCCTTGGCGGGTCGGATCAAGGAAAACCCCAAGGCTTGTTACTCTTATGTGAGAAATAAAAGAATGACCAGGGTGAGGTTAGGGCCGGTCAAGGACAGTAGTGGGAACTTGTGCATGGAGTCAGAAGAAATAGGAGAGGTGTTGAATGAATACTTTTCTTCAGTGTTCACAAAGGAGAGGGGCCATGTTTTTGAGGATGAGAGTGTGATACAGGCGGGTAGGCTGGAGGAGGTAGATGTTCTGAGGAAGGATGTATTAGCAAACCTTAGGGTCGACAAGTCCCCTGGGCCAGATGGGATATATCCAAGGATTTTTTGGGAGGCAAGGGATGAGATTGCAGAGCCTTTGGCTTTGATCTTTGGGTCCTCACTGTCCACGGGGATAGTGCCAGAGGACTGGAGAGTGGCGAATGTTGTTCCTCTGTTCAAGAAAGGGAATAGGAATGACCCTGGTAATTATAGGCCGGTTAGTCTTACTTCGGTGGTCGGTAAGTTAATGGAAAAGGTCCTGAAGGATAGGATTTATGACCATTTGGAAAGATGCAGCTTAATCCAGGATAGTCAACACGGATTCGTGAAGGATAAGTCTTGCCTCACAAATTTGATTGAATTCTTTGAGGAGGTAACTAAGTGTGTAGATGAAGGTAGAGCAGTTGATGTCGTATACATGGATTTTGGTAAGGCGTTTGATAAGGTTCCCCATGGTCGGCTTATGAAGAAAGTAAGGAGGTGTCGGATAGAGGGAAATTTGGCCAATTGGATAAGTAACTGGCTATCACATAGAAGACAGTGGTGGATGGAAAATTTTCAGACTGGAGACCAGTTACCAGCGGTGTACCACAGGGATCAGTGCTGGGTCCTCTGCTATTTGTGATTTTTATCAATGACTTGGAGGAGGGGCTGAAGGGTGGGTCAGTAAATTTTCTGATGACACCAAGATTGGTGGAGTAGTGGATGGGTTGGAGGGCTGTTGTAGACTGCAAAGAGACATTGATAGGATGCAGAGCTGGGCCGAAAAATGGCAGATGGAGTTTAACCCTGATAAGTGCGAGGTGATTAATTTTGGTTGAAAAAATTTGAATGCGGATTACAGGGTCAACGGCAGGGTCCTGAGGAATGTGGAGGAACAGAGAGATCTTGGGGTTCATGTCCACAGATCTCTGAAGGTTGCCACTCAAGTGGATAGAGCCGTGAAGAAGGCCTATAGTGTGTTAGCGTTTATTAACAGGGGGCTTGAATTTAAGAGCCGTGGGGTTATGCTGCAACTGTATATGACCCTGGTGAGACCACTTTTGGAGTATTGTGTGCAGTTCTGGTCACCTCACTATAGGAAGGATGTGGAAGCATTGGAAAGGGTGCAAGGGAGATTTACCAGGATGCTGCCTGGTTTGCAGGATAGGTCTTATGAGGAAAGATTGAGGAAAGCTATGGCTTTTCTCTTTGGAGCGGAGGAGGATGAGAGGCAACTTAATAGATAGAGGAGATAGATAGAGTGGACGTTCAGAGACTATTTACTCGGGTGGATGTAGCTGTTACAAGGGGGCATAACTATAAGGTTCAGGGTGGGAGATATAGGAGGAATGTCCGAGGTAGGTTCTTTACTCAGAGAGTGGTTAGGGTGTGGAATGGACTGCCTGCTGTGATAGTGGAGTCAGACACTTTAGGAACTTTCAAGCGGTTATTGGATAGGCATATGGAGCACACCAGAATGACATGGAGTGGGATAGCTTGATCTTGGTTTTGGACCATGCTTGGCACAACATCGAGGGCCGAAGGGCCTGTTCTGTGCTGTACTGTTCTATGTGCAGGTTAGGTGGATTGGCCACGTTAAGTTGCCCTTTAATTCGAAAAAGAAATATTTGGGCACTCTAAATTTAAAAAAAAATACAATCATGGTATCATATAACACCCTGAGATTATTTTCATAATACATGTCCACATAATCACTGAGACTATTCATTTCCACCTCCGTAACATCGCCCAACTCTTCCCCTGCCTCAGCTCACTTGATACGGAAACTTTCATTCACACCCACTTCTCAACCTGATTATTCCAATACAATTCTGGCCGGCCACCTACATTCAACCTTTCGTAAAACTGAGGTCATGGAGACTCTGGTTCTTGAGTCCTTTCTCACAGTAAATCCCACCACCACTGGCTCCGGCTTAACCAAATATAAAATCTTGATCCTTGTTTTCAAATCCTTCCCTGGCCTTGCCCATAAGACTATAAGACAAAGAAACAGATTTAGGCCACTTGGCCCATCGAGTCTGCTCCGCCATTCAATCATGGCTGATATTTTTCTCATCCCCATTCTCCTGCCTTCTCCCCATAACCCCTGATCCCCTTATTAATCAAAAACCTATCTATCTCTCTTTTAAAAAAAATTTAGTGTACCCAATTCATTTTTTCCAATTAAGGGGCAATTTAGCATGGCCAATCCACCTAGCCTGCACATCTTTGGGTTGTGGGGGCTAAACCCACGCAAGCACGGGGAGAATGTGCAAACTCCACACGGACAGTGACCCAGAGCTGGGATCGAACCTGGGACCTCGGCACCGTGAGGCAACAGGGCTAACCCACTGCGCCGCCATGCTGCCTTATCTAGCTCTGTCTTAAAGACACTCAGTGATTTGGCCTCCAGAGTCTTCTGCGGCAAAGAGTTTCTCAGATTCACCACCCTCTGGCTGAAGAAATTCCTCCTCATCTCTGTTTTATGGATTGCCCCTTTAGTCTGAGATTGTGTCCTCTGCTTCTAGTTTCTCCTACAAGGGCTGGTTTAGCTCAGTGGGCTAGACAGCTGGTTTGTGATGTAGAACAAGACCAGCAGCGCAGGTTCAATTCCTGTACCAGCTGAGAATTCTGAATTCTCCCTCAGTGTACCTGAACAGGCGCCGGAATGAGGCGACTAGGGGCTTTTCACAGTAACGACATTGCAGTGTCAATGTAAGCCTACTTGTAACAGTAAAGGTTATTTATTTAAGTGGAAACATCCTCTCCTCATCCACTCTATCCAGGCCTCGCAGTATCCTGTAAGTGCCCCTCTCTTACACTGCAATCTCTTCCAGCCCGACAATCCTCTGATATGGATCCATGTCATTCTGGCTTCCTGAGGATTCCTGATTTTAATTCCCCCACCATTGGTAACTGTTTCTTAAGCTGCCCAGAACCCAAGTTCTGGAGTTCCCTCTCCACCTCTCTTTGCTGCTTTAAGACACCAGAACTTTGAGTCAGGGCAGAGGTGAGTGAAGTGGCATTACGATGGAAAAGGTGCTGGGGAAACAAAGGTCTGACGGTGGATAAATCACCTGGACTTGAGGAACTACACCCCAGGGTTCTAAAAGAGATAGCTGAGGAGATTGTGGAGGCATTGGCGGTGATCTTTCAGGAATCACTGGAATGTCCCAGAGGATTGGAAAATGACGAATGTAACACCCCTGTTTAAGAAGGAAGGGAGGCAGAAGACAAGAAATTATAGGACGGTTGGTCTGAATCATGGCTGATATTTTTCTCATCCCCATTCTCCTGCCTTCTCCCCATAACCCCTGATCCCCTTATTAATCAAAAACCTATCTATCTCTCTTTTAAAAAAAATTTAGTGTACCCAATTCATTTTTTCCAATTAAGGGGCAATTTAGCATGGCCAATCCACCTAGCCTGCACATCTTTGGGTTGTGGGGGCTAAACCCACGCAAGCACGGTGGTTGGTAAGAATTTAGCTTCTATTATTAAGGATGAGATTGTGGAGTACTTAGATGTGCCCACATTCTCCAATTTGATCGAGGGGCTGTTTAGCACAGGGCTAAATCACTGGCTTTGAAAGCAAACCAAGGCAGGCCAGCAGCACGGTTCAATTCCCGTAACAGCCTCCCCAAACAGGTGCCGGAATGTGGCGACTAGGGGCTTTTCACAGTAACTTCATTTGAAGCCTACTTGTGACAATAAGCGATTTTCATTTTTCATTTTCATGTGCAAGGTAAAATAGGACTGAGTCAGCACAGATTCGTCAAGGGGAGGTCATGCCTCATTCTTTGAGGAGGTAACGAGGAAGTTAAACAAATGAGAACCAGTGGACTTAATCTATTTGGATTTCCAGAAGGCCTTTGACAAGGTGACGTACAGGAGGCTGCTGGTGTACAGGAGCCCATGGTGTTAGGGGCAAGGTACTGGCATGGATAGAGGACTGGCTGATTGGCAGAAGGCAGAGAGTGGTGATAAAGGGGTCCTTTTCAGGATGGCAGCCGGTGACTAGTGATATTCCGCAGGGGTCAGTATTGGGACCATAGCTATCCACGATATATATTAATGATCTGCAAGAAGGAACTGAGGGCATTCTTGCTACGTTTGCAGATGATACAAAGATATGAAGAGGGACAGGTTGTTTTGAGGAAGCAGAGAGGCTGCAGAAGGATCTGGAAGGCTAGGAGAGTGGGCAAAGAAGTGGCAGATAGAATACAATAATAATAAACTTTATTAGTGTCACAAGTAGGCTGACATTAACACTGCAATGAAAATCCCCTAGCCGCCACACTCTAGTGCACCTATTCGGGTACACTGAGGGAAAATTCACTTCACCTAACAAGTACATCTTTCGGAACTTGTGGGAGAAAACCGGAGGGCCCGGAGGAAATCAACGCAGTCACAGGGCAAACATGCAGACTCTGCACAGACAGTGACTAAAGCGGGGAATTGAAGCTGGGTCCTTGGCGCTGTGAGGCAATAGCGCTGACCACTGTGCTATCATGCCGCCCATGTAGAAAAGTGTGAGGTTATGCACTTTGGTAGGAAAAATAGATCATAGACCATTTTCTAAACGCAAAAGGCTTCTGGAATCAGAAGCACAAAGTCCGAGTTCAGAATTCTCTTACGGTTAAGGTGCAGGTTCAGTCGGCAGTTAGGAAGGCAACTGCAATGTTAACATTCATGTCAAGAGGGCTAGAATACAAGAGCAGGGATGTACTGTTGAGGCAGTATAAGGCTCTGGTCAGACCCCATTTGGAATATTGTGAGCAGTTTTCGGCCCCACATCTAAGGAAATGTGTGCTTGCCCTTGGAAAGGGTCCAGAGGAGGTTCACAAGAATGATCCCCGGAATGAAGAACTTGTCATATGAGGAGCGGTTGAGGACTCTGGGTCTGTACTCGATGGAGTTTAGAAGGATGAGGGGAGATCTCATTGAAAATGACAGAATACTGGGTGGTCTGGATAGAGTGGACGTGGAGAGGATGTTTCCATTAGTAGAAGAAAGTAGAACCTGAGGACATAACCTGAGGGATGATCCTTTAAAACAGAGATGGGGGGGAAATTTCTTCAGCCAGCTGGTGGTGATTCTGTGGAACTCATTGCCGCAGAAGGCTATGGAGGACAAGTCACTGAGTGTCTTTAAGATAGAGATAGATAGGTTCTTGATTAATGGGGTCAGAGGTTATGGGGTGAACGCAGGAGAATAGGAATGAGAAACATATCAGCCATGATTGAATAGCGGAGCAGACTCGATGGGCTGAATGGCCTAATTCTGCTCCTATGCCTTATGGTCTTCTGATATAAGGCACAACTTAAAACCTACCTCCTTGTACCGTGGGCAGCACGGTAGCACAAGTGGATAGCACTGTGGCTTCAGGGTCCCAGGTTCGATTCCCTGCTGGGTCACTGTCTGTGCGGAGTCTGCACGTTCTCTCTGTGTCTGCGTGGGTTTCCTCCGGATGCTCCGGTTTCTTCCCACAGTCCAAAGACATGCAGGTTAGGTGGATTGGCCATGATCAATTTCCCTTAGTGACCAAAAAGGTTAGGAGGGGTTATTGGGTGACGGGGATAGGGTGGAAGTGAGGGCTTAAGTGGGTCAGTGCAGACCCAATGGGCCGAATGGCCTCCTTCTGCACTGTATGTTCTACGTATGTTGTCCAAGCTATTGGCTAACTGTCCTAATATTGCCCTGGTGTAACAATTTACTTTATACCATCTATGCAAAGCACCTTGAAATGTTTCATTACATTCAAGGCACCATGTAAACACAAAATGTCGCTGGCCCTCTGCCTGGCAAGGATCAAGGGTTTGAGAGGTCCTGCTGAAGAAACCGTGGCAAGTTGCTGGAGTGCGCCCTGTAGATAATGGACTCTGCAGCCATGAAATGCCTCAAAAAGCCTGATAATTTTCATCATCCAAGATCACATATAAAGAATGGTCACTTAGGTGAGGTATGCCAGATGAGACAGTGCTTCCAGCAGAGGTTTGGAAAACACTGAAAGAGAACATTGATTTAATGAGTGATTTACTTTCCGCCTGTAGGTGTATTAATTTGCGGCATTAAATTTTAGATTTAATCAGTCCTGCATTTTACTGTTTAAATTTAGTAAATCTTCCATGTCAACATTTCACAATCCCAATTTATGGCTCGGTTATGCCGATAAATGAGTGCAATCAGAAGGTAATGGAGTGTGAATTTGGGTGGAGACGAGTTAGACTCAATTTCCATCCATAATGTACATGAGATGCACTTCAGTTCAGTTCAGGTGAAGAAAGCTGCCATCAGAAATAGCATGTTAATGGAAGGGAAAATAATGTTATTTAAATGTCAGTGTTATTTGCTGCCTTTTACATTGGAAAAACGCACATCTATTCAGAAGAGGGAAAGACCTGCTGTCCCATCAAGCCTGCCCCATGGTTATACAGTTTCTTCACTCCACCCGTAACAATTTGGCATCTAGGGTCGCTGTGCCTTTAAATTTATTTTGTTTCAGAATCTTCGAGTTTAATGCATGCTTTGGAATTGATCATTAGAGCCCTTTTATTTAAAAAATCATTTTCCTTTTTTGCCAATTCAGAAGATGGAGATGATTTCTGGCATGGGTTTTGACCCATCCAACTTCTGTTTGATAAATTGGGACAGTGGGCCTTTCAATGTATTTGATCCATTTAGAGAAGGAGGTGGATGGGGAGGAATGGAGCAACTGATAGTACTGTAGATGTTGGAAATCTGAGATGAAGGAGGCCATTCGGCCCATTGAGTCTGCACTGACCCACTTAAGTCCTCACTTCCACCCTATCCCCATAACCCCTCCTTACATTTTTAGTCACTAAGGGCAATTTATCATGGCCAATCCACCTAACCTGCATGTCTTTGGACTGTGGAAGGAAACGGGAGCACCCGGAGGAAACCCACCCAGACACGGGGAGAACATGCAGACTTCGCACAGACAGTGACACAGCGTGGAATCGAACCTGGGACCCTGGCGTTGTGAAGCCACAGTGCTATCCACTTGTGCTACCGTGCTGTCCAGGACGGAAGGAATGTCTGGCAAGCTAGTTTGCACCGCCTGTTGACTCATTCCCTCCAAACTGCAGCCAAACTATCTCCAGGACAGTCAGAACTCTGAGTGGTGCTCCAGTGGTGCAATCAGTTAGCGCGCGGTACTTATAGAACTCTGAGTGACTGTCAAGGTCATTGGCACGATGGATATCAGCATGTTGAGACAATCCATTGTGCTCAAACGTATCATGCAGGAGGCTCGGGCAATGTTTTCCAAAGCAAGCACCTGCGTTTGTTTTGCCAGCGAAAACTAGCAACAGCAGAGAAAGGCAATGACTTTTTTTTTTGCAAGTAGCAGGGTTCCTAGAGCCCAGGACATTATTGATTACAACCACGAGCACAACGCACTCTTTCACACAAAAACTGCACATTCATGAAGCACAATCAATCAATCAGTGAGTAGCAGCAAGGAAGTGTCAACATAGCCCAACTCAGTAATGGTAACACAAGAAAACACTCCTGATTGAGGACCAGGATCTGACAGTGGACTAGGCTACTGCAGTAAAATGTTTTCCTAGGATTTACAACTCTGTACAGACAACTCTTTCAGTCAGAATAATAATTTTCTTCTGAAAGTGTTACATTTCCTTATGAGCTTCTTGCTTTATGTCTTACCCTCCAAATTGGCTGAAAGTGGAAAAAGTCAAGATGGTGGTTCCCAAAATTATTTGCACCATTTGGCAGGTCAGGCCCTGTAATTTACCAGCTTGGGACTGATAAAGTTGAAATTCAGGAGTTTGATTGGTCACTTCTCTACTGCCGACTTATTCCTCAGCAACTGAATTGAATTTGTTTGCTTTTTGTCATATTTAATCAATACTTATTTGATGACTTAAGAGGTGAGTATAGGAATAGGGATGTTTTACTGCAATTGTACAGGGCATTGGTGAGGCCACACATGGAGTATTGTGGGCAGTTTTGGTGTCCTTATCTGAGAAAGGATGTTCTTGCTATGGAAGGAGTGCAGCGAAGGTTTACCAGCTGTGGGCGGCACGGTAGCACAGCGCCAGGGTCCCAGGTTCGATTCCTGGCTTGGGTCACTGTCGGTGCGGAGTCTGCATGTTCTCCCCCTGTCTGCGTGGGTTTCCTCCGGGTGTTCCGGTTTCCTTCCACAAATCCTGAACGATGTGCTGTTAGGTAATTTGGACATTCTAAATTCTCCCTCCTCCGGCACGTGGCGACTGGGGACTTTTCACGGTAACTTCATTGCAGTGTTACGGTAAGCCTACTTGCGACAATAAAGATTATTATTATAAGGCTGATTCCTGGGATGGCAGGACTGTCATATGAGTAGAAACTAAATTGGTTAGGATTATATTCATTACAAGAGTGAGAGGGGATTGCATAGAAATGTACAAAATTCTAACAGGATTAGACAGGGTAGATTCAGAAAGAATATTCCCGATGATCGGGTAGTACAGAACTAAGGGTCATAGTTTTGAGGGTAAGGGGTAAACCTTTTAGGATTGAGGTGAGGAGGAATTTCATCACCCAGAAAGTGGTGAATCTGTGGAATTTGCTACCACTGAAAGTAGTTGAGGCCAAAATGTTGTGTAATTTAAAGAAGTTTAGATATAGCTCTTGGGGCTAAAGGGATCAAGGGATATGGGGGAGGAAGGGAAATCAGGATATTGAACTTGATGATCAGCCATGATCGTAATGAATGGCGGAGTAGGCTCGAGGGGCCGAATGGCCTCCCGTGCTTCTATTTTCTACGTTTCTATGAGTATGCTTTTTACGCAACTCGTTAATTCTTTATCCAATATACATGCCGCATTTTGAGATGGGAAAGTGATGTTTGGTGCCTTGAAATGCAGGTGAAGCGACCCTGAGATCACACTTTCAGACGTGACATCCTTGATTGCTCATGCACACAAGATTCTTAAATTTATGCAGCTGGTTCCACACTTAATTCACCCCAAAATGTCAGAACCAAGCAGAGTGTGAACTGAGCAAAGGTTTCTGTTTGAAAATCAAACCCATCTTCCTGCTGTCAGTTGCTGATGGACAGACTGTTTATTTCCTTCCTTTCAGATTCATATTTCAATCCATTGTTTTCTTGGGCTGTAAAATGTTGCCCTCTACAAATGCCTTTGTTCCTGTATTTTAGAAGATTTCTTCTTTAAAAGTGCAAACAGTCATTAACATGCTCTATGGATTGGCTTGCACTAATCAGACATGGGATACGAATGATAACCAGCGTATAACTAGGCGGCACGGTAGCACAGTGGTTAACACCATTGTTTCACAGCGCCAGGGTTCCCGGTTCAATACCCGACTTGGGTCACTGTCTATGCTGAGGCTGCACATTCTTCCCGTGTCTGCGTGGGTCTCCTCCGGGTGCTCCAGTTTCCTCCCACAAGTCCCGAAAGACATGCTGTTAGGTGAATTGGCCACTCTGAAATCTCCCTGTGTACCTGTGGTAAACCACTGTTGCACCTGCATTAGGTGATGTACCGTAGGACCTGTACTACAGGTTCGCCGGTAGTCCCTGTCTGCTTTATACCCCAGGAGGCGGGGTATAAATATGCATGTCCTCCAGTCAGCAGCCATTTCGCCAGCTGCTGTGGGAGGCCACACATCTGATAGCAATAAAGCCTCAGTTGGATTCAACTATCGTCTTTTGCCCAATTGATCGTGCTTCAGTACCTAAACAGGCGCCGGAGTGTGGCGACTAGGCGATTTTCACAGTAACTTCATTGCAGTGTTAATGTAAGCCTACTTGTGACAATAATAAAGATTATTATTATTATGTAACTGTATTCAGCGATAATTCTCTTCCCATTTCCACCAGCCTGGTGACTTCTTCTGCAACCACTCTTCAGCTGCCTGCACATGACCTGTTTTGTGAGGGCCACGAATAATCTGGCACGAGTTTTAAGGATACAAAGAAATAACATTTATTTACAATAACACATATATATACAACAGCAGCAGCAACTTCACTTGCTGCTCACTCCTTCCTGCTGGTTCCAAACTAGCCAGCTTTATTGGTACAGGGAGTCTGCTAATGATTTCTCCACCCCCCTCATTGGGGAAGCTCATACTCCCACAGGATTGTGGGGTTGTCATTAGTCCCCAGCCAATGGTAAGCAGGCAGGTTATAACAACCTGCCCCTGTGGATATTTATTGAGCGCTTCCTCCACATGCAGCCTGCCCCCCCAAACGTGCCATTTCTTTCTTTATTCATGCCTAACATGACAGTTGGATAACTCAATGGAATAGAAGACTTTTTGTGTGTACTTCGAGATAGTTTCTCTCGTCTACTGTCTGTCGGCACTAACAACAGGCATCCATACTGAATTCCACATTTACCTGAGTTTTATTCCACAAAGTTAGATTATGTTTTGCTGACTGGTAAAGTTGAAAATCCAACTCAGACAGAACATTTATATTTTCCAATATTGAAGAGGGTGCCCCAGATTTTTTGCGAATGTCTTTTCCTGGTCCATACTCAAGCATCTGGTTCATTGTTGCGTGAATTTTGCTTCTGAGTTTGATTTACCGATGAGGGGATGTTTCTCTTGATCTCTCTTGTTTTAAGTTAACAGCTGTCGACTTGTAACTGTGACTCAGCGGCAATGGGGACGGGGGGACGGGGGGGGGACGTTTCAGAATCCCTCAGTGAGTGCTTTAGAAGTTGCTGTTGGTTAATAATAGGCTCTCAAAGAGCCGGATGAAGTTTTATTCTGTTGCGGCAGGAGTGGATAGCAATCATTGGTATTTATAGGAATGGATAGAGTTCCCTGGTTAGTATAATTAGTGAGTAATTGCTATGTCTATAGTTCATAGCTTGGGCCCTTTATTAGAGTTATGTTTCTGCTGATGAAGTAACAATTAGATGTGACCTCAAGATCTTCCAAAATAATTGCAATTGGTTTTCAAGCATTGCTTTTAAAAAAAATAAGTATTATGTTTATTAGCTCCTTTTTAAACTTTTTGCCATTTTTCGCCCCAGTAAAGCATTCAGGGAGGTTGGGGGGGGGGGGGTCACACTGACGATAAACCTAGGAATTAAAGATCCAGCTTGAATTCCATGTCAGGACCCAACTTGGCACCTTGAGGAGGTGCAGTCAGAAGGTCACCCCACTTCCCTTTGCTTGAGAACCACTTTGGGTTGTGACACCCGATCAGCACTCCGGGTTTCGCCTTGGTGCAAAGTGATTTTGGGGTTTGCACCAAGTACTGCGCAGTGAATGTGCCACAGGCATCAGTTTAGTCCACAACCATTCGAATCTGAAAATAAGACTGGCCCACAGAGATCTGCTTGTTGGAAGCAGAGATTTTTTTCCATATGCACACTGGAGCTTTGCTGTAAGCAGGTCCACCTAGTGGTCAAGCCGAGAACTGACAAACTGCTGCAGGAAAGGATGTCCTGAAGCGTGGTACATTGGCGAGACCATGCAGACGCTGCGACAACGGATGAACGGACATCGCGCAAGAATCGCACGGCAGGAATGTTCTCTTCCTGTTGGGGAACACTTCAGCAGTCAAGGGCATTCAGCCTCTGATCTCTGGGTAAGCGTTCTCCAAGGCGGCCTTCAGGACGCACGACAACGCAAAATTGCCGAGCAGAAACTTATAGCCAAGTTCTGCACACATGAACCGGGACCTTGGATTCATGTCGCATTACATTCATCCCCCACCACCTGGCCTGGGCTTGCGAAATCCTAACAACTGTCCTGGCTTGAGACAATTCACATCTCTTTAACCTGGGGTTACCCCTATCTCTGGATCTGTAAAGACTTAATTACCTGAAACTGCTCACATTCAAAGAATTGTCTTGCATCTTTGACTTTGTCTATATATATGTTTCTGGAACATACCTCTTCATTCACCTGAGGAAGGAGCAGTGCTCCAAAAGCTAGTGATTTGAAACAAACCTGTTGGACTTTAACCTGGTGTTGTAAGACTTCTTACTGGACAAATCATCAAACCACATTCCTGCCTCTTGAAGGAGGTTTGCTGAGCTATTATCATCATTACGCATTGTACCCTCTTTGTTTAGCGAATTTGCTACAAGCAACCTGTGCTAACAAGCAGCAAAACATGAATAACACTCAGGTTTGGGCTGCTAAGTGGCAAGTAACATTTCATAGAATCATGGAATTCCTACTGTGTAGAAGGAGGCCATTCACCCATTGAGTCTGCACTGACCCTCTGAAAGAACAGCCCACCTAGGCCCATCCTATCTCCGTAACCCCACCTTACCTTTGCACACTGAGGGGCAATTTAGCATGGTCAATCCACCTAACACGCAGATCTTTGGACTGTGAGGGAAAACCGGAGCACCCGGAGGAAAGCCCCACAGACATAGGGAGAAAGTGCAAACTCCACACAGACAGTCACCCAAGGCTGGAATTGAACCCGGGTCCCTGGCGCTGTGAGGCAGCAGTGCTAACCATTGTGCCACCGTGCCGCCCCAGTGACGGACAAGCGTGAAGCAAAGACCAGCTCCAAAATGAGAGACACTGACCACTTTCTCTTGATGGTCAATGACTTTCCATCGCCATCAATATTCTGGGGGTTGCCATTAACCAAAAACCTAACTGGACTAGCCACATACAATACTCTGGCTCTGAGAGGATTACTCTGCAAGTGGCCCACCTAGGTTAGGAGAGCCATGGTATAATCTCCACTTCCCTGCATGAGTGCAGGTCCAACAATGCTTAACAAATTCAGCACCATCCAGGGAAAAGCAGCTGGCTTGATTGGCACCCTATCCTTGGGCAGTCCCTCAGTGTTGAGGATGACTTGCTTCCACTCCGGGGAGGTGGGCTCTACGGTAGCTGAACAGTCCAATCCTCGCTCTGCAGACTCTGCCACAGGTTTGGCAGGTGGTGCTCGATGTGGTGGGTGGGTGGGACTCTCTGGGATCCGCGCTCTCTTTCCGCTGTTTACCCTCAGCCTCCCGTGTTCCGCCCTACGACGCTCAAGGTGATTGCTGCCTTCGCGGATGCTTTTTCTCCAGTTTGTGCGTTCTGAGGCAAGCGATTCCCATCTGTCGGTGGGGATGTTGCGTTTATTTAGAGAGGCTTTTCGAGTGTCCTTGTAGCATTTCCTCTGCCCTCCTAATGATCACTTGCCAGTAAGTTGCTCGGAGTAGAGCACCTGCTTTAGGATCTTGTGTTGAGCATATGGGCAATGTGGCCCACCAAGGGGGTTCACCCCCTTAAACATTTACTCCCTCTTGTCATTAATGTGTAGCAGCAGCAGCAGTGCATCTGAATGATGCACAGCAGCCACTCACTGAGGCTCCTTTAACTGGGTTATGGGGATAAGGTGGAGGTGGTGACCTTGGGTAGGGTGCTCTTTCCAAGAGCCGGTGCAGACTCGATGGGCCGAATGGCCTCCTTCTGCACTGTAAATTCTATGATTTAACAGAATCTTCCAAGCGCATCACATCTACAACCTAGAACAAAGGCAGCAGATGCATGGGAACACCACTACCTGCAAGTTCCCCCTACTAGTCACACACCATCATGACTTGGAAATGTATTACACCTGTTCCTTCATTATTGCTGTGCCAAAAGCTGGAACTCTCTGCCTAACTGCGTTGGCTGCAGTGGTTCAAGAAGGAGATGTGTGGGGCAATTAGGGATAGGAACTAAATATCGGCCTTCCCTGTAATGCCCACATCCCATGAATGAATTAGAGCAAAGTCATCTGTGACTCAGTTGGTTTCACTTTGCTGGAGATTAGTTGTGGCAGCTGGCATAATAGTGAGCCCATCGCGTTGATTATTGCCCACGGAGCATAGGCAGGCTGCTGGTGGGCAGGAGAAGCCTGCAGACCTCCCCCAATATCGAGATTGATTCCTCAGCGGCAGCTTGCTTGAAATTAATTCTAAAATGTGTATTTTGCACATTGTTGGTGGCAGAATCACGGTTTTGGCAATCCTACTGGGAGCTATGGGGTTTGAAGGTAATGATCCGTTAAAGGAACTATTAGGAATCAGTAAACACGTTACATTTTATATCAGACCACCCCTTCCAGCGCAATCCGCTGTTTGGAAAGTGGAAGGGAAAACAGCTGACTGAATTGCTGTTATTTGCTGGGATGATTGAAATAATCAATTTTCGCAAACCTTAAGTTGGAGTTTTCATCAGTCGGGGAGGGGAATGGGCAACTTATAATCATTCCGCAAGGAAGACCTTACAGGACGTTGGCCTGTATTCAGACGATGCCCTCTAATTGCTTGAGAATGGAAGGATAGTCGGTGTTTTACTGTACGAGTAATCCAAAGGCTGAAGGACTAATCCAAAGAAATTAATTCAAATCCCACTACAGCAGTTAAGGAATTTAAATTAAGTTAATTAAATAAACCTGCAATAAAACATTAGTATCAATCACAGCGACCATGAAACTATTGGATTATCATTAAAAACCCAACTGGTTCGCTACTGTCCTTTAGAGAAGCGAATCTGCTTGTGTTGCCGGATAGCCTCTGTGATTCCAAACCAACAACAATCTGGATGGCTCTTCACTGCCCTAATTTAAAATTAAAAATTACTTTTGCTGTTTCTTTTTTTTAATAAATGTTTTTTATTGGGTTTTTGAAGAAAGTATATTTACTGTTATGTACACAGGATAATATATAGAAGAGAAGAGCACCCACCAACATACCAAACAAATAAAATAGGATAACTGGTAGGGTATTGTGCACCAGCTCAACAGCAGCAACTCTGTACAACTGGCAATATTATTTACAACACATAAGTTGGCATCTGTTTGTTGGGGGGTGGTGGGGGGAAACTGGGGAGGTAGATATACATTTGGGTGCCGGAGAAACAATTACAGAGGGCAATATGTGAATAGATCTGGTGTTGTGTTGTCACTTGCTTCTTCCAGACGGATTTCGCTGCCGTTGTCGTCTCGCGCTCACCTCCGCTTCAGCCGTTCGTCCCGTCTTTCGCCCAGCTTTTCCTTGCTCTCTGTTCCTGTAGATACCAAGTTGTTATCGTTTCCCGTGCCCTCCTTCTGGCTATTATTCCCCTGCCTCCCCCCCCACCTCTCTGGTTCCCCTCTATTGTTCCCTGTCTCCTCACTCTTCCCTTCCCTCCCCCCTTTCTTCTACCTTCCTCCCTCCCCCCTTCTCCTGTGGTTCGCCTTTCTTTTCTCTTAGGTTGAGCTGCCCCTCCCTCCCCCCCGTCTATCCCTTCCTCCCCTGCCTTGGCTACTTTCCCCTGATTCTTGGCTACCTGGATATTCTTCTGCTTGTTCGTTGGCCACAAACAGGTCCCGGAACAATTGGGTGAATGGCTCCCACGTTCTGTGGAAGCCGTCGTCTGACCCTTGGATGGCGAATTTGATTTTCTCCATTTGGAGAGACTCCGAGAGGTCGGACAGCCAGTCTGCAGCTTTGGGTGGTACTGCTGACCGCCAGCCGAACAGGATTCTACGGCGGGCGATCAGGGAGGCAAAGGCAAGGGTGTCCGCCCTCCTCCCCACGAATAGATCTGGCTGGTCTGATACCCCGAAGACTGCCACTTTCGGGCATGGCTTCACCCTCATCCCCACCACTTTGGACATTGCCTCGAAGAAGGCTGTCCAGTACCCAGCAAGTCTGGGGCAAGACCAGAACATGTGGGCATGGTTGGCCGGGCCTCCTTGGCACCGTTCACATCTATCCTCCACCTCCGGGAAGAACCTACTCATATGGGTTCTTGTTAAGTGGGCTCTATGTACCACTTTTAGTTGCGTCAGGCTGAGCCTTGCGCACGTGGATGTGGAGCAGTGCTTCGCTCCAGAGTCCCCACCCTATTTCAATCCCCAGGTCTTCCTCCCATTTCTTTCTTGTTCCGTCCAGTACGGTGTCGGCCCCTTCTACCAGTCGGTCATACATGTCGGTACAGTTCCCTTTATCTAGGATTCTTGCGTCCAATAACTCTTCCAGTAATGTCTGTCGTGGCGGATGTGGGTACGTCCTTGTCTCCTTTCGTAGGAAGTTTCTGAGTTACAGGTACCTTAGCTCGTTCCCCCTGGCTAGCTAGAATTTCTCGGTCAGTTAGTCCATTGGTGCGATCCTGCCGTCCGTGTATAGGTCCCTGACTGTCAGTGTACCTCCGTCCTATCCCCATTTTTTGAAGGTGGCGTCAGTCAGCGCTGGTGCGAACCTATGGTTGTTGCAGGTGAGAGCTTTGTCCGACTTTTTGGTCAGGCCAAATTGCTGCCGTAGTTGGCTCCAGGACTGGAGGGTGGCTATCACCACCAGGCTGCTGGAGTGTTTTTTTGGTGGGGATGGGAGTGCCGCCGTGGCGAGGGCCCGGGAGGGAGGTCCCCACACAGGAGGCCTCTTCCGCGCGCACCCACTCGGCTTCTGGCTCCTTGATTCATCCCCTTATTACTTTTGCTATTTCAATCTACGAGTGACATGAGGTAGGCAGTAGAGTTTGCTAAAAATTATTTACCTGAACTATTTACAAGGCTTTGTGCAAAGCTTTTAGTTTCTGGGCCACAGGCTGTTCTGTGACAAGTCCTCTTGGTGTCTCCTGGTCTTCTGACCGTTGATGTCACACTTACATCATTAATATTATCATGGTCTCATTAATTTAATCATAATTTTTAAAATAATCTTTATTGTCACAAGTAGGCTTACATTAACACTGCAATGAAGTTACTGTGAAAAACCCCTAGTCGCCACATTCCGGCGCCTGTTCGGGTATACTGAGGGAGAATTCAGAAAGTCCAGTTCACCTAACAGAACGTCTTTCGGGACTTGTGGGAGGAAACTGGAGCACCCGGAGGAAACTCACGCAGACACGAGGAGAACGTGCAGACTCCGCAGACAGTGACCCAAGCCGGGAATCGAACCTGGGACCCTGCAGTGCTAGCACAACAGTGCTAACCACTGTTGCTAATGTAACCATTAACCCATGACTCTACATTCCACCCCCCCCCCCCATATGTAATCTCAAAACTGTTAAATTCTTTTGTTAAACTATTTACTAAAAACTATTTAAGTTCCTGACAAATCCGCCCCAAAAGTCATACCATCATAGTATGAGCTGTAAAGTGTTTTGCTGCTTCTCCCTGATCTCGTCTTAAATACTTGGGAGTTGAGATGACTGTGAACGGCGCACAACTCGATGATGCTATTTCTGGGGGTGTTTGCAATAAAGCCTGTGTTATCTGTCTCATCATAATAGAACTGGAAGGATTGGCTCCTCGACCATCCAGGGCAATCAGGGTTGTTCTGTTCAGTCTTAAAATCCTGAGTGGTGTGCTAACAAGGTATGACCGTGGCTGCTGGCTTTGGTGTACCTTGCACCTGACGGTCACTGATTTGGACCTTTCACCCTGGGTCGTGGTTATACCAGTTGGCCCATCTCTCTTTGGGTGTTTGCTCGTGGCACCTTACTCGGTCACGATCTCAGCAACGTTGGGTCTGAGTTAATGTTGGAGTGCCAAAGTTGGGTTTCCAACCTTCTGCCCATCAATAATTAGGCGGATGAAAAGCCATTCGTCAATGTTGTTGAGCAAGGCTATCTCTGTGCCGTTGTTGTTTTCCATCAACCGTTTGATGTTTTTGACCTCGCGTCCTGCTTCACCATTTGCCTGCGTGTGGCAAAATGGTAACATTGGTAGAACCTGCATTCTGCGGCGAATGGTCGGAAATGTTCGTTCGCCAACGGTGGCCATTGTCCAACACAACCTCATTGGGATGCTATGGGTAGAGCAGATGTGTTTCAGACCTTTTACCACTGCTTCTACTGTTATGCCATGGAGGCTGCTGATTTCCACCCGGCGAGAATAATCGTCAATGATTAAGGACAGGTTTTTCCTCCAAAACCGACAAGTAGCAAAAACAAGGCGGCAGACTTTTTTCTGAATGGCCATAAATTAGGAGAGGGGAATGTGCAACGAGACCTGGGTGTCCTCGTACACCAGTCACTGAAGGTCAGCATGCAGGTACAGCAGACGGTAAAGAAGGCAATTGGTATGTTGGTCTTCATAGCGAGAGGATTCGAGTACAGCAGCAGGAATGTCTTGCTGCAATTCTACAGGGCGTTGGTGAGGCCATACCTGGAGTATTGTGTGCAGTTTTGGTCTCCTTATCTGAGGAAGAATGTTCTTGCTCTCGAGGGAGTGCAGTGAAGATTTACCAGACTGATTCCTGGGATGACGGGACTGACGTATGAGGAGAGATTGAATCGGTTAGGAGTGTATTCGCTGGAGTTCAGAAGAATGAGGGGGGACCTCATAGAAACCTATAAAATTCTAATAGGTCCAGACCGGGTAGATGCATGAAGGATGTTCCTGATGGTGGTTTTGTCCAGAATCAGGGGCTCACAGTCTGAGGATACGGGGTAGAGTTTATGACTGTTCAGAACACATGTGGCGCGCGCCGCCAGGAACTCGGCCCATCGGAGGCGGAGCATCGGAGGTGGGCCCGCTAACGATATGCAAATGAGTTGTGACTGTGTGGCGCGCATCTCGATGATGCCGATTGGAGACGGCAGAGCATCGCGACTCGGCGTCAAACTGGTGCCTGCCGCGATTTCGGCGTCGCGAGCCATTCTCCGCCCAATCGCCGTTCCCGATTTCAGCGTCGGGTAATGGAGAATCCCGCGCACAATGTTTTGGCCTCAACTGCTTCCTGTGGTAACCGTTTCCACTGGCTGACCACTGTCTGGATGAAGACATTTCTCCTCATCTCTGTCCATCGGTAGACCATTTATGGTAGGCGCTGGCCGGGGGACTTCTGCCAGGGCTGGGGGGAGTGTTGGGTGATGACCGGGAGGTGGGCTGTGGGGTCGGGGTGGAGGGGTACAAGGTCCAGCACAACCGGTGCCATCTTTTCGGGTGTGATCGGTGCGTGTGTGGGGGGTGTAAACGTATGCGCGACTGCAGCTTGTCAGCCCTGTGCGTGCCCAGAATGGATATGACGATTCTCCCACCACTTTCCGTGCGTTCCACGGGTGTTTCACGCGGTACCAGGGCTAGTCCCTCACCGGCAGCAGAATCGGTGCGGCTGTGGAGCCGATTTTTCCAACGTGGAACACCACGGATCCTCCGTTAATCTCACACTTAGACGCAGGAACGGAGAATCCAGCCCTGTAACTTTTCAAGAAGCAGTTAGATAGAGCACTTAGGGCAAAGGGGATCAAAGGATATGGGGGGAAAGCGGGATTAGGCTACTGAGTTGGGTGATCAGCCATGATCATAATGAATGGCAGAGCTGGCTCGAAGGGCCGAATGGTCCCCCACTGCTGCTATTCTCTATATTTCTAGATCCATGTCAATCCTTTGCCAGAGCCTGTAGGGGGATGGTGAAGGTAACGATGGTTCAGTTGGTTTTTGGCTGTTGATGGTGTAAGTATGGCATGCCAAAATAAATGTTTCGCTAGATATTGAAATTCCCGGCCACCATACCGATCGTTGTGCCTATGCTCTACATTTGGCAATGCCCGAGTGACCAGTGAGGGGTTTATGGGGAATTGCTCTCAGGATTCAGTCCTGTGTATCTGAGTTTTCCTAGGTAAACTAGCTCGTCTCATTGTCTCTGTTGCGGAATGCTCGATGTGTTGGAAAGGCTGTGGAAGAGGTAGAGGCTGCTGACTAGCTATTGACATTGTGCGCCTCACTCCTCGCTACGGTGCATTTCGGTTTTGATCTCTGGTGCTGTGAAAGCTCTCAGTTCCTGGTCTTCACTCGTGGGTCACCGATCTATGGCCTCAGTTTCTTAAACTGTGGGCTCCACCACTGCCACCACGTTTCAGAGAAGTTAGTCTTAGTCTACACGTGACTGACATAGAGTTTTACTAAAAACGATCTTTTTAAAATAAATTTAGAGAACCAGATTCTATTTTTCTGTCCAATTAAGGGGCAATTTAGCATGGCCTGTCCAACTCCTCTGCCCTTCTTTGGGTTGTGGGGGTGAGACCTACACAGACACGAGGAGAATGTGCAAACATAGGGGCTGGTTTAGCACAGGGCTAAATCGCTGGCTTTTAAAGCAGACTAAGGCAGGCCAGCAGCACGGTTCAATTCCCGTACCAGCCTCCCCGATCAGGTACCAGAATGTGGCGACTAGGGGCTTTTCACAGTAACTTCATTTGAAACCTACTTGTGACAATAAGCAATTTTCATTTTATTTTTCATTTTCAAACGCCACACGGACAGAGACCCGTGGCCGGGATCGAACATGGGTCCTCGGCACTGTGAAGCAGCAGTGCTAACCACTGGTCCACCCTGCCGCCACTTATATGGGGCTGTTTAGCACAGGGCTAAATCGCTGGCTTTGAAAGCAGACCAAGGCAGGCCAGCAGCACGGTTCGATTCCCGTAACAGCCTCCCCGAACAGGCGCCGGAATGTGGCGACTAGGGGCTTTTCACAGTAACTTCATTTGAAGCCTACTTGTGACAATAAGTGATTTTCATTTTTTCACTTAAACTATTTATTTACACTATTTACAAGACTATGTAGTAAGTTCTTGCAGCAGAATTTTCCAATTTTTCTTCTAAAGTGCAGGACCAGGTGAGAAAAACAGTAAGCAGCACGCTGCCTGCACCGCTCACTGTTCTCATTGTATTGTGCAGGTACTGCCCTGACTGGCCCCAGAGGCTGTAGTTACCTGTGCACCCCTGCAGGGTACTGCCCTGACTGGCCCCAGAGGCTGTAGTTACCTGTGCACCCCTGCAGGGTACTGCCCTGACTGGCCCCGGAGGCTGTAGTTACCTGTGCACCCCTGCAGGGTACTGCCCTGACTGGCCCCGGAGGCTGTAGTTACCTGTGCACCCCTGCAGGGTACTGCCCTGACTGGCCCCAGAGGCTGTAGTTACCTGTGCACCCCTGCAGGGTACTGCCCTGACTGGCCCCGGAGGCTGTAGTTACCTGTGCACCCCTGCAGGGTACTGCCCTGACTGGCCCCGGAGGCTGTAGTTACCTGTGCACCCCTGGTGGATTCTCTTCGCCTGGCTCTCGTTTTCACGTCGGTGAGGCGGGGAGGTCTCAATGTGGGGGACGATACAGCAGGGAAGTCGGCTAATGATCTAGAAATGTATTTAATTGTGGTCCCCCATCTCCCTGGGTGGGAACCTCATTACGTCAATGGCAGGGGTGGCGTGGACAATTGCGCCCCCTGATCTGACCGGCAAGGTTCTTGGTTTTGACGAATGCGAAATGCCGGCCATGGTTTTTGGGACACAGACTGTTCTGGGCATCGCTCTCTTGGAGCCTGCTGGTCATCTGAGCCTTGATGTCGCACTCACGCCATTAATATCATTATGATATTAACATAACCATTAACCCATTACTCTATATTTGCAGCTGGGCCAGCACAGAGCAACTTACGTGGCTACTGCTACATCAGACAGGCAGTGAGGGCCTCTAAGCCTACCTTGAGTTACCAAGCAGCCGCTTCCAGGCCGCTGAACTGTCCCCGCTGCATGCAGGGACCTGGTAGTTGGCTCAAAACTACAAAATAGGCCCATCCATGGCTTAACAGGCTACCCGCCACTGGGGCGGGATGCAAGGAACTGGCACACGGACTAGAGGTACAAAGCTCCGCACTCACCCACCTCAATTGCCACTAAAATGCCCTCCTTAATCTCTGATTGCTAATGAAAATGCGCGAGGTGAGAGTTTACAGAGATGATCAATAGGAACTGGAGTCTAGTTCGGTTTGAGGTTTCAAATGGGACTGTTTTTTTTCTGAAGCGTACCCAATTATTATATTTTTACAATTAAGGGGAAATTTAGCGTGGCCAATCCACCGACCCTACACATCTTTGGGTTGTGGGGTTGAGACCCATGCAGACACGGGGAGAATATGCAAACTCCACACGGACAGTGACCTGGGGCCGGGAACGAACCCGGGTCCTGGGTGGCATGAGACAGCAATGCTAACCACTGTGGCGCCTTCAAATGGGACTGATGAACTACTCTTCTGGTTCCCCACATTCAGGCTAGTTTGGTTAATGGTATTTGTAATTTTCTGAAGTGCCATAAATCACCAGTAGAGTTGCTTATGCTAAATTGGAGTATGAGAGCTTCATTCCCTCTGCCCAGCATTCTGTAGCAACCCAAAAGTGGCACAAATCACTTACCCTCCTGATTATGTTGGTGCTCTAGATTCTGCAGTCTTGGCAAGTGTGCAGGCAGAGTACTCACCTATTTCAAGTAGGAGGCCATAGCCATACATAAGATACTGATTCCAAGTTTAAGGTGCAAATGGGCAGGAGTGCGCCTCGTGGGCCCACAGTTAACCTGGAGCCACCTGCCTGTCTGGGGTCTCCCTCGGGACTGCCACTGTTTTGAAGATCAGACTCAACAGCGCGATCCGTCTATGGAAATATCTGTCCCTGTCGCTGGCATGGTCATCTATCTGGTCCTGCCGATGTCAATGAAGATTTGGATGGCCCGCCATATTTTTCAACCCCAGGCCTGATGCGAAAGTGTCGTAAAACTCCGCCCAGCCAAACAATCTCCGAGATTATTATTATACTCTGTGAAGAGAGCCACTGTTGTGGACAATGCACGTTTCACGGAAATCAAATCAAATAAGGGAATGGTTGAAGGATTCTTCATTGGTACAGTATGATGTTGATCTATAATTATGCAACGGAGACATGGGCAAAGGTTTTTTCACACAGCGAGTGGCTAAGGTGCGAAAGGCAGTGCCTCAGAGCGTTTTGGAGGCATGTTCAATCGAGGCATTCAAGACGCAATTGGATTATTAACTAAACAGGAAGAATGTGCAGAGCAATGGTGAAAAGGCGGGGGGGGAAGAGACATGGCACAAGTTGCACTGCTCATTCGGGGAGCCGGCACAGACGTGCCAGGCCAAATGGCCTCTCCCTGTGCTGTAACAATCCTAGGATTCTGTAAGCTCGTGGGTTTGTAACGCTGCCATACCTGTTCAATTAAACCCAGTCTGCATACTATGGTGAGTACATTATTGTGTTCATTGGCCAACTTCAAACTGTCATTTTGAATGTTTTACAGACATCCTTCAACAAAAGCGCTACCTGACATAGACTGTTAAAATGCAACATATTTTGTGCGCCACAAAGAAAGGGAATTATTGCCTGATAACAGCTGGGAAATCTCATTTAAAAAGCTTCGGCTGCCATGTGGTTACTTTGGACATTCTTGCCAAACCAGAATGAGCACGAACCAACGTACACCATACTTACCATCATTATTAAGTCGCTGATTCTGCAGTACAACTTCAGATTGAATAAGTGTGAGCAATCCTCAGGACTGAGTATAGTTGCAGAAATATAAGTTGCATCATCAATCCATAACCCAGTGCTTCAAATGGGTAGTTCATTGAGGTTTTTTTCTAATAGTTGTAAAGGGATAAAATAATAACTAATATGTTTTTTCTCAATGCAGGAAATCAATGAAAATGTCTCGCCCACATTAGTAACTGTGATTTCAGATAGGGCTTCCAATCCTGAAGATACACTTGAAGGAGCCAAGCCTTAGAGTAAAGGAGTTTGTTCCGTGTAATGTGCTGCACTCAGCAATACAATTGCAGCAAGGCACAGGTCAGACATTTCCTCTCCTTCAGCCACTGGAGTGATGGAGTGAGTATAAACATATCCTCCATGGATCCTCTATGATGTTCTGAGGGGGTTGGTACAGCGGTAGAACGCAATAACGCCAGACACTGCTTTCCCAGGTGACAGGTGGGTCCCAGCTGTGGTGCAGATTTTAACTTTGTGAACCTGTTCAATCCTAACAGATTATGCTTTTAATATTGGCTTTGATTTTCTTTTTACATCACCACAGTTAATGAAAACCTGTCGCATGCTGCTTTTGTTTGGGTTTTAGAGTCCAACTTGTGCAGAGATTACTAACTAAATGCAGTCACTGAAGGTCTTTATTATACAACACTGGAGTACGCAAGTCCGGGAAATTTGGGAAGAAGTCACAAGTTTGAAATTTAATAATGTTGGAAGTGTAATATTAATAACAAGGAGCAGAACAGATCATGGAAATATTAGAGGATACTGGTTATTGTGTTTTGCTACTTTTCCCAATTGTCTACCCTTCTCCAGTGATGATTGCGGTGTACATTGGGGCACAGTCCCACAGACCTCAACAGCGCTCCAGCACCTCACTTGAAGTAGGCATTCCTCGTGTATTAATATCAACTGTGATGTTGCCCGCAGGTTACATAATTCTGGGGGATCATAAGTGAGCTTAATTCGATCCTGTCCTGCCTCGGACCGATTTTCACTCAAGCCCCCTTTCCAGCACTGGCAATGGTCAATGATCAGAAGTCGGGAGCAGAACTGTTTTATTTTCTGAACATTTTGACCACGTGGGTTTTCACAAGCTTCCATCCCTCGGGCCACTCACTCGCTTGGCTGTTTTATTATTTTTTTCCCCAGGTGAGTGACAGATCTCTGCATGGTCCCATTGATGAGGTCAACCAAGAGCTTTGGTGACAGAGGTTACAATTACTGTCAAAAAGTATAAACAACTTTCAGCTCCTCTGAAGTGTGATCTTCTTGGATTCCTGACGAGGAGTGATGGCATTTCTTTCCAAATATGCATTAAGGAAATTGAAGTGTTGGCTGCCTCTGGGTGTGGACCCTACACCCAAAGCATTGCGAAGCATTTGTCTTAATCAGAGCATTGCTGGGTCTGATTTTATCCAAATTTTTGAACTGCAGTGAACCACAATATTGACTACCCTAACAATCATAATAATTCCATTTGCCATGATGATCATCAGATCTGCCAATATTTATGTCAATCTGGGAAATCTGTCTAAGTCTCAGCTTTCAGCAGCACAAAGATGCACCTGTCACACCTTATCTCAAGTCATCTTCAATTCCCCACACATAACTTGCTGACAGTCTGAGTGCTTGCATTCTGTAGAATAACTGAAATACTCCACTTACAATGTATCTAGAGACTCTTTAAATATTAAAATTGCAGGACTATTCTTTTAACAAATGATCGTCTTAAAACATGCTGTCGTATCATGATATATCAAAAAGTGACACTCAAAATGATTATTGTGGTAACTTTTATACCATTACAGCTCCAAGCAAAATGGATTCATGTATATGTTCCGTACTTAACCACTTGGCTACTGACTATGAGGCAATTCCATTTCTCCCCCCTAATGTGTTTACACTTAAATTATTCTTAAACCCTCGTTTGGGAGACAACAGTCATTGTAGATTCAAACGCATATAATTATCTTGGCGCAAAATGGTGGACGGCATTTGACCAGCTTGTATAATGTTCCCTCGACCTGAAGCTGCCTCTGCAGCAACATATTGATCATACAGACTCAAATGGCATTGGCGAACCATTGAAGAGCTGCCCACAGTTTGAAGGGAAATGTAACCCACTCTGTACAAGTCAGCCTTCAGCTCTTATTTGTAACCCCTCTGTTAAAGTGTCTCAATATTGCTTACTGTCCTCCATTTCAATGAGTCTCGTGCCTGAAGAGACAGGTATACATATAGACATACAGGACAAAGCATTTGCGACTAGTCCTGGCGAGTTTAACCATTAGAAAATAAAGCTCCTTTGGGGGCTCCTTTGGGGGTCATTTTCCATGGGTTTCCTCCAACTCAATTGATGACGAATGGAACCAATCTGAACCTCAAACATTTGCTTTAAAGGTTGAATCAAATTTCCCCAGTCATTTTAAAACTCAAACTATAAAATTCAATGTTGTTCTAAAAAAATATTTGCTTGCACCTCATACGTAAAGATTTTTGACAGGCAGTCCCTCACATTTCTCCTATTTGCTGGGTTCCTGACCTGGTATTTTGTGCTGAAGCTCAGTTTTATTCCGAATTATTACCACCTGTGGCCGCACTTTAGAGGCAGATCCAAATAATAATTGTAGGAAGGAGCCCAGTATGTGAGTAGTTAAGGCACTTTCATCTCTGGTGTTGCAAACTCTCTTGGCACTTGATTCCACCAGCCACACATTGTCAGGGTTTAATCAGTTCTCAGAGGAAACACCAGTTGGCCTGCCTCCCCTGAGACTCAAGCATTCCCTTATTGTTGGATATTGCTCAAGGGATAGACTGGCACATTCCTTTGAGCAAAGTACATCTCCTGGCAATTGAATCAAGACCAGAATTGACAATAGCACTCGTGGAAGAGCCCTGTTGGCTGAAGAAGGATGGGGCGAGAGGGAAAAATGTCCGCAAAAAAATAAATTATGGGAAAAATACACTGCTGGCAATGTGCACAATGCTCCCGTTAAGAAAAATCTGCATCATCCAAGAATAGAAAACCAGAAAAAGCTGGAAACACTCAACAGATCCACATCTGCAGAGAAATAAGCGTAGGGGTAACATTTCAAGTCAATGACCTCTCATCAGCCTTATATGTGGCAGGGGGTTGTAGCCGGGGAGTGTGGGAACATCAGGAAGGAAGTGGGATTAGTTGGGAGAAGTGGCTTCCATTATTTCAACAGGCATCTCACCCGTGGCCTAGTTTCAGCAGTTTGCAGTAGTTAAGATGTTTTCATTCGTGATCGAGTCACTGAGGACAAAGTCCATTTTACTTATTGTTGCTAACTTTTGGTTGGTTCAATTGGCTCTGTTTTATAACCTTTGCTCTAGAGTCGCCAGGTATCTTTATGATACCGCCACGAGGTTCAAGTTCAAGTAATGATCAATAACTCAACACACCAATTAGTAAGATTCAAATCAACACACATTTATTATACACAGTCAATCGCTACTCATGCATAAATTCTACTTAATAAACTATCTCTATAACTGACAGGCCTATACTTAGCTTTGGACTGGCCCACCAGGTCAGGGGAACAAATGGCCTTTCGTTCAGGTCCTGAGTCTACGGGATTCAAAAGCTGGTATGGACTGGTAGCCAGGAGCGCCTATCTCGTAGCGAGCGTTGACTTGAGACTTACTTGCTTGGAGGCAGCGTGGGCAGTTCACTCTCAAGGGTTGATTCGCTGCTGAGTGACCCTGCCAAGAAGGACGATTTGAACTTGGGGGCTTTGCTTTATAGTCCCCAGGGGCTTCCCGCCCTTCGGGGCGGACCCCGTACCTGGTTTCAAGAGATTGGACTTTGT
The DNA here is from genome assembly GCF_047496885.1 of Scyliorhinus torazame. Taxonomy (NCBI): domain Eukaryota; kingdom Metazoa; phylum Chordata; class Chondrichthyes; order Carcharhiniformes; family Scyliorhinidae; genus Scyliorhinus; species Scyliorhinus torazame. Next base: position 85,264,709 of record NC_092728.1, on the reverse strand, counting down.
TCCAATCACTTGGTTCGATTTCTCCAATGCTGGAGCGGTTCCCTGATCGTTGGGCGCTCTTTAAGTGTCCGTTCACCTCTTTTGTGTTGGCTCCTGCTGGCGCCGAGGAGTCTGGCTTGGCTTTGTTTACCTTAAAATGTTTCGATTGTTCCCGGGGATCGCTCATTAATATGTAGATGGCTGCTACATTACTATGCAGATGGCTGCTGGTTTCAGTGCTGTCTGGTTCCTTACAGGTCTTAATACACATGATTTCTGTATTTGCTAGTCTTTGCCTGTGTTGGCTGAATTTCCCTTCAGCCTTTGCGGTTCTCCATTTTAAGTCGGGAAGCGGCCAACTCAGGTGGCTACATTACTGACATACGAACAAATCTGAAGAGCCAGCCGGTCCCCTTTCTCAACCGTCAGCAACCTCCGAGGCTTAAACGTCACAACGTATGAAGAGATAGGCCTCATCGTGTTTTTAAAATCTGCTAGAGATAGCTTCACTGTAGCCACCAGCTGACACCCAAAGTGCTTTGTCTGCCTTTTACAGACATATTGAAATGAACTTTTTTTGTGCTACTTCTAGCATTTTAATAACACAGGGAACATGGTGAAGCCAGAGCTGATAAATACGTCGGCAGTTTTTCTGCTCTCGTGACTCGCTTCTGTCATTACCATTAAATGTGAGGTGTCTGAGCTTCTGAAAAAGTGTGAAGTCTGCTGAAAATATTCAAATAATTAACATACTCGTGGTGATAAAAAAAACCTCACAACTAAGCTTCAACTTGAGACTTTGCCAACACAACCTTTTCTTTGTCAAACTTATATGCCGGAAAAACGGGCATCATCCAGCTGATTAACAAACTGCAATTCATGTTAATTTTATTACAAATAAAAGTGGGCAACAACATTGAAGCTGTGTAAAAATGGAGCGTGTATTGAATGGGTGGTTCAGAACTTGGATTGCCAAGTCTGCTTGGACCTATTCCTGGAGGTTTCACCTCATGACCTCCTGCCTCCAGCTGCCCTGCACCCACCACCCCGACCCCCCCCCCCCCACCCCCGATATAGAGCATCTTCCAGTGTATCCATTTATGTGCCGTTCCCACCTTCCCCAGCCATGTGGAAAGCAGACTAACCGTTATCCGATTGGATGATTCTTGACATTTTTCTCAGCTCCGATATTTCCGTAACGACTAAAGAAGGGTTTTCCAAGACAATGGAGGGAAGAAGTGCACACATTTTCTCATGGCCTTATCGATTTTCCTTGCGACGGCTTCTCGGAGATTCACTCTCAATACCTGCAGACTCCAATGCACACCTGGATGGCAGCCATCTTGACTATTGGGCTCTTCCAGTAGTTAGCAGTGCTCTTCATTATTGCAAATATCCTAATTTCAGAAAATCAGTGCAAAGTCATCAGATTTGCAGAAGACAGTGGAATTGGTGGAGGCAACTTATAGATTACACAATGAGTTGGGCAGGAGCAATGGCAAACAAAGGTTAATGCAGCCAAATGTGACAGGCTACATAGAGGGGAAAAATCAGGTACTGTCGAAATAAGTCATGGATAAAGCAGAGTTAGGTTCAGAAGTTTTAGCAGCCTTGGTGTTGAACATATCCACGAAGGCAGTACAGCAATCACCAAAATTTGTTGATGTTCAATAATACAGGAAGAGTTTTATGGTCCCCCCCAGTGGGCAGGCAGGCTGGGGTGGGGAGGATGCTATAAAGTTCCTGGGTGTCTTTCCCGCTGCCTGCCCATCTGCTCCTGAACTGCCTCCGATTTAGAGGCAGGCGGGCGAGGCCTCAAGTGGCTCACCAGCTCTTGCACTAATTGAGGTTCTTAAATCCCCAACTAGCCGTGGTTAGTATGTTATTCTCTAAGTCTGAATAAAGATTGTAGACTTCCAGTTAACACAAATACTTTATTCAGTGGGTTTGTTCTGTTTCCAGAGCTAGATGTAATACAGTCAAGAGGTATGACCAGTGAAGCTCAGGTAAGCTGCCTATGCTGAGCTGTCTGTCTGCTGCTGCTCACTAGCCCTGTGCTTCTGAAAGAGGCGGATCCTCCCTTGGGCTGGACCCTTTATATCCGTCTCTGATGCTGCCCTCTAGTGATGCTGTGGCTGTTACATCTGTCTGTAGTCCCTGGTGTATGTGCAGATGTATGTACAGATGTACAGATCACTACATCCCCCCTTTTATTTGACATGTTTTCTAGACTGGCCTCAAGAAAACTGTACTGTACAAGTGGTGAGAATAGGTAAATCTGCCCACTGTGACAATGATAAAAGTAATACAGAAACAATTAACTGTGTTGTGAGTCCATCGTGAGAAATGTCCATATTCGTCTTGTGCGTGTGTTGAAGTGTCGTTACAAATCTAGCCGGTCGGGTGCCTTACGGCTTCTGCTGGAGCGTCTTAAAGGTGGTAGTAGGGATGATGGTTTGATGTCATCAAGAGTACTGTCTGGCGTTGTGTGGTGAGGAACGTCCTGTGGACAAATGGACTCGGTCAAGTCCAGTGTGGGAAATACTGGCATTGTAGGTCGAATCTCTAACAGATCCCGGCGGTTATGGCAAAAAAGTACTCCCGCAGACGATTTGACAATGTAGGACCGCGTTGCCTCCTGCCTGATCACCGTGGCTGACTCAGACCTTCCGCCTTCTGGGTCCCTGATTCTGATGGTGTCACCTATTGTCAGTGGCTTGAGTGGGATTGCATGTTGATCGGAGTATAGTTTTTGTTTGGAGCATAGGTGCGTTGCCGGGGTCTCGGAATTGCTTTGCCGGTAGGGTTGTCCGGATGTCCCTGCCGAAGAGCATTTACGCTGGCGACAGTCCTGAGCTCAATGGGGTTGCTCGGTACGATGACAGAGCTAGGTTGATGTCGGAACGAGACTCGGCTGCTTTGCTGATGAGTCGTTTAATGATGTGGACACCTTTTTCCCCTGTTCCATTTGATTGCGGGTAGCGATTCTGTGTCGCACCGTTGTCTGACCTCGACTTTTTCCTGTGTTTGTGGTATTGATTCTGTATGTCATAATTCGTGAAAGCTGTTTTGCTCGTTTGTTCTGGAGCAGATGTGAATTCGTCAGATTCTTTATGATGCCATGGCATGTTTGGAGTCTTGTCATTGTTTCGCAGTGTGCTGTGGAATTGTCCTTCACGTGCAGAGTTGTGCCATGTTGTACAGGTCGTTGTTTCATTGTTGTTGTTTCTGTCGTTTCTGTCTTTGCTGTTTTCGTTGGTGTTCTTGTTGTTCTTTTTGTCACGCTTGTTGACTCTGTTTCCGTTGTTTTCGCTTCTATTCTTGTTCTTTTTCTTGTCGTGCTTGTTGTTTCTGGGATGCTTCTTGTTGCTTTTATCTTTATTGTTGCGCTGCATGTTTTTGTTGTTGCTGTTGCTGTTCTTGTTTCTGCTGTGCTTCTTGCGGTTTTTGTTGCTCTTGTTGCGCTCAATGAGTGTGCCATGTGGATGATTTGATTCATTGTCACAGTTATTGGTGTCAGTGTCCTTTGTGGTATCTGCTACATTGAGCGTTTCTTCTTGAGAATTGTGAGAATGACCTGATGTTGCATTGATGTTGGTGACATCAGTCATTTGTGGTGGATTTGATTCCTCTTCTTTGCTTACTTGGTACTCCTCTTCTAGAGTCATTTCTCGTTCACTTGAATTATCATTGATTTCTTGGTGCTCCTCTTTTGGAGTCATTTTAGATTCATTTGAATCATCTGTGATCTCTTTGTGCTCCTTTTCTAGAATCAAAATCTTCACGATTTCATTTTGTTGTGGGTCGTGGTGCTCCTTTTCTGGAGTAAAAATCTTCAAGATTTCTATTGATGTGGTCTCTCTGGACTCTTGGGTGGCCGTCCTCTGATTATTGAGTGCTTCTGTGCAGAATAGCTGAGATATGTCAGTTTTGCTGTGATCCTGCACATCCTGTGTGGGAATTGTGATTTCTTCGTCACTTGTCTCACATACAATGGGTAGACATTCAGTGTCTTTTTCTGGTGGCTCAAATAAGCTTGATAGATCTTCATGGTCTTGTACACGCATGGCGTTCGCTAGGGAGTGTTTGCTTGCTTCCATTTTTGAGTCTGTCACCGAGCTGTCTGTAGAGGCTTGCGTCACTCTCTTTGTGGAGGCTTGCGTCGCTCTCTTTGTGGAGGCTTGTGTCGCTCTCTTTGTGGAATCCTTCATCGCTCTCTCTGTGGAGTCCTTCATCGCTCTCTCTGTGGAGTTTGTCATCGTTCTCTCTGTGGAGTCTGTCATCGCTCTCTTTGTGTAGTCGTGCAGTGGTCTCGCTGTAGAGTCGACCTGTGCTCTCTCAACGGAGTTGTTCTGTGCTCTCTGTGTGGCGTCATCTTCGTCTTGGGTATTGCTGTCATCCAATGTATCGACGATCTGCCATGGCACCATGGTATTGGATTCATCTACCATGAGAAGAGTCGTATTGAGCTTTTTAACCGTGTTGCTGATGCTGTGATCAGCATATCCGAATAACTCAGCCATGTCTGAGTAGCATTGTGTGTATTGTTCGATAGACAAATCATTGCTTTTTGTTTCGGAGTCATGATCGTTCTCTTCATGTTCAATGAACAAATCATCCTCTTGTGTGGCGGCTGGGACCCTTTGTGGTGCGTGGACCACTCTCTGTTTCTTGGCGTCAGGCCGCAGCATAATCCTGCACTCATGAGTTGGGATGTCATATATGCTGGGCTGAAGGTTCCCCAAACCGAAGAACTCATCGTCGGGGTCCTCACGGTACAACACCTCTAGTTGCGGTTCGGATTTGGTACTGGGGTAGCCATCTCCCAAGATGAAATCTTCGTCTGAGTCGTAGTCTACAAGGACCATATCATCTTCTACGGTGGTGCTAACTGCTTGTTCCAGGGTGTTGTGACAGTTATTTTCAACTGCTGGTGTAAGTTCGGGCATTGTTCTGTCTTTTGAGGCAAGAAAATTGGGTTTTGCAGCTTTAGATTTCTTTTTGTTCATTTTCGTGCATTTCCCTTTTAAGTGGATGTGGTCCTGGTCCTCTGATGTCATGACGCTCGTGACGTCATGCGTAGGAATCGATTGCTCATGCGCACACCGAGTTTCCTGTACCGTACGCTCTTTTCGCAACTGAGCATGTGCGGCTCCTTTCTCAAGATGGCTGCCACTCAGAACCTCCGTCTTCCTCCGATTCAACCCTGCCTCCGCCTCGTGGTGAGTGTTCGCGCCATTTTTACCGATTTTGTTTTCTAAATGATGATTCTGTATTTGTAGAGACTCAAAAGTACTGATTTTGTTTTTGTTCAGAAGCAAGGCATTTTTGTATAGCGATTTCTAGAGTTAGATACTTATTTTGTGAAAGTTTTTCCCTCAAATTTTTATCAGATAGTCCAGAAATTAATTGATGCATTATCACAGTGTCTCTGAAATCAGCATAATCACAGCCTTGTGGTATTAACTTGAGATTTGTAATAAAATCAGAGGTGGGCCCTCCGTTTCTATGACAAGAGTTAAATCTTTCCAGCATCTCACCAGCCTGGCTGTTACAGCGTTCATCAAATTTTTTGAGTATAACATTTACTTTGGTGTTGTCCTCACCTTCTAAGTAATTAAAGCAATTAAGATTTCTCTAGCTTCAGGCCCTCCTGTTGAGAGTAGTAGGGCTATTTTTGTTGCATCAGAGGCATTGCTTAAATCATTAGCTATGATAAATATTTGGAACAGCTGTTCAAACATTTTCCAGTTATAACTTAAATCACCGGTTGTTTCCAGCTGCCATGGTGTTCCAACAAGTTCCATCGAATCAGTTAGTCGTCGAGGATCCATTTGCTGCGAAGTCTTGCACAGTCGAATATCCGGTTTAGATTTTTCTTCTCTTGCTGGTGTCTAGCTAGCTTTCTGAAATCACTCCTGGTATCATATGTTATTCTCTAAGTCTGAATAAAGATTGTAGACTTCCAGTTAACACAAATACTTTATTCAGTAGGTTTGTTCTGTTTCCAGAGCTTAACTAGATATAATACAGTCAAGAGGTATGACCAGTGAAGCTAAGGTAAACTGCCTATGCTGAGCTGTCTCTGTCTGCTGCTGCTCACTAGCCCTGTGCTTCTGAAAGAGGCGGATGTATGTACAGATCACTACAGTTCGCACTGCTGCCTCACGGCGCCGAGGACCCGGGTTCGATCCTGGCCCCGGGTCACTATCTGTGTGGAGTTTACACATTCTCTCTGTGTCTATGTGGGCCTCACCCCCATAGCCCAAAGATGTGCAGGGCAGATAGATTGGCCATCCTAAATTGCCTCTTAATTAGAAAAAAAACCTGGGCATAAAATTAAATAAAAACCTTAAATAGCCACTTAATGGCTTCCTGCCCAGCCACGATTTTTCAGTTGAATGGAGGAGTTTCGTGATAGGTGGGAAACCTGGCAGTTAAGCCTTCCTGGGCCTCAGGCAGGAAAATGGCCTTTTCCGATTGGAGGCCCCTTTTTCCCTGCCCTCGGTGGAGGGTTACATGGTTCCAGGGCGAACCAATGGAGCGGGGTGAGTTCTAAGGTGACCTTTTTGGCGACAGGCAAATAACCTGCCACCCATTAAAACCTGCCCATCGACTGGTTTTCTGCAGCACCTTTAACTTAGTTAATCATCCCAAGTCGCCTCACAGCAGGCAAATTAGGAATTAAAATTTGACACCGAGGCACGTAAAGTAACCAAAGGCTTGGTCACAGAGATGGAGTTTAAAGGGCAACATAAATGATGAGAGAGGTGGAGATATTTAAGGAGAGTGTTCCAGGCCTTTGGGCCCAGGCAGCTCAAGACACGGCTGGCAACATGTAAGCTCGATTTTTCCATAGGCAAAAAACAAAAGAATACAAGTCAGAGGAGTTAATGATCAAACTTTGCAGTGCTTTAGTCAAACTGCACCTTGAATACTGCATCCAGTTCTGGTTGCCAAGAAACAAGAGAAATGTTCAAGCACTAAAGGCAACACAGATAAGAGACTAATCCCCTGTGTCACGGCAACGAATTATGAGAAATGACTGGAGCAACTTGGGCTTTTCAGCCTGGTGTCTGAGGGGTGATCTCTTAGAGCTATATAGGATTGTTAAGAACAAGTTAACCCAAAATATTACTTTCAATTAAACAGCAGCAGTAGAGGTAGGGAGACAGTTTCAAACTGGAAAAAGGTGCCCAAGAACAAAAGACCAACAATTTTTAGCCTGTAAGTGAATTCGCTGGCAAAACACCACAGGACATCGAATCCCTACAGTGCAGAAGGAGGCCATTCGGGCCGTCAGGCCTGCACCACCCCTCTGAAAAAGAGCACTCGACCTAGGCCCATCTCTCCGCCTCATCCCCGCAACTCCATCCAACCTGCACATCCCTCCCTGCACACTAAGGCATAATTTTAGCATGGCCAATCCACCTAACCTGCACATCTTTGGACTGAGGGAGGAAACCGGAGCACCCGGAGGAAACCCACGCAGACACGGGGAGAACATGCAGACTCCGCACATACGGTCACCCGAGGCCTGAATTAAACCTGGATCACTGGGTTGTGAGGCAGCAGTGCTAACCACTCTGCCACCCTGACACCCCATTGGAAAAAATTTTAGGCCGGAGTTCTCCAGCCGTTTGCTGGCGGCCGAATTCTCTGGTCCCGCTGGTGATGCATCCCTGCCCGCGGGTTTCCCAGTGGCGCGAGGTGGCTTCAATGGGAATTCCCATTGGAAGCGGCGGGAAGAGAGAACTCTGCCATCAGTGAATGGCATGTCACCAAGAAACACGTGGCGGGGGGGAGCAGGAGAATCCCGCCCTTAGTCTCTTGAAGACTTGTTAACCTTTACCCACTGAAGATTGAATGAGTCTTTGGCCTAAATTGAGCAAAAAAACCCCATAGAAATAATGTCCATTCCTCAACCCAAACAGTAGCTGATGCCACAGCAGATTCTGGGTACGGAAGGCAAATGGGAAGAAAATAAAGTAAGGTCAAAATACATCCACAAATTTCCAATTTTTATCACAAAGTATTATTTAATTGCTAACCCTAACTACAAAATATCCATGAGTTCTTCCTTACCTTTATCTACAGATATCTGTCACTAATTGTGAACAAACGTTATTTATCAGTTCCTTGTCCTGATCAAAAAGACTTGAGACATGCTTTCAATTAGACTGGCGTATATGTCGCTAAGTTCCAACTGTAAATTTACCTCGCTCAGTTTATAGCATCGTTTTTAAAGAAACGAAGTGGTTCCTCGAAAATATATACTTACAAGTTCGATTGTGAAGATGTTGCCAGCTTCGTATATTTGCATTGACACCTCCGATTGTAACATTGTGTGAAATGAGTATCTTTTGCCGCTGTGAGCTGTTAATTTAAGAGAGTGTGTTGGCCCCTCAGGCTGACAAGGGGCCCGTAACCCCTTGGAGTAGGACCAAAAATAATTTTTCTGTAAGTGTTTCCCTCCACCAGATTCAATGAACTTACATTCCACTTTACCAATAAATAGACCAAACCTGCAGCCAGATGTATTCATCAAAAAGTACTCAAAGATCAAAAAGGCTGACAGTTCAAAACACACGTTCAAAACAACAGATGCAACACATATTGACAACAGTTAATATCAGCTCAACCTTCATCTGAAGCTTTATTCCGCCATGATTAAGTACTTTAGTCCTGAGAGAGAATATTACTCCAAGCTATTAACTATTTATCAGTACGCATCTGTAATACCTAATGAGAGTGGAATTCATGCTGCTCATGCCACTTGTTCAATGAGAAGTGGTTGGCCCAATATTCCAAATGTATGGTGTTAATGTGTTTGAAATGGATATTTTAAAAAACATTTTCATTTGTGAATATGAAGTAATTAAAAGCAACAGGGCAATTTTCGAAAAGATTTGAATCAGGGGACCCTGGTCTTAAATTTATTTCCCTGTCTCCTCCTATTTTCATTTGGATGATTACAAATGTTACCAACAGGTCAAGTGATATATCATCACAATGCATTCGCATTTCCACTGTCGCCTCCCGACTCAGTATCCATTTCTTCCCTCAATTCATATTCCAGCCTGAAAGTGCCTTTTGCTGATTTTGATTTCTCCCAGATCAGCCTAATGGGGGAGTAAACAGGAGAAAAATACCTGTGGTTTTGGAACATCTCCAGACATATTTAATTCCCAGGGAGTAACGTATGGGCAGAATTTTACACTTCTCGGGTGGGTGCCCATCCGACCCGGAAGAGGCAGAAATCTTGCAAGAAGATGGCGGGCACGTATCCCAATGTCATTGTGCTCTCGGGTGAGCATCAATCGGACGTCTACCCACTCACCTGATGAAGGAGCTGCGCTCCGAAAGCTAGGGGGCGGGATTCACCGCAATCGGCGAATTAGCCCGATGCCGGCGCCAAGAACGGCGCAAACCACTCCAGCGTCGGGCCAACCGGAAGTTGCAGAATTCTCCGCATTTCCGCGGGTGAGGCCGGCGCAGGAGGGACTGCACGGATTAGCGCATGCGCAGAACCGCCAGCGTGGTTTAGCGCATGTGCAGACCAACCGGCGTATTCTGGCGCATGCGTAGAGGGTGTCTTCTCCGCGACGGCTATGGCGGCCCCTTCAGGGGCCGGCGCGGTAGGAAGGAGTGCCCCCACGGCACAGGCCCGCCCGCAGACCGGTGGGCCCCAATTGCGCCCCAGGCCATCGTGGGGGCCGCCCCTGGGTCCCGATCCATTCTCCCCGTGTCTGCATGTGTTTCACCCCCCACAACCCAAAGATGTGCAGGGTAGGTGGATTGGCCACGCTAAATTGCCCCTTAATTGGAAAAAAATAATTGGGTACTCTAAATTTAAAATAGAAAGAAGGGTCTTGTCTATTCAGCAGGGAGCACCTCCTCTGAGGAGGAAGTCGCGGGCCAAAGAGAGAGGAGACCAGGTGATCGCAGAGGAGAGGTGCAGACACAGGATGTTCAAGGCCAGCAAGATGCACAAGGAGGACTTCCCTGCAGAAGACACGACTACCCAGCTGCCAGGGTGCACAGGCAGTGGTCCAATTACCTTGACAGAGGTCCTGTGCTGCAGGAGGCTCCAGCTTTCAAGGGAAGCCGTCATAACTATATGCCAAATGCTAACCTGCACATCTTCGGACTGTGGGAGGAAACCGGAGCACCCGGAGGAAACCCACGCAGACATGGGCAGGAAGTGCAAACTCCACACAGACAGCCACCCAAATCCGGAATTGAACCCGGGTTCCTGGAGCTGTAAGGCAGCAGTGCTAACTACTGTGCCACCGTGCCGCTTGATGACGAGGGGTATCCTTTGAAACGGTGGAAGTTGATGCCTCTTAGACATCTGAGGACAGAGACTGAGTTTTGTAAGGGCCACGAAGAATCCAGCACGAGTTTTAAGGATACAAAATAATAACATTTATTTACTATAACAATATATACATAACAGTAGCAGTAACTTCCCTTGCTACCTTCTCCTTCCTGCTGGTTCCTGAACTGGCCAGCTTATTTATACTAGGAGTTTCTCCGCCCCCCTCATTGGGGAAGTTCAAACTCCCACAGGAGTATGTAGGCAGGTTATAACATCCCTCCCCCCCCAAAGTCCAAGGAATCCACCGAAGACAAAGGACTCGTTTGGCCGCAGGCCGGACGCCATTTGCACGCGGCGCTGGATCAGGCGGCGTGTAACGAGACGGAGACCGGCGCTTCCGTGATGAACGGCGCGGTTGTGCATCCACGGCCCGTGGACCCGAGGATTCCCCCTCTGATGCATCCTGTGTCTCCATCTCAGAGTCAGAGTCTGCTGCCTCCGTCATGTCAGCGTCTCTATCTCCATTCGGTCCCGTAACGACCTGCGCAGGCTTCGAGTGAGGCACCAGTGGAAGATTGTGAGGACTACCTTCCCTTGTCTCTGGTCTTTGCGGCTGTTGAAATGAGCTCAGGGGGAGGGGAATCTTTTGAGGGGATGATCTTCTGGACCGGACGTGGTCTACATGTTTTCGCTGGAGACGACCCTGGGCTTGCACTTGGTAAGATATAGGGCCCGTCTAGCGAAAGATTACACCAGGAACCCATTGGGCACCACCAGCAAAATTCCGCACGAATACTGGGTCACCGGGTGCAAACTGCCGAATCGGACGATGCCGAGACAATCCCTGTCCCTGCCGTTCTTGTGTGCGGCGTACTTTTGCGCCAATGTCCGGGAAAACCATACTAAGGCGGGTGCGGAGTCTCCGGCCCATTAGGAGTTCTGCGGGAGCTACCCCAGTCACCGCATGGGGGGTGGTCCTGTTTTGTGCTCCAGAGAATACTCATATGCAGCAAGCAACAAAGCCCAGCGCTGGATCCGTGCAGAAGCAATGGGCGGTATTGGCTTATCCTCTCTGAAGAGTCCCAGCAGGGGCTTATGATCAGTCACGATAGTGAAATGGCGGCCGTACACATACTGGTGGAAGCGTTTCACCACGAAAACCACTGCCAGGCCCTCCTTCTCGATCTGCGCGTACTTTTTCTCCGCTGCAGTCAATGTGCTATCGGTCGCTCGGCCCCGTTCTCCATCTTGTGGGACAGGACGGCCCCAATACCATACGGGGATGCATCACATGTGACGAGCAAAGGCTTTCCCGGATCATAGTGGGTTAGTAACCCAGACGACGACAATTGTTGCTTTACCCGCCGGAAAGCGGTTTCTTGCGGCTGACCCCAAACCCAGGTGTGATTTTTCTTTAGCAGCAGGTGCAAAGGGGCCAGCGTATTTGCCAGATTGGCGAGGAACTTCCCGTAATAGTTTACGAGACCGAGAAAAGAACGAAGATGCGAAGTGTCAGTCGGGGTGGGGGCATGTTGAATTGCACGCACCTTCTCTGCGACGGGGTGCAGACCCTCGCGGTCCACCCGATAACCTAGGTAGACTACTTCTTTTGCCTGAAATACGCACTTTGTGCGACGTAAACGGACTCCAGCCTAGATTTTCCAAATGCTCTTGCTCCGACGTCCCTGTAATCAACACGTCATCTAGGTAGACAGCCACACGTGGTAAGCCTCTCAAAATGCCCTCCATAACACGTTGAAAAATTGCGCAGGCAGAGGATACTCCAAAGGGCAACCGTGTATATTCATACAGGCCCCGGTGTGTATTAATTGTTACATATGGTCGGGAGGCAGGGTCCAGCTCCAACTGCAGGTAGGCGTGACTCATAACTAATTTTGTGAATGAGAGTCCACCTGCAAGTTTCGCGTAGAGATCCTCTATGCGAGGCATTGGATATCGGTCGAGTCGGGAAACTGTATTCACTGTAAGTTTATAGTCGCCACAGAAGCGAACTGTGGCATCTGGCTTCATTACAGGTACAATTGGTGCTGCCCAGTCAGCAAAACGGACGGGCCTGATAATACCCAAACTCTCCAAACGAGTGAGCTCCCCTTCTACCTTCTCGAGCAAGGCGTAAGGCACTGGGCGCGCCCGGAAATAGCGCGGCGTGGCTCCTGGTTCAACTTGGATATGGGCTACGGCCCCTTTTATTTTCCCCAAACCGGGCTGGAATACCTCTGGGTATCGTCCTAGCACCTCAGTCAACCCTCCAGAAACTGTTTGGAGGATGTGCTGCCATTGCAACCGCAAATGGCGCAACCAGCCTCGACCCAACAGGCTGGGCCCATGGCCACGCACTACGATAAGTGGGAAACGCACCTCCTGGCGTCCATAGACAACAGGGGTCATTGTCGTTCCTGCAATGTCCAGTGGTTCCCCCGTGTAGGTGGCCAACCTGGCCTGTGAGTCAGTTAATGTAAGGGTCTGTATACCCTGCTTGATGCGGTCGAATGTCCTCTGGGCGATCATGGAGACCGCTGCGCCAGTATCCAACTCCATCTCCAGCGGGTGGCCATTGACCCGTACTGTCACTTTAATGGGGGCCACACGGGGAGCTGCCACACAATGCAGTTGCAGGCAGTCATCCTCCGTCTCCACGTCCTCAGGAGTGGTCGCCGCAAGTTCATCCACATGGAAGATACGGCCTCTGGGCTGGTCCCAGTTACGGCCCCTGGGCTGGTCCCAGTTTCGGTCGGAACGACGGCGCCTCTGGCGCCCCCAGGACCGCCGTCCGCGACGGGGTCAGCGCCTACAAGTCTGACACGGACATGGCTCCTCATCCATTGGCTCTGGAGAAGGCTCCCTTCGGGGAGGAATGTCCGATGGCCACTGGCGTCGGTCCGGACGTTGCCTCGCCCAAGATACCGCAGGAGTGCGGGGGGACGTTTTTTGGGCGGAAAGGGTTGCGCCCCAAGGCATGCACTTCCATTCCCTGTAGCTCCTGCGCTCCTCGTTCTGCGCTCTCTCGGGACAAGACTATTTGTATTGCCTGTTGAAAAGTCAATGTTGGCTCCGCTAACAACTTTCTCTGGGTTGCTGCATTGTTAATACCGCAAACCAAACGGTCGCGTAACATTTCTGACAAGGTCTCACCATAGTCACAGTATTCCGCAATCCCGCGTAGCCTGGATAAAAAATCGGCAAGGGATTCTCCAGGGGTCCTCTCAGCGGTATTAAACCGGTAACGCTGGACTATCGTGGACGGGGTTGGGTTAAAATGTTGCCCCACTATATTCACAAGTTCGTCAAACATTTTGGTGTCCGGCGCAGCTGGGTACGTAAGGCTCCTAATCACCCCAAACGTATGCGGCCCGCAGGCGGTGAGCAATATGACCACCTGGCGCTCGTTTTCAGTGATATTGTTTGCCCGGAAATAGTAACGCATCCGTTGCGTGTACTGGTTCCAGCTTTCCAGCGCAGCATCAAAAACATCCAAACGTCCATACGGAGGCATGGTATAATAGAAAACAACTTCCAACCTGTATCCAACAAAAATCCAGGGAGGTGGCTTCAGCAGTGTAGACAGCTATTCACTTTTACCTTCGTCGCCAGTTTTGTAAGGGCCCCGAAGAATCCAGCACGAGTTTTAAGGATACAAAATAATAACGTTTATTTACTATAACAATATATACATAACAGTAGCAGTAACTTCCCTTGCTAACTTCTCCTTCCTGCTGGTTCCTGAACTGGCCAGCTTATTTATACTATGAGTTTCTCCGCCCCCCTCATTGGGGAAGTTCATACTCCCACAGGATTGTGGGATAGTCATTAGTCCCAAGCCAGCCAATCGTAAGTAGGCAGGTTATAACACTGAGGAAAGATATAATTCTTCAGATCCTCCACCTTCTCCTTCAGCTTCTTTGGGTTTCTCGCATCACTCCCATCTCGGCCGCTAATGAGGCGAGCTGCTCCCATTACTTCCCCACCGTCGTCTTCACTTTCTGGATCGCTTGGCCCTGGGATTCCAGCCTCTGCTCCACATGATCAATCCCCGCTTTAAAGGACTCTGCCACCCTGGCTAGGTCCTCCTGGGCTGACCTTCTCTGCTGGCTGAAATCATTTAAGAAGTACACCAGCTGCTCTGTTGATCACTGGGCAGGCAGGGCAGGCCCTTTACCCTCCACCATCTTGACCTGTGGCACACAAAGATTCTCCTGCTCCACCAGCTCCCTTCTTCTCGACCCACTTCTGGTCCATGTATCCATTCACCAGCCACACCAGTGAATTCTCACTTTCTCCCGGAGGTCCTGCAGCTTTTTCCATCCGAACTTCCACCCTACGAACGGGGAAAGGTAAAAAAAAAAACACCTTGAGCGGGAGCTACCAAATGTGTGACCGCTCACTCCATGGCCGCCACCGGAGATCGTGTCATTGTCTCTTTAAATGTGCTCAAATAACAGTCCAGGCAATGTCCTCCGCCTGTATGGAATCCCCAAAACTTCCCTAAGGCGAGGAGGCGTTGAGATTGTTAGCTCCTCTGTGAATGTGAATCATGAGGTATTTCGCTTTTTTGAACTCCAAGGTATCCGTGCCACCAATTAGTCTTGGCCGTCTAAGTCACATCATGGAGTCATTTTACATTTTGCCTCAGAATTTACAGCAAAGAAATCGTCACACGTTTCCTAAAAAAACAGCCCCTGATCCTTCCATCTTCCCGAACTACAGCCCTACCTCAGACAGAGCTCATTGGAAGTATTGTCAGATCTGCGGTAGTAAGGGGTGGGTTACCAGCCCGAGGGGGGAGCGCAATGCTGCAGAAAACCGAGAGGAGGGTAGAAAGCCCAGGGGGAAATTCAGAAAGCAAAAAAATGCATGAAGAAATATTGGACAATAAAATCAGGGAAAACCCAAAGTGTTTCAAAAAAACAAGTGGGTGACTCAGGAAAGAGGAGGGTCAATTAGAAGATGAAAAAGGTAATTTGTGTGCCGGTGACTGCGGTGTGGGTGACTGCGGTGTGGGTGACTGCGGTGTGGGTGACTGCGGTGCGGGTGACTGCGGTGCCGGTGACTGCGGTGTGGGTGACTGCGGTGTGGGTGACTGCGGTGTGGCTGACTGCGGTGTGGGTGACTGCAGTGTGGGTGTGCTGTGGTGTGGGTGGCTGAGGTGTGGGTGACTGCGGTGTGGGTGCGCTGCAGTGTGGGTGACTGCGGTGTGGGTGACTGCGGTGTGGGTGCGCTGCAGTGAGGGAGCGCTGCGGTTTGGGTGACTGCGCTGTGGATGCGCTGTGGTGTGGGTGCGCTGCGGTGTGAGTGCGCTGCGTTGTGGCTGACTGCAGTGTGGATGCACTGCAGTGTGGGAGCGCTGCGGTGTGGGTGCACTGCAGTGTGGGTGACTGCGGTGTAGATGCGCTGCGGTGTGGGTGACTGCGGTGTGGGTGCGCTGCGGTGTGGGTGACTGCGGTGTGGGTGCGCTGCAGTGTGGGTGACTGCGGTGGTGATGCACTGCGGTGTGGTTGACTGCGGTGTGGGTGACTGCGGTGTTGGTGCGCTGCGGTGTGGGTGACTGCGGTGTGGGTGCGCTGCGGTGTGGGTGCGCTGCGGTGTGGGTGACTGCGGTGTGGGTGTGCTGTGGTGTGGGTGCGCTGCAGTGTGGGTGCGCTGCGGTGTGGGTGACTGCGGTGTGGGTGACTGCGGTGTGGGTGCGCTACGGTGTGGGTGACTGCGATGTGGGTGACTGCGGTGTGGGTGACTGCGGTGTGGGTGACTGCGGTGTGTGAGCGCTGCGGTGTGGGTGACTGCGGTGTGGGTGACTGCGGTGTGGGTGATTGCGGTGTGGGTGACTGCGGTGTGGGTGCGCTGCTGTGTTGGTGACTGCGGTGTGGGTGACTGCGGTGTGGGTGTGCTGCGGTGTGGGTGACTGCGGTGTGGGTGACTGCGGTGTGGGTGACTGCGGTGTGGGTGCGCTGCGGTGTGGGTGACTGCGCTATGGGTAACTGCGGTGTGGGTAACTGCGGTGTGGGTGACTGCAGTGTGGGTGATTGTGGTGTGGGTGAATGCGGTGTGGGTGCGCTGCGGTGTGGGTGACTGCGGTGTAGGTGTGCTGCGGTGTGGGTGCGCTGCTGTGTGGGTGACTGCGGTGTGGGTGTGCTGCGGTGTGGGTGACTGCGGTGCGGGTGACTGCGGTGTGGGTGTGCTGTGGTGTGGGTGACTGCGGTGTGGGTGACTGTGGTGTGGGTGACTGCGGTGTGGGTGACTGCGGTGCGGGTGACTGCGGTGTGGGTGTGCTGTGGTGTGGGTGACTGCGGTGTGGGTGTGCTGTGGTGTGGGTGACTGCGGTGTGGGTGACTGCGGTGCAGGTGACTGCGGTGTGGGTGTGCTGTGGTGTGGGTGGCTGAGGTGTGGGTGACTGCGGTGTGGGTGCGCTGCAGTGTGGGTGACTGCGGTGTGGGTGCACTGCGGTGTGGGAGCGCTGCGGTGTGGGTGCACTGCGGTGTGGGAGCGCTGCGGTGTGGGTGCACTGCGGTTTGGGTGACTGCGCTGTGGATGCGCTGTGGTGTGGGTGCGCTGCGGTGTGGGTGCGCTGCGTTGTGGGTGACTGCGGTGTGGGTGCACTGCGGTGTGGGAGCGCTGCGGTGTGGGTGCACTGCGGTGTGGGTGACTGCGGTGTAGGTGCGCTGCGGTGTGGGTGACTGCGGTGTGGGTGCGCTGCGGTGTGGGTGACTGCGGTGTGGGTGCGCTGCAGTGTGGGTGAATGCGGTGGTGATGCGCTGCGGTGTGGTTGACTGCGGTGTGGGTGACTGCGGTGTTGGTGCGCTGCGGTGTGGGTGACTGCGGTGTGGGTGCGCTGCGGTGTGGGTGACTGCGGTGTGGGTGACTGCGGTGTGGGTGCGCTGCGGTGAGGGAGCGCTGCGGTGTGGGTGACTGCACTGTGGGTGCGCTGTGGTGTGGGAGCGCTGTGGTGTGGGTGTGCTGCGGTGTGGGTGCGCTGCGGTGTGGGTGCGCTGCAGTGAGGGAGCGCTGCAGTGTGGGTGACTGCTGTGTGGGTGTGCTGCGGTGCGGGTGCGCTGCAGTGAGGGAGCGCTGCGGTGTTGGTGACCGCGGTGTGGGTGCGCTGCGGTGAGGGAGCGCTGCGGTGTGGGTGACTGCGGTGTGGGTACGCTTCGGTGTGGGAGCGCTGCGGTTTGGGTGACTGCGCTGTGGGTGCGCAGTGGTGTGGGAGCGCTGTGCTGTGGATGACTGCGGTGTGGGTGACTGCGGTGTGGGTGACTGCGGTGTGGGTGCGCTGCGGTGTGGGTGACTGGTGCGGGTGACAGCGGTGTGGGTGACTGCGGTGTGTGTAACTGCAGTGTGGGTGACTGCGGTGTGGGTGACTGCGGTGTGGGTGACTGCAGTGTGAGTGACTGCGGTGTGGGTGACTGCGGTGTGGGTGACTGCGGTGCGGGTGACTGCGGTGTGGGTGACTGCGGTGCGGGTGACTGCGGTGTGGGTGTGCTGTGGTGTGGGTGGCTGAGGTGTGGGTGACTGCGGTGTGGGTGCGCTGCAGTGTGGGTGACTGCGGTGTGGGTGCGCTGCGGTGAGGGAGCGCTGCGGTTTGGGTGACTGCGCTGTGGATGCGCTGTGGTGTGGGTGCGCTGCGGTGTGAGTGCGCTGCGTTGTGGGTGACTGCAGTGTTAATGCACTGCGGTGTGGGAGCGCTGCGGTGTGGGTGCACTGCAGTGTGGGTGACTGCGGTGTAGGTGCGCTGCGGTGTGGGTGACTGCGGTGTGGGTGCGCTGCGGTGTGGGTGACTGCGGTGTGGGTGCGCTGCAGTGTGGGTGACTGCGGTGGTGATGCGCTGCGGTGTGGTTGACTGCGGTGTGGGTGACTGCGGTGTTGGTGCGCTGCGGTGTGGGTGACTGCGGTGTGGGTGCGCTGCGGTGTGGGTGACTGCGGTGTGGGTGACTGCGGTGTGGGTGTGCTGTGGTGTGGGTGCGCTGCAGTGTGGGTGCGCTGCGGTGTGGGTGACTGCGGTGTGGGTGACTTCGGTGTGGGTGCGCTACGGTGTGGGTGACTGCGATGTGGGTGACTGCGGTGTGGGTGACTGTGGTGTGGGTGACTGCGGTGTGGGTGACTGCGGTGTGTGTGCGCTGCGGTGTGGGTGACTGCGGTGTGGGTGACTGCGGTGTGGGTGATTGCGGTGTGGGTGACTGCGGTGTGGGTGCGCTGCTGTGTTGGTGACTGCGGTGTGGGTGACTGCGGTGTGGGTGACTGCGGTGTGGGTGTGCTGCGGTGTGGGTGACTGCGGTGTGGGTGACTGCGGTGTGGGTGACTGCGGTGTGGGTGCGCTGCGGTGTGGGTGACTGCGCTGTGGGTAACTGCGGTGTGGGTAACTGCGGTGTGGGTGACTGCAGTGTGGGTGATTGTGGTGTGGGTGAATGCGGTGTGGGTGCGCTGCGGTGTGGGTGACTGCGGTGTGGGTGTGCTGCGGTGTGGGTGCGCTGCTGTGTGGGTGACTGCGGTGTGGGTGTGCTGCGGTGTGGGTGCGCTGCAGTGAGGGAGCGCTGCAGTGTGGGTGACTGCTGTGTGGGTGTGCTGCGGTGTGGGTGCGCTGCAGTGAGGGAGCGCTGCAGTGTGGGTGACTGCGGTGTGGGTGTGCTGCGGTGTGGGTGCGCTGCAGTGAGGGAGCGCTGCGGTGTGGGTGACTGCGGTGTGGGTACGCTTCGGTGTGGGAGCGCTGCGGTTTGGGTGACTGCGGTGTGGGTACGCTTCGGTGTGGGTGCGCTGTGGTGTGGGAGCGCTGTGGTGTGGGTGACTGCGGTGTGGGTGACTGCGGTGTGGGTGACTGCGGTGTGGGTGCGCTGCGGTGTGGGTGACTGGTGCGGGTGACAGCGGTGTGGGTGACTGCGGTGTGTGTAACTGCAGTGTGGGTGACTGCGGTGTGGGTGACTGTGGTGTGAGTGACTGCGGTGTGAGTGACTGCGGTGTGGGTGACTGCGGTGCGGGTGACTGCGGTGTGGGTGACTGCGGTGTGGGTGACTGCGGTGTGGGTGACTGCAGTGCGGGTGACTGCGGTGTTGGTGTGCTGTGGTGTGGGTGGCTGAGGTGTGGGTGACTGCGGTGTGGGTGCGCTGCAGTGTGGGTGACTGCGGTGTGGGTGAACTGCGGTGTGGGAGCGCTGCGGTGTGGGTTCACTGCGGTTTGGGTGACTGCGCTGTGGATGCGCTGTGGTGTGGGTGCGCTGCGGTGTGGGTGCGCTGCGTTGTGGGTGACTGCGGTGTGGGTGCACTGCGGTGTCGGCGCGCTGCGGTGTGGGTGCACTGCGGTGTGGGTGACTGCGGTGTAGGTGCGCTGCGGTGTGGGTGACTGCGGTGTGGGTGCGCTGCGGTGTGGGTGACTGCGGTGTGGGTGCGCTGCAGTGTGGGTGAATGCGGTGGTGATGCGCTGCGGTGTGGTTGACTGCGGTGTGGGTGACTGCGGTGTCGGTGCGCTGCGGTGTGGGTGACTGCGGTGTGGGTGCGCTGCGGTGTGGGTGACTGCGGTGTGAGTGACTGCGGTGTGGGTGCGCTGCGGTGAGGGAGCGCTGCGGTGTGGGTGACTGCGGTGTGGGTACGCTTCGGTGTGGGAGCGCTGCGGTTTGGGTGACTGCGCTGTGGGTGCGCTGTGGTGTGGGAGCGCTGTGGTGTGGGTGACTGCGGTGTGGGTGACTGCGGTGTGGGTGACTGCGGTGTGGGTGCGCTGCGGTGTGGGTGACTGGTGCGGGTGACAGCGGTGTGGGTGACTGCGGTGTGTGTAACTGCAGTGTGGGTGACTGCGGTGTGGGTAACTGCAGTGTGGGTCACTGCGGTGTGGGTGACTGCGGTGTGAGTGACTGCGGTGTGGGTGACTGCGGTGCGGGTGACTGCGGTGTGGGTGACTGAGGTGTGGGTGACTGCGGTGTGGGTGACTGCGGTGCGGGTGACTGCGGTGTGGGTGTGCTGTGGTGTGGGTGGCTGAGGTGTGGGTGACTGCGGTGTGGGTGCGCTGCAGTGTGGGTGACTGCGGTGTGGGTGCGCTGCGGTGAGGGAGCGCTGCGGTTTGGGTGACTGCGCTGTGGATGCGCTGTGGTGTGGGTGCGCTGCGGTGTGAGCGCGCTGCGTTGTGGGTGACTGCAGTGTGGGTGCACTGCGGTGTTGGAGCGCTGCGGTGTGGGTGCACTGCAGTGTGGGTGACTGCGGTGTAGGTGCGCTGCGGTGTGGGTGACTGCGGTGTGGGTGCGCTGCGGTGTGGGTGACTGCGGTGTGGGTGCGCTTCAGTGTGGGTGACTGCGGTGGTGATGCGCTGCGGTGTGGTTGACTGCGGTGTGGGTGACTGCGGTGTTGGTGCGCTGCGGTGTGGGTGACTGCGGTGTGGGTGCGCTGCGGTGTGGGTGACTGCGGTGTGGGTGACTGCGGTGTGGGTGTGCTGTGGTGTGGGTGCGCTGCAGTGTGGGTGCGCTGCGGTGTGGGTGACTGCGGTGTGGGTGACTGCGGTGTTCGTGCGCTACGGTGTGGGTGACTGCGATGTGGGTGACTGCGGTGTGGGTGACTGCGGTGTGGGTGACTGCGGTGTGGGTGACTGCGGTGTGTGTGCGCTGCGGTGTGGGTGACTGGGGTGTGGGTGACTGCGGTGTGGGTGATTGCGGTGTGGGTGACTGCGGTGTGGGTGCGCTGCTGTGTTGGTGACTGCGGTGTGGGTGACTGCAGTGTGAGTGACTGCGGTGTGGGTGTGCTGCGATGTGGGTGACTGCGGTGTGGGTGACTGCGGTGTGGGTGACTGCGGTGTGGGTGCGCTGCGGTGTGGGTGACTGCGCTGTGGGTAACTGCGGTGTAGGTAACTGCGGTGTGGGTGACTGCAGTGTGGGTGATTGTGGTGTGGGTGAATGCGGTGTGGGTGCGCTGCGGTGTGGGTGACTGCGGTGTGGGTGTGCTGCGGTGTGGGTGCGCTGCTGTGTGGGTGACTGCGGTGTGGGTGCGCTGCGGTGTGGGTGCGCTGCAGTGAGGGAGCGCTGCGGTGTGGGTGACTGCGGTGTGGGTACGCTTCGGTGTGGGAGCGCTGCCGTTTGGGTGACTGCGCTGTGGGTGCGCTGTGGTGTGGGAGCGCTGTGGTGTGGGTGACTGCGGTGTGGGTGACTGCGGTGTGGGTGACTGCGGTGTGGGTGCGCTGTGGTGTGGGTGACTGGTGCGGGTGACAGCGGTGTGGGTGACTGCGGTGTGTGTAACTGCAGTGTGGGTGACTGCGGTGTGGGTGACTGCGGTGTGGGTGACTGCGGTGTGGGTAACTGCAGTGTGGGTGACTGCGGTGTGGGTGACTGCGGTGTGAGTGACTGTGGTGTGGGTGACTGCGGTGCGGGTGACTGCGGTGTGGGTGACTGCGGTGTGGGTGACTGCGGTGTGGGTGACTGCGGTGCGGGTGACTGCGGTGTGGGTGTGCTGTGGTGTGGGTGGCTGAGGTGTGGGTGACTGCGGTGTGGGTGCGCTGCAGTGTGGGTGACTGCGGTGTGGGTGCACTGCGGTGTGGGAGCGCTGCGGTGTGGGTGCACTGCGGTTTGGGTGACTGCGCTGTGGATGCGCTGTGGTGTGGGTGCGCTGCGGTGTGGGTGCGCTGCGTTGTGGGTGACTGCGGTGTGGGTGCACTGCGGTGTGGGAGCGCTGCGGTGTGGGTGCACTGCGGTGTGGGTGACTGCGGTGTAGGTGCGCTGCGGTGTGGGTGACTGCGGTGTGGGTGCGCTGCGGTGTGGGTGACTGCGGTGTGGGTGCGCTGCAGTGTGGGTGAATGCGGTGGTGATGCGCTGCGGTGTGGTTGACTGCGGTGTGGGTGACTGCGGTGTTGGTGCGCTGCGGTGTGGGTAACTGCGGTGTGGGTGCGCTGCGGTGTGGGTGACTGCAGTGTGGGTGACTGCGGTGTGGGTGTGCTGTGGTGTGGGTGCGCTGCAGTGTGGGTGCGCTGCGGTGTGGGTGACTGCGGTGTGGGTGACTGCGGTGTGGGTGACTGCGATGTGGGTGACTGCGGTGTGGGTGACTGCGGTGTGGGTGACTGCGGTGTGTGTGCGCTGCGGTGTGGGTGACTGCGGTGTGGGTGACTGCGGTGTGGGTGATTGCGGTGTGGGTGACTGCGGTGTGGGTGCGCTGCTGTGTTGGTGCGCTGCAGTGTGGGTGACTGCGGTGTAGGTGCGCTGCGGTGTGGGTGACTGCGGTGTGGGTGACTGCGGTGGTGATGCACTGCGGTGTGGGTGACTGCGGTGTGGGTGACTGTGGTGTGGGTGACTGCGGTGTGGGTGACTGCGGTGTGGGTGCGCTGCGGTGTGGGTGACTGCGGTGTGGGTGACTGAAGTGTGGGTGCGCTGCAGTGGGTGACTGCGGTGTGGGTGACTGCGGTGTGGGTGATTGCGGTGTGGGTGCGCTGCGGTGTGGGTGACTGCGGTGTGGGTGCCTGCGGTGTGGGTGCGCTACGGTGTGGGTGACTGCGATGTGGGTGACTGCGGTGTGGGTGACTGCGGTGTGGGTGACTGCGGTGTGGTTGACTGCGGTGTGTGTGCGCTGCGGTGTGGGTGACTGCGGTGTGGGTGACTGCGGTGTGGGTGATTGCGGTGTGGGTTACTTCTGTGTGGGTGAATGCAGTGTGGGTGTGCTTCGGTGTGGGTGCCTGCGGTGTGGTGACTGCGGTGTGGGTGATTACGGTGTGCGTGACTGCGGTGTGGGTGCGCTGCCGGCGCAGTGGAGAATCCCGCGGGTGGAGAATTCAGCCCTATGTTCTTCCCCCTCCCCCCGGAGATGGGGTACCTGTGATTTGCACTCCTGCAGGCACCGCAGGTCACAGGCGATTCATTGTCCCTTACCAACAAATTCATGCACTGCAGGGATAGCGGGAGATTCCGTTGCGAATCCCGCAACTCCGAGCGGGCGCCCCAATAACATGGTCCGGTGGCTGGCCCCACTCCCCTCCCTGCAATGCAATTTCACCCGCCACCCTTGGATTTGTTGGGTCACCAGCCCACAGTATAATGGTGACCCGACCCCCCTCTGCACAGACCACCACAAGAGTGCTTGCTGCAGAGAAAAGGAGCAAGAGCACCAAACTGCTTTTGATGTGGTCACAGGGCTGTCAATCATAGTTATGCAGTTAGTTCCACAACAGAGTACTTGATATCCATTCAAGCTTGAAGGGAAATAACATTAAACTATCCAGACAGCTGGCTGCGTGCATGTGGTCAATCACAGCCTGGTTTAAGCAATTTCCCATTAATGTGAACTGAAACCGTTAAGATCAAAGATCTGAGGGGTTGAAACCCTGGAGCTAGGAATGTACAGCGGACACTTTCTCTGCCTAAGGCAGCAGCTGCCGAATGGAGTGCAATACTCCTGATTAGTGTACCCAATTCCTTTTTTTTTTCAATTAAGGGGCAATTTAGCGTGGCCAATCCACCTACCCTGCACATCTTTGGGTTGTGGGGGCGAAACCCACGCAGACACGGGGAGAATGTGCAAACTCCACACAGACAGTGACCCAGAGCCGGGATGGAACCTGGGACCTCGGCGCCATGAGGCATCAGTGCTAACCACTGCGCCACCATGCTGCCCCCGACACTTTGTCAAGGATGTGAAAGAAAATGAATAAAACAACAAACAGCCCTCCAGCCTTCCCCCCCCACACCCTCATAACCCCACATGTTCCCTAGGCTTGATCCATGCCAACATATGCCACCTCACACTCTCCACTGATTCCACCATTAGCCCTTTTACTTTCATGCAACCTCATACCCCCATCCACCCCATGGGCCTTTATGGCCCATTTGCCAACCCATGCTCCCCACCCATCAGCCTTTACACCTACCATGCCAATTCATCCAGTATCCACCATGGGCAGACCCCAGGACCCATGCAGAGATTAAAGTATCTAGGGCGGGACACTCTGTCCCGCCAGCCCTGTTTTCTGGCACAGCATGCCGACGCTGGCAGTGGGTTTTCCGGTCCTGCAGTGTCCAATGGGATTACCGATTGTGGGCTACCCCACGCTGTTGGGAAACGCGCGGGCGTGGGTGTGCTGCCAGTGGGGCGGAAGATCCCGCTGACGGAGAACCCCCCCCCCCCGCAGCTATTGTTTAATACAAAAAATCTCTTTCTTTTTTTTAAATTAACTTTTATTGAGGTATTTTTGGTACAGTAACAACAACAAAATAAACAATATACATGAAACCATAAACATAGCGCAAAAGCCGTTCACTTTTCGAACAGGTCCCACCCTTATTACCCCCCCTTACTCTAACCTAAACTACTCCCACTCCCCCTCCCCCACAATCTGCTGACGATTAATTTCCTGCAAAGAAATCGACGAACGGTTGCCACCTCCGGGTGAACCCTAACAGTGAACCTCTCAAGGCGAACTTAACGAAAAATCTCTTTCAACCACTGCACTTAGCTTTTTCTAATCCTTTATGAAAACAAGTACTTGTATTTATCGTCCTGCTTCAAAGAGTTTATAATCACTTGCAGCCCTCAATCAGATTGTGAATTGACAGGCACCCACTGTGACAATGAAAGGTTGTGAACTCAGTCCTACAGCACTTATTCTGTAATGATAACACTCAGACAAATGGCAAAAGACAGAGTGAAATAGCAAGCACGATTTTTGCACATGTAAGTTTCTTCCGACAAATATTTAATGGGCGGGAGATGTAAACCCCATGACAGCTTGACAGTCAACTCTCTCAACAGCACTCTTGACAGTTCCAATGAGCTTGACAGTTCCAATGAGTTTATGCATTTTTAATGCACGTTCACGTCTAATTTTAACAATCCCAAAGGGCACCTTACCTCTCCCTAAAGGTATCTGACCTCTCCCAAAGGTGCCCCTAGGTCATATCAAATGGGTCCCCCACCTCACCAAAGAACTGCAGAGGTTTTTGACCTTCTCCTACCAGGTCTGAATTGCACAAGCTGCATTTTGGACATCCCACTATCCAAAATCAGATCTGACTGAGGCAGCTGCATTTTAACATGCGCAGCTGTCTCCATGAAGCACACGTGCAACTTAAAGCCTGCTCCACTCACACACACCCTGCCCCCAGCCAACCCTCCGTGAAAATGAAGCATTCCCTAGTTTGGAGCCGGACTACCGGATTAATGCCTCTATTCACCATTTTTGCTGGGCTGGTGAGCCTCTTTGTCCATGTGGAAATTCAGGTCTATATTCTTTATCTGGAACTTGTCTTCCCTTTACTGACACAGCCGAGCTGGTAATGAAGGGCATTCCTCTGATGTGGTTAGTGCTGATTAACCCTCCTCTGCCTATCAAATATCCAGCACAAACTCCCTGTTTCAATACACAATGAGCTTAGTGGAGCACCAGATCGCTGCCAACATCCAGTCAATAAAATCCCCCCAAATGGCTAATTTTAATAACTGGCAGCAAAGCTGTACTTAACAATGATGTACAGTTCAAAATCCTAAGTACCTGTAATTGGTTATAAAATGAGAAAATAAAACCAGTGTGACTGCTGGAAACCATCTTGTGCCACTGTTGGGAGACGGTGTGAGGGCCATTTGCAAGTCTTCTTCAATGTCTGTTCAGGGGAAGGTCATTAAGATTAGAATGCTTCCTCTTAACCTATTCTGATTTATTTTTCTCGAATAGAATGACTGGATCAAAAATATAAAAGTATTCTGCTGTGGTTCACAGCCAATAGAAAATGAAACACTGGTCAGATTTGGTCGACATGACAAAAGTAGGCAGCAGTTGGGATTTTGTGATTCTGCTGGTCACCGCAATAAGGTTCTGTGATATTGTGGTTCCGGAAACTAGGAGCGCAACTGGTTGAAATCAGCCTGGCACATTCACATGCCTAACCCAAATTATGTTGTAATGTAGAAAATGCTGAATTAGGGCAGTAGCACCATAATTTGAATCGTAGAATTTACAGTGCAGAAGGAGGCCATTCGGCCCATCGAGTCTGCACCGGCACTTGGATAGGGCACCCTACTTAAGCCCAGTCCTCCATCCTATCCTCGTAACCCAGTAACTCTATCTACCCTTTTTGGACACTAAGAGCAATTTATCATGGCCAATCCACCTAACCTGCACATCTTTGACTGTGGGAGGAAACCGGAGCACCCGGAGGAGAACGTGTAGACACGGGGAGAACGTGCAGACTCCACACAGACAGTGACCCAAACTGGGAATCGAACCTGGGACCCTGGAGCTGTGAAGCAATTGTGCTAACCACTATGCTACCATGCTGCCCATTATGCTACCGTGCCACTACACAGCCAACTCAGACTCAAAAATAATGTCCTAGCTTTGAGCGCACACTTAGGGAATTGTGCAGGCTCCCATTTTGATAAGGGGGGCTTGTGCATGGCTTAATATCTGGCTTCTTTGCTAAAGAGGGAGTACATGGGGCGGAATTCTCCCCCCCCCCGCCCTACGCCGAGTGGGAGAATCGCCCTGACGCGCGCGTGTCCCGCCACGCCGCCCCGACGCCCACACGCGATTCTTCCCCCCCCCCCCAACCCGGTGCAGCAAGAATCACGGCTGGCCGCTGGGAGAATCGCCGTTCGCCGTTTGTAATGGGCAAGCGGCGATTTTCCAGCCCGGATGGGCTGAGCGGCCTGCCCAATACGACGGGTTCCCGCCGGCGCCGTGCACACCTGGTCGCTGCCGGCGGGAACAGCGCGGGAACGCTGTGGGGGGGTGCAGCCTGTGGGAGGGTGGGGGGCTTCCTGCACCGGGGGGGGCCTCAAATGGGGTCTGGCCCGTGATCGGTGCCCACCGATCGGCGGGCCGGCCTCTCTGAAGGAGGACCTCATTTGTTCCGCCGCCCCGCAAGATCCATCCGACATCTTCTTGCGGGGCTGTCTCGGGGAGGATGGCAACCACGCATGCGCGGGTTGGTGCCGGCCAACCCGCGCATGCGCAGGTGACGCCAGTTTCGCGGCGCCGGCTGCGTCATTTACGCAGCGCCGCTTTTACACGGCGCCAATGCCCGGCGCACGTAAATGACACGATGCCGCTCCTAGCCCCCCCCCCCCCCCGGTGGCGGGAGAATAGGGGGCTGGGAGCGGGCTCCGACGTCGGAGTGAAACACTCTGGTTTTCACTCCGGCGTCGGCACTTAGACTCCCGATGGGAGAATTGCGACCATGGTGCATACCAGTTATGTGTCTGTAATAAGTCCACGGAAGTAGAAGTCCCTTTTCCAGAATTCCTTTTATTTACAAAACAGGACAACCAGGTGCATTCAGCTTGCTGTCTTCGCTGGGAGTGCAGTGGATCTGACACTCCCTGTTATATACAGAGAAAGGAGTTCCCTGATTGGGCCACTAATCAGGGAACTCGTATTCTAATTGGCCAATCTCAAAGGCTTGGCCGAAGTCATTACGGTATCTGTCAGATAGCGTTTGTTATGAGTGAACGTGTGTCATGTCGCAGGACCCATCAGGAGTGTAGGACAACTTATTCATTTTGACAGATAGATATCAAAAAAGAATGTTATACCCAAATACAGAGGTTTTAGAGATAACATAATTTGTTAACATAACTGAACTGAACCTGATTTGCTGGTTGTGTGAAATTTCCAATGGGGCAGTGACATCTGTGCTAATCACCCGTTCCTCCGAATAAGAGCATCTAAAAAACCAGAGGACGTTCTGCTCCATTTCGAGGAGGCCGGAGTCCGTCTGTGTTGCGAAAAATGTGTGTTCCATGCAACTGAAGTGGTCTATCTGGGCTACAGGGTTGACAGGCACGGACTGCACCTGGTGGAGTATAACATTCGGGCCATCCGACAGGCGCCCGTACCACAGGACCCCACGGAGCTCTGTTCATTTTTGGTTCTGGTCAACTATTACAGGAAGTTCATCCCGAACGTGGCGACGGTTTTGGTCCCGCTGCACCTGTTGCTAAGAACGGCCAGCGGTGGATTGGTGATCCTCCGCAGCAGGGGAGCATTTGCCGAAGTAAAGCAGCGGTTGTCGTCTTCCCACTTGCTGACGCACTTCGATCCGGCGAAGCCCTTGCTGCCCACCTGTGACGCCTCGCCCTACAGGATCGGGGCCGTTTTGGCACACAGGCGATGATGGTACCGGGTGTCCCATTGCGTTCGCTTCATGAACATTGGCGGCGGCAGAGCGAAATTATGTCCAAATAGAAAAGGAAGGGTTGGCATTGGTGTTCATTGTTCGGCGATTCCATCAATAAGTCTACGGTTTATAACAACCATAAACCACTTTTTGGTTTATTCAAAGAGCAAGACAATTCCTCCGGTGACACCCGCCCGCATTCAGCATTGGGCTCTCCTCCTGACGGCGTTCGAGTATGTGTTGGAGCATCGCGCAGGAACAAAGATTCCCCACGTGGACGCTCTCGGCCGCCTCCCACTGCCAGCGGCATCGGATGAGGAGTTCGCAGCCTGGCATTTTATGGACTCGCTGCCAGTATCGGCGGCCCATCTAAAGGCTTGGACCTGTTGGCCAGGATCTGCACACATCGTGCTATATGGGGCCCAGCACCGTGCCCTCCCACAGGACCTGCGGGTTTCTACCATGAAGGTGGCGGAACTCAGTCTGGTGTATGGCATCCTCCTGTGGGGTTCCCAGCTGGTCATCCCTGAATGCGGCCATTTTGCAGGAACTCCACTGTGGACACCCAGATGTCTCCAAAATGAAGATGTTGGCCTTGAGCCACGTGTGGTGACCCCGCATCGACATGGCAATTGATAAGTTTGCCAAACAGTGTACTCGTTGCCAGGAGCACCAGGAGCTCTCACCGGCAGCTCCACTTCACCCATGGGAATGGCCGGGCCGGCCACAGTCCAGCCTCCATGTGGATTATGCGGGCCCCTTCTAGGGGGCAATGTACCTCCTGAAAATGGACGCACCCTCTAAATGGATGGATGTGCACAGAATGACGACGACCGTGTCAGGTGCCACCACTGAATGACTCCGACAGACCTTTAGTGTTCACGGACTCCCAGAGGTCCTCATGTCGGACAATGGCATGGCCTTCATTAGTGAAGAAAAATGGAGTTTATCATGTCCGCATCGTGCCCTATCACCCATCCTCAAATGGGTTGGCAGAGCGTGCCGTGCAAATGTTCAAACTGGGGATGAGGAAACAGGCCACGGACTCACCAGAAACCCGTCTCGCCCGTTTTCTATTCCACTATAGGACCGCGGCACACACTACCACAGGGGTGATGCCAGCGGAGCTCTCGGTGGGTCGTTGTGTGCACACGCGGTTGAGCCTCATTTTGCCAGCCATCGGTGATAAAGTCCGTGACCAGCAGCAACGGACCTGAGCACAGCGACCCAAGCCCATGAGAGAATTCACCGCTGGCCACTCCCTTTACGTCTGGAATTTTGCTGATGGGGCATTCTGGGTTCCGGGAACAGTCATGCAATGCACCGGGCTGGTCTCGTATATGGTACGGGTGCAAGGGAAGGTCTTAAATCGACACGTGGACCATCTTCGGAGCCGGGAGGAACAGGTACCCGAGGACCGTCCATGGATCCCAAGATTGGTGGAACAGTTGCCAGTGGTACCCAGTGAGGAGGCTGGGCCCGGTGACTCGGAAAAACGGGAGATCAACCAATCCGACCAGGAGTCGGACATGGAGTTTTGTGCCGATGGACATCGATGCAGGTCCAGGGATGACCGTCTAATGACAGGCAGCAGAACCTCCTAGTGATGGAAACAGAACCTCCCAGGCGATCAATCAGGAAATGCTGCTCCCTGGGCTGTTCTACCCCTCAGGGCGGGGAACAGTGGGTGCCGGATAATCAGCCTTTAGCGAAGAAGGCAAAGGATTTCCCCACCCCCCCGTTCTATTTTCATGGACGATGTTTCAGACTTTGGGGGGGATGGTGCTGTTATAACCCTACAGCTGAATATGATCTACCGAGATGAGGGGGTGGGGCCAACCACTCTGTTGCAGGTACTGCTGGGATATAAATGCCCCGGCCCAGGTGAGGCCCACGAGTTCGAGGCCCTCGGAGGGTAGGAGGAGTGTATTATAACATGAATAAAACAAATCTTTTGCTACAGACATTGCTTCCGAATGGTCGCTTGCCTGAGACTTTGCAGGCAGACAACCACAAATTCTACACTGGAAGTCTACGCGAGGCACCATCATGTCGCCAAGCAGCCTCTGACTATTTCTGTAGCTAGACATGTGACTTTGTCATTACTTTTCCAACTTGCCCATTAGGGATAGGCTAAATCATGGCAATGGCCTCAAGTACTGAAGGCAGACACTCTATGACCATGTCACCAGGCCACTATTTTTATTCATTCATAGGTGTCACTGGGATTCATTGTCCATCACTAATTCCCCTTGCCAGGGTGGGAGTGAGTTGTCTTCTGGAACTGCAGCAGTCCAGGTGGTGAAGGTAGTCCCACGGTGTTGTCAGGTAGGGAGGGGGGGGTGGCGGGGGGATTCCAGGGTTTTGACCCAGCGTCGATGAAGGAACAGGGATATATTGCGGATGTAAGGAAAGCTTCTCTCATTTTCATGTCTAAAAGAGTTCAGAGAAAATGATCGCAATAATTCTCTTTGGCACCGTGTCACAAAGGTACAAAACTCTCCGTTATTTGAAAAGTTTAATAATTTTCCAGGCCATTAACATAAAAGATACACGGGCACGTAATTAAATTCTTATCTTCTGCTTTGATGCAAAAAACAATTGCTGCATATGGAGCTCACCTGTTTATTATTCCAAACACATTTAGTTAGTGCTCTTCAGAAGCCAAGAATTTGTAAACATATAGGCAAGGAAAATTAAAGTGCTTATTTTTAGCAACTCGCTCCGATTCATGAATCTTAATTACTTGCAACAAAACCGGGAGAGAGAGAGAAAAAAAAAGCTCACAAAAGCAAAAGGCCTGAAACGTGTGAAACACTTTGAGAGTTAATGCACTAGAATGTAGGTGCTGTGCTCCAGCTGCCTTGCAATGCTGCCCTTGTGCAGTTGTTTGCCAGTTGTGCTGTGAATGCCACCATCTGTTGTGCCACGTGGACATCATAATCTTTTCTTAATTACATTAGCAGTGCAATCAGTTATTGCATTACAAGGCCGGGGATGAGCTTCTAAATCTTGGTGGAAATCATAAATAATTGCACTAAGTACCTAGCACCAGATGCGAGTGCCAACTTTGGTTGTGTAAGATGAATAGTAACCTTAGAACAGGGTTCGGCATTAGTAAACCTACTGTTTTCTATCAAACGTTGTTTGTTTGGGCTTCATTTCAAACAATGCCAACTAAATTAAAGACTTCTTCAAAGTGCAACGTGAAATAAGTCGCACCAACACATTTAGAAATGCACTTATTGTCGCACAAACAAGGAAAAAAAATCTCGTTAACAAAGGTTAATTCACTTTATTGTTCAATGTTGTGTTTAGAGTGGATTATGGGAAATACAGTGATTAATTGCTGCGAATCTCTCGGTTTCTGCAATTATTTGGATGTTGTGAGCAAATAAAGGGCTGTGGTATTCATCATATTCAAATGAGGCAGTAAAATAAATGATGATGTGTGTGCTTCACATTGCTTTGCGAACAAAACAAACCTGCACCCTTGTACGATATGAAAACAACCTATTTTTTGGGGAGGGGGACAAAGCCCAGGAGCGCACCAAATGGGCTGCAATCACTGTGTGCGAGGGTTCATTGCTTCGACCGTCTGCACAGAAAGCCTGTGTTGCTGACCTATCAGTTACCTGGTTTTGAATTATATTACAGCTTCCACCTTCGGACTGAATGATTTATGAAAATTACGAGGCAATTTGTAATGAAGACTGTCAGTCAATAAACTTCTTGTTTGGATTTTTTTTCTTCTTTCTATTAGTGCCTGTTTGAGTGAGACTGCAGAAGGACGCAGGTAGAGTCTAAAAATGTAAGGTCATTTATCAAAATTTTTCTTTACACTTTTGTGCAGCTTGGGTATTTAAGGAAGATAAATGATACAAGATGTTGTCTTCTTTTCAAGCTCTTTATGCTCTGGTAAGTGTGTCCAATGCAGAATTATTTTGCCAGTTTATTATTTCCTAGTAACCGTTTGTCAAATCAGTGTGCTGCTCAGTATGCTGCACTTGTTTCCTGCCACTCATGAAAATTCCCACTGACTGTAGAAACCAAGAGCCTTGTTTCATCAACATCTCAAGCACGAAACAACGGCACGAGAGGGAAAGGGGCTGCCGTTTAACCCTTTCAAAGCAAGCTTCCCGCATTTTTATCCTGAGACAGGATTTGAGATCTTCCTGTTCAGTTCCCAAGGGCAAATGTGCAATAAAGGCACTGCTGCCATTTTCAAGTATTGTTCGCTATTTTTAAACGAGTTCCAATCTTTGCGCAACTCTGCTTTAAAGATTTGTGGCTTCAAGTGTCTCTCCTGCTCCAATTTCAGAATCTGCTCCAACTCGTAGTATTAAAGGGCAACGTAAGTTTCATTGTATTAAGGTTTCGGTGCTAAATGGCCAAGGAATGTTTTTGGTTCGGTTTCCACTTCTAGGCGAAGATCCGAAGTACAGAGAACTACCAAGTTTGAAAAGAAAAGATAAAGAATGAAGAATTTGCATTATTACAGCCTATTTCATAACGCAATTTTGTTCCAATTGCTTCACAGCTTATGAAGTACCTTTGAAGGGTAATTGGAAGGAACGATGGCACTCAATTCGCACACAGGACGGTCCCAGAAACAGTAAAGAGGTGGTGTTGGCTGAGTGATAAATCAGGCATTTTCAAAGTCGGCCATTTTACGGTCCTAAAACACCACCGTTCCCACGCCAACATGGGGACATAACCTGTAAATCGGAGAGTCCAGCCCAAATTTTTTAAATATTTCGCTGATTTTTCTCCCGGGCTGCACACCGCAGTCTCTTGGAGTTTGGCAACGAACCAGGCCAGGTGTCAGATGTCTCGCTGGGAGAGCATTTCGGTGACAGTGACCACAACTCCTTGACCTTTACCATAGTCATGGAGAGGGATAGGAACACACAGTATGGGAAGGTATTTAATTGGGGGCGGGGAAATTATACTGTTTTTAGACAGAATCTGAGGAACATAAAGTGGGAACAATTGTTCTTGGGGAAATGCACAACAGTAATGTGGGGATTGTTTAAGGAGCACTTGCTGCGAGTGCTAGATAGTTTTGTCCACTGAGACGAGGAAGGAATGGTAAGGTGAAGGAGCCTTGGATGACAAGAGAAGTGGAGCTTCTCGTCAAGAGGAAGAAGGAAGCTTACGTAAGGTTGAGGAAGCAAGGATCTGACTCAGCTCTATAGGGTTACAAGGTAGCCAGGAAGGAACTCAAAAATGGACTGAGGAGAGCTAGAAGATGGCATGAAAAAGCCCTGGCGGGAAGGATCAGGGAAAACCCCAAGGCGTTCTACACATGTGAGAAATAAGAGGATGGAGAGTGAGAGTAGGGCCGATCAGGGATAGTGGAGGGAACATGTGCCAAAGTCTGAAGAGATGGGGGAGGCCCTAAATGAATACTTTGCTCCAGTATTCACTAGAGAGAGGGACCTTGTTGCTCATGAGAACAGTGTGAACCAGGTTAATCGACTCAAACAGGTTGATATTAAGAAGAAGGATGTGCTGGAAATTGTGAAAAGTATCAGGATAGATAAGTCCCTTGGGCCTGATAGGATATATCCAAGGTTAATACGGGAAGCAAGAGAAGAGATTGCTGTGCCGTTGGCGATGATCTTTGCATCCTCACTCTCCACTGGAGTAGCACCGGATGATTGGAGGGAGGCGAATGTTGTTCCCTGTTCAAGAAAGGGAATAGGGAAATCCCTGGGAATTACAGACCCATCAGTCTTACGTCTGTGGTGAGCAAAATATTGGAAAGGATTCTGAGACATAGGATTCATGATTATTTAGAAAAACATAGTTTGATTAACGATATAGTCAGCATGGCTTTGTGAGGGGCAGGTCATGCCTCACAAGCCTCATTGAATTCTTTGAGAATGTGACGAGACACATTGATGAAGGTCAGGCAGTGGATGTGGTGTATATGGATTTCAGTAAGACATTTGATAAGGTTCCCCATGGTAGGCTTATTCAAAAAGTTAGGGGGCATGGAATACAGGGAAATCTGGCTGTCTGGATACAGAATTGGCTGGCCGACGAAGACAGCGAGTGGTAGTGGATGGAAAATATTCCGCCTGGAGGTCAGTCACCAGTGTGCCCCGCAAGGATCTGTTCTGGGACCTCTGCCCTTTGTGGTTTTTATAAATGACTTGGATGAGGAAGTGGAAGGGTGGGTTCGTAAGTTTGCCGATGGCATGAAGGTTGGGGGAGTTGTAGATAGTGTGGAGGGTTGCTGCAGGTTACAACAGGACATTGACAGGATGCAGAGCTGGGCTGAGAAGTGGCAGATGGAGATCAACCTTGGTAAATGTGAAGTGATTCATTTTGGAAGGTCGAATTTGAATGCTGAATACAGGGTTAAAGGCAGGATTCTTGGAAGTGTGGAGGAACAGAGGGATCGTGGGGTCCACGTACATAGATCCCTCAAAGTTGCCACCCAGGTTGATAGGGTTGTTAATAAGGCGTATGATGTGTTGGCTTTCATTAACAGGGGGATTGAGTTTAAGAGCCGCGAGGTTTTGCTGCAGCTTTATAAAACTCTAGTTAGGTCACACTTGGAATATTGTGTCCAGTTGTGGTCGCCTCATTATAGGAAAGATGTGGATGCTTTGGAGAGGGTACAGAGGAGATTTACCAGGATGCTGCCAGGATTGGAGGGCATGTCTTATGAAGAAAGGTTGAGGGAGCTAGAGCTTTTATCACTGGAGTGAAGAAGGCAGAGAGGTGACTTGATAGAGGTGTACAAGGTGATGAGAGGCATGGATAGAGTGGATAGCCAGAGGCTTTTCCCCAGGGTGGAAATGGCTGTCATGAGGGGATTGGAGGAAGGTATAGGGAAGATGTCAAGGGTAGAGCGGTGGGTATGTGGAATGCACTGTCAGCAGAGGTGGTGGAGTCAGAGTCTTTAGGGACATTTAAGCGACTCTTAGACAGGCACATGGACAGCAGTAAATTGAAGGGGTGTAGGTTAGGTTGATCTTAGATTAGGATAAATGGTGGGCACAACGTTGTGGGCTGAAGGGCCTGTACTGTGCTGTACTGTTCTATGTTTCTCTGGTTGGCAATCAGTAGCTAGTGGTGTCCCTCAGGGATCAGTGTTGGGCCCACAATTGTTCACAATTTACATAGATGATTTGGAGTTGGGGACCATGTGCAATGTGTCCAAGTTTGCAGACGACACTAAGATGAGTGGTAAAGCAAAAAGTGCAGAGGATACCGGAAGTCTGCAGAGGGATTTAGATAGGTTAAGCGAATGGGCTAGGGTCTGGCAGACGGAATACAATGTTGACAAATGTGAGGTTATCCATTTTGGTCGGAATAACAGTAAAAGGGATTATTATTTAAATGATAAAATATTAAAACATGCTGCTGTGCAGAGACCTGGGTGTGCTAGTGCAGGAGTCGCAAAAAGTTGGTTTACAGGTGCAACAGGTGATTAAGAAGGCAAATGGAGTTTTGTCCTTCATTGCTAGAGGGATGTAGTTTAAGACTAGTGAGGTTATGCTGCAATTGTATAAGGTGTTAGTGAGGCCACACCTGGATTTTGGCCTCCTTACCTGAGAAAGGACGTACTGGTCCTGGAGGGTGTGCAGAGGAGATTCACTAGGTTAATCCCAGAGCTGAGGGGGTTGGATTGTGAGTAGAGGTTGAGTAGACTGGGACTGTACTCGTTAGAATTTAGAAGGATGCGAGGGGATCTTATAGAAACTTATAAAATTATGAAGGGAATAGACAGGATAGATGCGGGCAGATTGTTTCCACTGGCGGGTGAAAGCAGAACTAGGGGGCATAGCCTTAAAATAAGGGGAAGTAGATTTAGGACTGAGCTTAGGAGGAACTTCTTCACCCAAAGGGTTGTGAATTTATCGAATTCCTTGCCCAGTGAAGCAGTTGAGGCTCCTTCATTAAATGTTTTTAATATAAAGATATAGTTTTTTGAAGAATAAAGGGATTAAGGGTTATGGTGTTCGGGCCGGAAAGTGGAGCTGAGTCCACAAAAGATCAGCCATGATCTCATTGAATGGCGGAGCAGGCTCGAGGGGACAGATGGCCTACTCCTGCTCCTCGTTCTTATGTTCTTATTATGTTCTATATTCTATATCGGGATTTGAATCGAGCGCAATGCGGCTGCAAAATCGTCCCCAATATTTGGGCTAGGGGCGTTTCACAGTAACTTCATTGAAGCCTACTAGTGACAATAAGCGATTATTATTATTATTAATAATATTTAATCCCTCAATCAACATTCCCCATAAAGAACATATCATCTGATCATTATCACATTCCCGATTGTGGGATCCTGCTATGTACAAATTAGCTGCTGTGTTTCCTACATTACAACCTGTGATTACACATCAAAAATGCTACATTGGCACTTTGGAACATCCTGAGGTTGTGAAGGGTGAGACTGACATGTAACTCTTTGTTAAAATTGCAGAGCAGGCTCGAAGGGCTGAATGGCTTCCTCCTGCTCCTATTTTCCAAACCTGTGTGAATGGCTGGTTAGACCGCAGCTACGGTTCTGCAGCCAATTTTGGGCGCCGCTTTAGGGCTGACGTCAAGGTTTTGGAGCTATATTAGAATAGTACCTGGGGTACAGTAGTGTGGGGAGACTGGATGGTTCTCCAAAGAGTGGAATAAGGTTCAGGGAAGACTTGATGAAGGTTTTCGAAGTCACAAAATATTTTGATAGAAATGAATAAGAGGAACACTTACTGGCAGCAGAAAGGTCAGTAACCAGAAGACACACATTTCAGGCAATCGACAGAAGGGCCTAATGTGACAGCAAAAAAAAAATTATTACAGCGGGTTGCTACGATCTGAAACCCATGGCCTAATCAGGAGGTGGAGGCAGATTCAATGTTAGCTTTTGAGAGAAAACTGGATGAATGTCTGAAGGAGAAACATTTTCTGGGCTATGAGGAAAGAGTGTGGAATGAGCCTAATTGGATGGCTCCTTTAAAGTGCCATCATCAGGCAGAATGGGCAGAATGGCCTCCCCCCTTGCTGTGTCACTCTACGATTCATATGATGGGATAGGAGATCAAAGAAGGTTCTGAGCACTGCTGACAGTCACTCCAGTGGATCCCATTTCCGCTAGATCATCCCTCCCTTCCTGGAATGAGCACGAACGACTGCACAAAGGGGTGAGGAAAAGAATCCTGAGTTGGTTCTCGTTTTTGTCCTTTACCCAGCTGCTGTCCTCACAAAGGCATGTTGAATTTGCAGAAGCAGCTTTGCATGGTTGCAAACAAAGTGAAGTATTTACAACCAATCACCCCGTCGCAGCCCGAAATACAGGCTGCAGCAGGAAAAGCCAAATGTCAGCTGAAAAACATGGGGCATTCCCTTACATGAATTAATCAGAGTACGAGGGAAGGAAAGAGTGAGGGTGAAAGAGAGAGATAATATACAGCGAACAGTTGAAGAAACACATTGAATAAATTTCCTTTTATTTAATTACAACCATTCATTCAATGAACAAGTCCCTTGCAATCAGCTGTGGTTGTATTTGCGAAAACTTTCAGCAGTAATGTCCTCAAATACCCTTCTGTGAACATCCTCCTGCCCCACTCTCAGCCGTTAGTTTAACACAGAAGCACACAAGGGGCCGGTGGCTGTAGCAATATCTCAAACTGTAGGTGAACGACAGAATTACCTGAGATGTCCTTTCCTTTTATCCCTGTAGCTGACAAGGAGGAACGTTTTCTCCTACATAAGTTGCTCAAACTCAGGCACGCTCGGATCAAACACTCCTGATTCACGTTGAATTCAAAATTTGGGATGAGGTGGTGGAAGAGGTACTGCTGAGAGTGAAGCCAAACCCCTGAATGGGTCACCATCCACAGGAGCGGAGACGGGACAAATTCAGAACGATTGGGAAAAAAAAGCCACGGACTGCCAACATGAAAGGAACCCCCCAACGTTCCATTTGGTGTGGCCTGAGGAACCTTAGAGGCATGAAACATTCAACGTCTCCCAAAAAAAAAACAAGCTGAGAAAAACAAAATCAGTATTTAGCGAGCAGTGGAGTTTGCTGATAATTACAGGTTGCAAAACATCTCAGCTGTTATGTGATTTCCATTTAACAAAACATTAAATTCATACATCCATATTTACTAGTAATAGAAGATAGATGGGATCCTGAGCCTCTCAATTAACTTACAGCCCTGGCTATTGCAGTTAATGAAATCTCTCGATTGAGTTACAGCCCGGTATTTGCTCCTTGCTATCTATATGAACCACATGCGTCCTTCTCCTCCATGTATTCCATTGTTCTAACCACATCAGGGTAAGATGGCAGAAATAAAAAGGAAAGGAAAGAACTCAGTGATGTCTGCAACTTGTTTTTTTTTTAAAGATAAATAAGTCTTGGGCCTCAGAAACAAAATAGGTACTTTGAGATCGAGCAAACAGTGTAAGGAAGAGACAGGTTACAATTATTCAGCAGTTTATGACCTCAGAACATCTCAAAGTGCTTCACAGCCAACTAATTGCTTTTGAAGCGAGATCACTGTCATAAAGAGGGAAACACAGCAACCCATTTGCGAGCAGCAAAGCCCCACGAACAGCATTAAAATAACCGTAATAAAAGGTCCTTACTAAAGCGTCGTGTGACAAATGAAGTCACATCTTGAATTTATGATGTGGAACTGAATTAACTCTACACCTGCACTTAAAGAGATGAAGTATAGGCCGCAATCTCACAAAGATTTATTGGCTGATTACGAATCTTTTAGCTAATTGATGCTACACTGAACCGCTCGTAACAAACTGTAAAATGATTGCATTTTGTCTTAATGTTGTGTGACGTAACAGTTTTAGTGGTGTTGACTGAGGGATAAATGTTGACCTGGACACCAGGAGAACTCACCTGCCCTGCTCTTCCTCAAATATGTTTGCCTGAGAAGGCAGATGGAATTGGGGGGGGGGGGTTGCGAAATTCTTCGCCTCGCGACGCTGAAAACGTGAACCCGCGCAGTCAGGCGGAGAATTGGGCATCCGGCCAAAATCCGGGCGCCATGCTCTGGTCCCTCGCTGGTGGCGATAATGAGGCTTGCCCTGCACAGGCGGCATGCAAAACCGCCATCTACATGCATTTAAATGTGATTAGCGGGTTGGGCACGGTGTGCTCCTCCCCTCCGCGATGCTCCCTCCGCTCCTCTTAGGTGGAGGTCTGGCAGGTGTGAATTACTACAAGTGTTTATAAACGTTGACTGGGCACCATGGCTGCAGACCTGCCAGGAGGCGCAAAACTGAAAAAGTTAAAAATTGTTGGGCTTGCTGGGGAATGATTGCCTGGGCTCGGGGTATTAGCAGGTAGTCACCTGATGCCAGGTCCATGGATTTGGGGTGCCCCTCTCGGGATCGGGGTGACCTGGCTCAGATCACCGTTACTGCAGTCTGTCTTTTAAACGCACCCCTTCACTGCTACTTACCCCAGCTGTATCATCAAGGGCCAAGTTCAATCAGGAGCCCACCAGGTGTTGGCACTCCTCTGAAGCACTGCCCCATTACAGAGAAAGCAGGGGACTATCGGAGCTCACCCCAACTGGAGGACACCTGCACTACAGCTTTTGGAACTCTCCCTGGCTCTCTGCCCCACTCAGGGCAGAGGACTCACCAGTAACCCCCTCACCCCTCCGGATCACCAGCTGTCTCCACCTGGTGAGGCTGGCAGCACTGACTGCCTCTGCCACCATCTCAAAGGCAGTGTTCAGGAGAGCGGGCTTGAATCTGCGGCCCAGGCTGATGAAGAGGATATCCCTCCGCTCCCCACGGGCAAGGAGCTCTGGGTCCCACTTGCACTCCCGACCTCGGGGGGACAGGTCTTCTCTGAGCCATCTTGGTGGCTGCAGTGAGCTTGTGCGAAGTGGAGCGCTTAAAAAAAGCTCCAGTTTCCAGGCTCTTTGGTGCTAACTCTGGCCCCAGTGGTTGGAATGTCCGCTGGGCTGGAAATTGCTCGGAATTCGCGCCAGCAGAGTACCAACCCATTGGCATGTCCTGATGTGCTCCGGAAATAGCATCCCCAACAGGATCAGAAACTGTATGCAATTCAGTCCCGGTGTCAACACTTAGGGCGGGATTCTTCGGCAGTGCCCACCCGGCAACCGGAAATTTGCGCCTGAGGTCAAAACCTTTACATGGTCCCCGTCCCGTCCGTGGTGGTCTTGCGACGGGTGCGGCTGAAGAATCCAGCCCTTATTCTCCCAAACAGAGAATTTTGTCCAGAACCTCAGATTATCATTTAATCTGAACAGCAGCACCTCTCTGAGTGCAGTAGAACCTCACTCGTCAGGGTCAACCAAGATTATGCCTCAAATCCTGGAGTGAGCTTCAGTCTTCAGGCTAGGAAGTAATCGTGTTATTCCTGAGCCAATGCTGATACCTAAAGATTGCTGATCTTAGGTACCGTGGAATGCTGCTGATGTTATGTTAACTTGTTGCTGATACTTGGCACCAATATTCTGTGCAACACTGTGTTCATTTGGCACAAGATGAAGTAGGACTATAGTAAAACCAAAAAGTGTGAATTAGGATGTTATATTAATGTAGGTTTCCATCAGCAAGTTAATCTGTATTTTTAATTCCAAGAATTTTAAAATATGGTCTCACAAATTTGCAATGAAAATGTCACGAAAGGTTACTCACACAGCTCACTGAAGCATTAGGCATACCTTCAGTAAGTAACAACATAGCAGCGATACTCAATTCAACTGATTTTGAATTTAAAGGTGACTGAATTTGAGAGATGTAACACCATCTTGAGCATCTCGTCGCTGCATAAACCATTCAGACTTGTTTCTCATTATCATCAGAGCCCCTATCTGTACTCCAACTACAAAATCCCACTTACTTTTTTAAAAAAATGCAATGCATATGTACGTGTGTGTACATGTGTGTGCGCTTGTGTGAAAGTGTGTGTGCATGTAGCATGTGTGTGCACGTGTGCTTCTGTGCATATGTGTGTCTGTGTGCGTGTGTGCTTGTGCATGTCTGTGTGCATCTGTGTGCGGGTGAGTGCACGTGCGTGTGTGTTTTGTAACATAAATTTAGAGTACCAAATTATTTTTTTTCCATTTAAGGGGAAATTTAGCATGGCCAATCCACATACATGCACATCTTTTTCGGTTGTGGGGTAGTGCAGGAGAATGTGCAAAATCCACACAGACAGTGACCCGGGGCCGGGATCGAAACCGGGTCCTCAATGCCGTAAGGCAGTCGTGCTAACCACCTTGCTACCCGTGTGTGTGTGCGCATATGTGTGTGTGCATGTGTGTGTGCACGCGTATGTGCTCGTGCATTTGTGTGCATGCATGTGAATGTGTATGTGCGAATGTGTGCACGCATGTGTGTGCACATGTGTGTGTGTGTGCATGTGCATGTGTGTGTGCACATGTGAGTGTACGCATGCATATGTTTGCTTTGTGTGAATGTGTATGTGCGTGATCATGTGTGTATGTGTGTGTGCGTGTGAGTGTGTGCTTGGTCATAAAGGCAGATCATAGCAGCTGGATTATTCTGCTAGCCAATGAAGGGGAAAGACAGAATGTTTAAATATCCCATTATTCAACAAGCTAATAATAATTATTAATAATCCTTAGATTTATGTGGTTCCTTTTCCCGTATGAAGTGTCTCAAAGTGCTTTACTCAATGAATTAGTTTTATAAAGTGCAGTGGCTTATGTGTGGGAGCAAACTGCGACAAAACAGTTAAATAGTTAAATATTGCTAATGCTAGCAATGAGAATCTGAAACGCTCAGTTTTTCTGTAATAATATTCATATATATACATATTCATCAATGTACATAGGAGTGATTCTCCCAAGTGCTTTGCGGATAGATCGAAGTATTTACATTTAATGCTGGTATTATCTTTTTTTTTGTTGCCCTAAGTAGATCTAATTCAAAACTATCAAAGAAAAAAAAATCCTTTCTCTAAACATAACCCAGCTTCCTTACATTATTCAAAGTAGTT
Organism: Scyliorhinus torazame; assembly: GCF_047496885.1. Lineage (NCBI taxonomy): Eukaryota > Metazoa > Chordata > Chondrichthyes > Carcharhiniformes > Scyliorhinidae > Scyliorhinus > Scyliorhinus torazame. The sequence continues at coordinate 85,222,349 of NC_092728.1, read as the reverse complement.
TTTGACATATTTCAAACATGGTAAACCATTCTAATGGCTTATGTAACTGGCAAAACTATTTAACATTATTTAAAACTCCAACTGCTCAATAAGTGCTTCTACATAATTTTTTTGCACTAATTGCATTGTATCTAAAAAATTTAGTGTGAACTTAAATTATTTTTATTAATAGTGTAAATTCCCTGTTTATACGATGGGCGGAACCTTACCATATTTTTACACAGTGCCGGGCTCTGGCTGAAAACTGGTGAGTAGCTCTCCAGTGGTGCAGACTGGTTTCAGCCTCCCTGACTGGGCGGGGTGGGGCCTGAGACAACTGGGAAGGCCGGCATCATCGAGATCGAGCTGCCCTTTAATAAAAGTAGCCCGATCATCACAGAAACTGAACGGCCCCCTGCACCCCCCCCCCCCCCCCGCACCCCCCCAACCACCCCCTCACCCCGCTACATAGACATTAGGACCCTCCCTCACAAGCATCAGAGTCCTCTTCCCCCTCCATCAAGGCACAAGCAACGTGGCTCTCCTCCCACTGCCCCCCCCCCCTCCATCTCAATGTCAATATTGGGGCACTTCCGGGGAGGGGGGGGGGGGGGAGAGCGAGGGGGGGTCTGGGGGAGGGGGGGTGATCCTCTCGACTGCATCACATTTTTAAATTGCTGTTGTACACCTTGCAGATGTATCATCATGTTGGCAAAAATTGTAATATTTGGTGGGGGGGGGGGGGCCAGCTAATGACATAAACATGTCGTTCCTGCCCTTTGTGGGCGTTAACCTCGTGACATCACAGGCGAGGGGCGTGGAAAATCGGGAAATGCGATCTCGCTGGGCGAGCATCACGTTTCCCGATTCATGTCGCATTTTCCGCCCGCGTCGCTGTTCTCCCTGACGCCAAACACGGCTGGAAATCGCCCCCAATGTTACAAAATCATAAACCTGCTCCTTCCAAGTATTTGTGTTACTTCCTCCCACAGTGTGTACAATAATTTCCTCCCCCGGCATATTTCAAGTAATCATGAAGATTTTTCTCTTTCACGGCTCAGCATAAATTAAACTTCTGTCCCTGTTTTAGTTTTCTAACATGACACAGACGACCACCAAAATCGGTGGAGGGAATTCGGGGGACACAGTGGGGTGGGTTGGCAAAGGTAAAGTTACTGTTTGTTTTGGTTTTGAATAAATATTTCGCACAATCATGCCAAATTCATCTCTATGCAACTTTAATGAAAGTGTTAACAACAATTTGCAATTATACAAGTATAACATCCGCAGGTGCTGCATAAAGGAAGAGTTACACTTCTGTTGTGCTCTTTATAACATCAGGATAGTGGGCAGCATGGTAGCACAAGTGGCTTCACAGCTCCAGGGTCCCAGCTTCGATTCCCTGCTGGGTCACTGTTTGTGCAGAGTCTTCACTTTCTTCCCGTGTCTGCGTGGGTTTCCTCCGGGTGCTCCGGTTTCCTCCCACTGTCCAAAGATGTGCGGGTTAGGTGGATTGGCCATGATAAATTACCGCTTCGTGTCCAAAAAGGGCAGGTGGGGTTACTGAGTTATGGGGATAGGGTTGGGGCGTGGGCCTAGGTAAGGAGCTCTTTCCAAGGGTTGGGGCAGACTCGATGGGCTGAATGGCCTCCTTCTGCACTGTAGAAATTCCCTGGATTCTAGGTGAGAATTCATATGGTCAATGGAATACATTTTAAGCAGAGTCTTAAATGAGGAGAGAGAGAGGAGTGGAGAGGAAAAGAGGTTTTGAGAAGGAATTCTTGAGTTCAGTTCCCAAGTAGCTGAAGGCACAGTAACTTGTTTAAAACCCAGGGATGAATGGCTTTAACACAGTAAAGAGGAGATGTGCACATTAAGCATTCACAGTGCTAACATCACCCTTCCGTCCTCATTGTTTAGAAAGATTGTGTGCACAGTGAAAGGGAAATGATACAATATTGTCCTTTTCTTCAGGTGGCCCATTTGAAATAAAATTATAACTCCGCAAACATTTATATTTCCGCATCTGCAATACAGAGCTGATGTTGAATGGGAATATAGTAGGGGCGCGTTAAACTCCAACCGATGTTAAACAAGAAATGTATCACAAACTCAATATGCCACAGTGCTAACTTTGTAATAAACTAATGCTGTCACTCTGAATTTGGCAATGTGGCTCAGACATGTTGCTAAGGCCATTTGAAAGGTTATACTTTCTCTGTTGTCTAACTGTAATAAAAGGTCCTTACTAAAGCATCGTGTGACAAATGAAGTCACATCTTGAATTTATGATGTGGAACTGAATTAACTCTACACCTGCACTTAAAGAGATGAAGTATAGGCCGCAATCACGCAAAGATTTATTGACTGATTACAAATCTTTTAGCTAATTGATGCTACACTGAACCGCTAGTAACAAACTGTAAAATTATTGCATTTTGTCTTAATGTTACGTGACAATCTTTTGGAAACATTGATTTTTCAGTTCTTTATATTTGTTCCAAAATTGAAAAGGACGTACATCGGTAATCTCTTCAATTGTTCTCCTGGAATATAGCTGTTTCGCAATACACTCTTATTTGTCCTTTCTCACTATATTGTGATCGCTCCCTTCATTGCTTCTGTTCTATTTCTCCCTCTCTCTTCGTGTTCTTTCCCATACTTTAATGTAAAACAAGAAAAAGAAAATGCGCTTTGCTCCTTTTATTTTAAAACTTTCTTCTTATAGAATCATTTCCTCTCATTTCAAGTGTATTTTATTTTGATGCCTATATTACAGCTGTTGGCTTTTAACGTTTTATACACTTTCTAATGGTGCATCTTGACTGACAGCAGTGGTACTTTTCACTACATCTCACAAATAATATAGAATCAGAACTTTCGTTGTCTTCAAAGTGTCCTATAAATAGCAATGTGTTTCACATCACAGGCTCTGTTCGCTATGTTCGCTAATATTCAGATCTTTCCTCTCAGAATGCCATTTGTGAAGCATTGGCTGATAGAAAACCTGTGAACTGTTCAGAAGCTAAAGGAAGGCTTTGCTTTTTTTACATCGCAATCACACGTCGGAGTAATGCTGATTAAAATCCCTTGTAGAAAGGCTGCAAAAAGGCCACGTAGGTTCCAATCATCGCACAGATATTGCTGTTCAATTTTTATGACACGGCTTTCTGACATTTACAACGAATGCTGCAGGAGCTTTTATTTACCTGACATTCCCAGACAGGTGGAGTTGCCCTGGACTTCCAGCACATCCTGTAGACTAGGGAAAGCTTTGAAAACCATTTAATTGAGTACCCCCAAAGGCACTTGGTTCATTCTCCCAGATTGCAGGTTTCAGTCTCAAAGAGGACGGCACTTTTAACCGTGCGCCAGTACTGGCGTTGCAACTGCATTGGCAGTTGTCATTTAGCACCGCGTCCGGGATAAGAATGGGGGAAGGGGGAATAGAACACATTCAGCTCAATGAATGGGCCCAACTACCAGTTTTACCCCGTGGTCCTGGCTGAAGATGTGCGATATGAATGTGAGCTACATGAAATGGAGGCAATGTAGAAAGGGGAAAATGAGTTTTAGAAAATAAACAAAGAGAAGAACTATCATCTGTCTGAGGAGGCAACCTGAAAATACCTTGCTGCTTTAACAAACTGACACATAAAATCGCAGCATAATCAAATTTAACAAAAAAAAACGAGTCCGCAATGTTTCTTTGCACCATTGTCACAATTTAACACATTTTTTGAAGAGCAATAAACAGAAAATTCTCCAGAAAATATTGCACCTCGTTGCGTGAAGATATTGTTGCTGTAGAGAAATCTATGTTTTTTTGTGCCTACCTTGCGGGTAGTAAGTCAGGGGAAGTCTCAATCACTTACACTGTTTAATTATTCCACAGCAGAGAAAAGCTCTCTCCAAAGGCATCCACAGGCAATTAGAATAATCATTCATGATAGCATCTAGAGCGAGTCTTTGGGCTGCTGTTTTGAGAGTCAGGATTTTTGTTGGTGACCTACGACTAAAGGCAAAGGTTTGTTGAAATATTAGTTTAATAAGAGATGAGAATGATATTAGGAATATGAGTCTGTGTTATTTATTATTAATTTTTGTTTTGATTTACAGGAGCTGCTAGGAATAAAAACAAGGCCGTGCAGAATGGCAATATCTGCCTGGAGATTTCCCCTCGCAGTATTCTGAGTTCCTTGATTTAACATGGATCATGTTAACATCGAAATAAATAATCCATATATGGGGCATCCTTAAATTATAAATAATATGGGTTTTGTGGCTGCGATGTTTCAAAGCAAAACATAAAAATCCTTAAAACTGTATGAAAAAAATGACAGAACTGCAGCACTGGAATAAATGTGGAAAACAAACCATTTTTAATGAGTTTTTTTTCAGGCCGCTGCCGCAGTGTTTTTTTTTAACAAGACACGGCTTTCAATCTCTAAATTAGGGGGACATTAAATAAATTAGCATGCACTTAAGAAATGGGCACGTTTGCCTGTGCTTGGTGCTGTGCCTGGTCAACCAGCCAGGGGTGGTACTCCCCTCCAGAGGAGTGTAAATGTCAGTGGAGGTGAGGGTGCAAACACGGTCTCTAATCATATTTAATCCTTCGCTAAAGCTATTAGAACATAATATTTCTGGTGAGAATGGGGACAAAGCGAGAGCTTTCCTCCACCTAACAATGCTGTCATGCACATGTGCAATATTTAAAACGTGTTTCCAAAACAGGGACAGCAATTTACCGATTTAACGAAAGTACGTAAAATTCGAAGGGGTTTCGGTAAGGGTATATTGGGGAGGAGCTGTTTCGATTGGAAGGAGAGTCCACAATTTGAGGACGCAGATTTTGAATAAGTGGCATAAAGAACTGGTGGTAGGGTGATTTTTTTTTTTTAAGACACAGCAATTTGTTATGGTCTGAAAATGCACTGCCTCAAAGGGCGGTGGAAGTAGATTTAATAGTAGCTTTGAAAAGAGAATTGAATAAATACCTGAAAAGGGGGAAAAAAAGATTGAAGAGCTGTAGGGGAGAGAGAAGGGGCGTGGAGCTAACTGGATATCTCTGTCAGAGAGCTGCCGCAGTCACGATGGGTACAATGGCTATACGATTCTATGATTCTGTAATAACCACTTGACATCAGTGGACGTGCTGATTCAATGTGACAGTTACAGTTCATTAGTTGCGGCTGAAGCTGATAGATTCAGTTAGGATATCTGATACCAATGTGGCCTTTCATTCAATTGTATGTTTGCACCCACCCAGGATGCAAATGGTCAAACACAAAATTGAGACGCAAAACCATGAAACAAACGCAATAACAAACACCCCAGTCAAAAGTGGCACTCAGTTATCAGTATGGAGATCGCTGTAAGCCAACTAGGTAATGTCGTGATAGGCATAAGCAGAATGGATGCATCTGTTTAGATCGCATGAGCTCTTAGTGCATAATTGTTTCAGTTGCTCCACCAGAAAATGATAGCACATACAATCCTGAGTTCAGAGTCACATGAGCTCAATGTTGCTCGCATTCTTATAACCCGGTCCACTCTGCCCTGTAACCTCTAAGCACCATTGATGTGCCCTTTTTGACCGCAGAATTACAACCCGTCAGGAGGTGCAGTGGGCCACCTGCGAAGTCGGTTATCTACTCATCGACTCCCTTGCTGTGTCACTGTTTCCCAGGCAATCTTTGTTGGCATTGGGATAACATTGTGGAACTGAAACGGATCTCTCACATTCTCTTGTGCGCAATAGCAAAGAGTTAACGCACAGCAGAAATGTCTGGCTTGGGATGCACCATTAGAAAGCAGGTGGGTAACAAATTACTGTATTAATGACAGAGAGATAAAGGATGAGCGTGACAGCCGCACACGAGGCAGCACATACTCGACACAATGAGCAACTATTAACCATTCACCCATGTGCAGGTATGTGTGGTACTTTGCAGCTACGGTGCTTGCCTCAGTGTTAACTCTTGCATACAATGGATATGCAGGTTGTGAGTCCAGCTGCGTTTGTGAGACGCGGACAGAGGAAATGTGAACTAAGAGTTGCGAAGGCTGTTCTGGTGATGGCGAAATCCATACTTGTTCTTTTTTTTAATGTATTTTTATTGAAGTTTTCTTGTTTTTTTCTACAGTAGTGGCATCAAAAGAAAGGAAAGGAAGATAATAGGTATCAATGCAGAATAGGTACAGCACGTAACAGAAGTCATTGCAAACATAGGAACACATCAGATTGGGTGAGTTGGGGAGAACATCCGCAGCGCGTTTCTCCCACGGATTCGTCCCCACCAAGTAGGAAACAACATAGGATTCCATCACACAAACAGCTTTAAAATATAAATAATAGAGGAACCCCTCCCCTCCCCTCTGCCACCCGGAGAACAGCAGAGACCTCTGAGGGGATTACACTGGCATCTACAATGCAATCAAACTCCCTTCCAGGTCTAGGGCAGATCACACAGCAATAACAAAAAATCCACCCGGGTCTGGAAAGATAAAGGCCGGGATTCTCCTCGTGGCTGGAGGCAGCCCGCCGCCCGCTAGTGGGCGAAACACCCCGGCCCTGCCGCCAATGGGATCCTCCACCAACCACACCCCACGTTGCTGGGAAACCCACGGCAGGGCCAGGCCACCAGTGGGATCGGGAAAACCCCGCTGATGTGAACAGCCAGAGAATTCCTGGCCGCCCATGCCGGCGGATCCCCACCTCCGCCGATGGCACAACAGTGCAGCCAAAGGGAAACCTCAGTGACAGGACCAGAAGACCACACCACCGGCGAACGGTGCGCCACCCCCTGCCACGAGAAAGAAGCTGCGGAGATGCCTGAGAGCCCCACCCAAAAATGCAAATGCTTTGGGTTGGAGTTAGAACAAAGAGAATAAGGAAAGCAACCCGAACCTGGTTAGCTCTAACTGAGGGAGATCTTCCTCGAACTTAGCGAGGACAAATTAACCAAACCAACTCCCACCCACCTGCCCTCACCCCACTCTTGCTCTACTCACCTTCCTTCCCGGCAAGCCAGGATGGGAGAAGTCACAAAAAATAACCCCTCTCCCCCAGCCATAAGAATTGTCAGACCATATGAGTCCCAAATACATTTGGGATTAAAAAAAAAGATTGCACAAATCCTGTATCTGAGATTCGGCTGAAAATGATGTGAACTTGTTAAGTGAGAATAATCAACTGTACAGGCCATAACCCCCACATTCTTCACTGCCCCGCAAATGGAAAAAGAAATGACAACATCAAGCAGACAACAACATGATCAACAGGGAGCAAAGTCCAGGATAATCGGGATGCTGAAATGCAAGGCCGACCTTAGGCGAAAGACTTCGCGAATGGCGCATGAAGAAGGTCAAATCAAGGATAAGCCAGGATCAGGGTCAATAAACACTCTTCAGAATCTCTCAAGGATTTCGACGAACAAAGCACGAGACGCCATTATTATTTCCACCATGCCGTCTCACCAGAACCCAGGCGGTTAACAACCTACGTCCCAGCCGGATGAAGTGGGGAGGGGGGTAATGGCAGAACAGCATCTTCGTGGGCAGCCATCATCTATCGATGCACACCCCACCATCAGGGCAGGAGATCGCCCAATAACAACTGGAACACTAAAGACAGGGACCCACCCCAACTCCTTCCAGAAGCCACGAACAAGCGAGGATATTGAAAATGGAATTATATTGAAAATGGACGAGGCCTTCATTATTCCAAAGACTAAACCAATTTCACTGGACAATATCTGAACTGCTTGAGAGAGAGGTAAGAACATAGAACATAGAACAGTACAGCACGGTACAGACCCTTCAGCCCACAATGTTGTGCCGACCATTTATCCTAATCTAAGATCAACCTAACCTACACCCCTTCAATTTATTGCTGTCCATGTGCCTGTCCAAGAGTCGCTTAAATGTCCCTAATGACTCTGACTCCACCACCTCTGCTGGCAGTGCATTCCACACACCCACCACTCTCTGTGTAAAGACCCTACCTCTGACATCTCCCCTATACCTTCCTCCAATCACCTTAAAATTATGTCCCCTCGTGACAGCCATTTCCACCCTGGGGAAAAGTCTCTGGCTATCCACTCTATCCATGCCTCACATCACCTTGTACACCTCTATCAAGTCACCTCTTCCTTCTTCGCTCCAGAGAGAAAAGCCCAAGCTTCCTCAACCGTTCTTCATAAGACATGCCCTCCAGTCCAGGCAGCATTCCTGGTAAATCTCCTCTGCACCCTCTCCAAAGCATCCACATCCTTCCTATAATGAAATGAAATGAAAATCGCTTATTGTCACAAGTAGGCTTCAAATGAAGTTACTGTGAAAAGCCCGGAGTCGCCACATTCTGGCGCCTGTTCGGGGAGGCTGGTACGGGAATTGAACCGTGCTGCTGGCCTACCTTGGTCTGCTTTAAAAGCCAGCGATTTAGCCCAGTGTGCTAAACCAGCCCCAGTGAGGCGACCAGAACTGGACACAATATTCCAAGTGTGGTCTAACTAGAGTTTTATAAAGCTGCAGCAAAACCTCGAGGCTCTTAAACTCAATCCCCCTGTTACTGAAAGCCAACACACCATTTTCCTTCTTAACAACCCTATCAACCTGGGTGGCAACATTGACGGATCTATGTAAGTTGACCCCAAGATCCCTCTGTTCCTCCAGACTTCCAAGTATCCTGCTTTAATCCTGTATTCAGCATTCAAATTCGACCTTCCAAAATGAATCACTTCATATTTATCAAGGTTGAACTCCATCTGCCACTTCTCAGACCAGCTCCTGTCAATGTCCTGTTGTAACCTGCAACAACCCTCAACTCCACCAACCTTCGTGTCATCGGCAAACTTACTCACCCACCCTTCCACTTCCTCATCCAAGTCATTTATAAAAAATCACAAAGAGCAGACGGCTCAGAACAGATCCCTGCAGGACACCACTGGTCACCGACCTCCAGGTGGAATACTTTCCATCCACTACCACTCGCTGTCTTCTTTCGGCCAGCCAATTCTGTATCCAGACAGCCAAATTTCCCTGTATCCCATGCCCCCTAACTTTATGAATGAGCCTACCATGGGGAACCTTATCAAATGCCTTACTGAAATCCATATACACCACATCCACTGCCCGACCTTCATCAATGTGACTCTTCACATCCTCAAAGACTTCAATGAGGCTTGTGAGGCATGACCTGCCCCTCATAAAGCCATGCTGACTATCTTTAATCAAACTATATTTTTCTAAATAATCATAAATCCTATCTTTCAGAATCCTTTCCAATAATTTTCTCACCACAGACGTAAGACTGACTGGTCTGTAATTCCCAGGGATTTCCCTATTCCCTTTCTTGAACAGGGGAACCACATTCGCCTCCCTCCAATCATCCAGTACTACTCCAATGGAGAGTGAGGATGCAAAGACCAATGGCGCAGCAATCTCCTCCCTCGCCACCAGTAGTAACCTTGGGTATATCCCGTAACGCTCAGGGGACTTATCTATCCTGATGCTTTTCAAAATTTCCAGCACATTCTCCTTCTTAATATCAACCTATTCGAGTCTATTAACCTGGTTCACACTGTTCTCATGAGCAACAAGGTCCCTCTCTCTAGTGAATACTGAAGCAAAGTATTCATTTAGGGCCTCCCCCATCTCCTCAGACTCTAGGCACAAGTTCCCTTCACTATCCCTGATTGCCCTACTCTCATTCTGTTCATCCTCTTATTTCTCACATAAGTGTAGAATGCCTTGGGGTATTCCCTGATCCTTCCCGCCAGGGCTTTTTCATGCTCCCTTCTAGTTCTCCTCAGTCCATTTTTGAGTTCCTTCTTGGCTACCTTGTAACCCCCTAGAGCCGAGTCAGATCCTTGCTTCCTCAACCTTACGTAAGCTTCCTTCTTCCTCTTGACGAGAAGCTCCACTTCTCTTGTCATCCAAGGCTCCTTCACCTTACCATTCCTTCCTCGTCTCAGTGGGACAAAACTATCTAGCACTCGCAGCAAGTGCTCCTCAAACAACCCCCACATTACTGTTGTGCATTTCCCCAAGAACAATTGTTCCCACTTTATGCTCCTCAGCTCCTGTCTAATAGCAGTATAATTTCCCCTCCCCCAATTAAATACCTTCCCATACTGTCTGTTCCTATCCCTCTCCATGACTCTGGTAAAGGTCAAGGAGTTGTGGTCACTGTCACCGAAATGCTCTCCCACCGAGACATCTGACACCTGGCCTGGTTCGTTGCCGAGCACCAAGTCCAATATGGCCTCCCCCCTCGTCGGCCTATCTACATATTGAGTCAGGAATCCTTCCAGTACACACCTGACAAAATCTGCTCCATCCAAACCATTTGCACTAAGGAGGTTCCAGTCAATATTAGGGAAGTTGAAATCACCCATGACAACAACTATATTACTTCTACACTTTTCCAAGATTGCCGCCCAATCTGTTCCTCTATCTCTCTGCTGCTATTGGGGGGGTCTATAGAAAACTCCCAATAAAGTGACTGCTCCTTTCTTGTTTCTGACTTCCACCCATATTGACTCAGTAGACAAACCCTCCTCAACTACCTCCTTTTCTGCAGCTGTGGCTGTATTAACAGTGCCACTCCCCCTCCTCTTTTACCTCACTCCCTATTCTTCTGACAACATCTAAACCCCGGAACATCTAACAACCATTCCTGCCCCTGTGAAATCCATGTCTCCGTAATGGCCACAACATTGTAGTTCCAAGTACTGACCCATGCTCTAAGTTCACCTCCCTTATTCCTGACACTCCTTGCATTGAAACAGACACACTTTAACCCATTCCACTGAGTGCAACTTTGCCCTATCAACTGTCTATCCTTCCTCAAAGACTTGCTGCATACTATTTCTGCCTGTTCAACAGCTACCCAATCCTCTGATCCATAGCTCTGGTTCCCATCACCCTGCCAAACTAGTTTAAACCCTCCCGAAGAGCTCTAGCAAACCTCCCACCCAGGGTATTGGTGCCCTTCCAGTTTAGGTGCAATCCGTCTTTCATGTACAGGTCCCACCTTCCCCAGAAGATATCCAAATGATCCACATATCTGAAGCCTTCCCTCCTGCACCAGCCCTGTAGCCACGTGCTCAGCTGCACTCGCTCTCTGTTCCTTGCCTGACTTGCACGTGGCACCGGTAGCAATCCTGAGATCACTACTCTGCTGGTCCTGCTCTTTAGCTCCCAACCTAAAAACTTAAAATCACTTTTTAGATCCTCATCCCTTTTCTTAGCTATGTCGTTGGTGCCTCCCCCTTAAGAATCCTGTAGACTCAATCCGAGACATCCCTGGCACTGGCAACATGCCTTCCGGGAGTCTCGACCACAGAATCTCCTATCTATTCCCCTAACCATTGAGTCTCCTATCACTTTTGCTTTTCTATTCTCCCCCCTTCCCTCCTGAGCCACAGAGTCAGACTCAGTGCCAGAGACCTGGCCGCTAGGGCCTTCCCCCGGCAGGTCATCCCCCCCAATAGCATCCAAATCGTATACTTGTTTTGAAGGGGAACGGCCACGAGGGATCCCTGCACTGTCTGCCCATTCGTTTTCTTTCCCCTGACTGTAACCCAGCCATCCTTGTCCTGCTTCTTGGGTGTGGCTACCTCCCTGTAACTAAGGTAAGTGGCTAAGATTTGTTTCAAACTTTTTCAGACTATTGAAGAAAGCGCATCGATCTGAAACCTACGACGGGATTCTCTGATTTTGCCCGCCCCTGCACCGCTGGGAATGATTATGGAAAATTTGGCATCCCAGTCAAAATTCCATTCACTTTCAGCGGGACCTCAGAATCCCAGCCACGAGGGAGGTAGGAGAATCCCGGCTGAATACTCCTGTTCTCTCTCCACAGATCCTGCCTGATCCGCTGAGCATTTGCAGCATTTTCTGTTTTTAATTTATCTCATATTCTTCGTTACAGCTTTAAAAAGGAACATGTAAAATTATTGGTCTAAAATACAAATCTCTATTTTCCCACTTGTAAGAGGTCATTCTACAAATGCTTGCAGCTAAGTTGAGTGAAATTTATTTTTCATATTTAATATCTACATGTTTTAGTTGTTCTCTGTTTCTTTGCAGTGGAAACAAAGGATGTAAAGGTTGCCACACCGTAAGTTACTTAACCAGATCGTCAGGCTTTTTGAGAGGGGGGGGGCAAAGTCCCCCGAATGCCTCTGATTATGTCCCCATGTGATCATGTGACACGGTGATGCAGCAATTAGCATGGCTGCCTCCCAGTCCAAGAGACCCTAAGTTCAATTCCGGCCTTGGGTGACTGCGTGGAGTTTGCATGTTCTACCTGTGTCTTTGTGGGTTTCCTCCGGGTGCTCCGTTTTTCTCCCAAGTCCAAAGATGCACAGATTAGGTGGATTGCCCATGCTAAATTGCCCCTCAGTGTCCAGCGGTTAGGTGTGGTTACGGGGTTACAGGGAAGGGTGGGGGAATGGACCTGGGTAGGGTGCTCTTTTGGAGGGATGGTGCAGACTCAATGGACCAAATGGCCTCCTTCTGCACTGCAGGAATTCTATGATTTTATGACTACACAATGCTGCATTTGAGTATAAGAATTGGCAAGTCATGTTGCAGCTGTATAGAACCTTACTTAGGCCACACTTGGCGTATAGTGTTCAATTCTGGTCGCCACACTACCAGAAGGATGTGGAGGCTTTACAGAGGGTGCAGAAGAGATTTACCAGGATGTTGCCTGGTATGGAGGGCATTAGCTATGAGGAGCGATTGAATAAACTCGGTTTGTTCTCACTGGAACGACGGAGGTTGAGGGGCGACCTGATAGAGGTCTACAAAATTATGAGGGGCATAGATAGAGTGGATAGTCAGAGGCTTTTCCAGGGTAGAGGGGTCAATTACTAGGGGGCATAGGTTTAAGGCGCGAGGGGCAAGGTTTAGAGGAGATGTACGAGGCAAGTGTTTTACACAGAGGGTAGTGGGTGCCTGGAACTCGCTGACGGAGGAGGTGGCGGAAGCAGGGACGTTTAAGGGGCATCTTGACAAATACATGAATAGGATGAGAGGGATACGGACCCCGGAAGTGTAGAAGATTTTAGTTTAGACGGGCAGCATGGTCGGCACGGGCTTGGAGGGCCGAAGGGCCTGTTCCTGTGCTGTACTTTTCTTTGTTCTTTGTTCTTTGCAAGACATAACAGTGCAATATCTTAATTTAACTTATTAATGGCCATTTTACAGTGGGGTCTCACTTGTGATTGATAATCATAATGACCCTTGAAACTTGAAACAGAGGTGGAGCACAGAATAACGGAAATAGTGAAATGTCACCACAACATATGGAGATAAAAGTGGCTGAATAAAATATTTACAACTGTCCGATTGTGAAAGGTCTCTGGGAAAAAAAGCACTTGTTCAGCTTCTTTAAATTTGCTCGGCAGTTGAAACGTTTCAATATGAAATTGCAAACTTTAGAAGTGGAGAAGACATTAGCATCAGCGAAAACATTTCACATAACATCAAGTTCCAGATGCATAAGCAGCATTTTCTGTGTATAACCACAGACAACACCTTCTTGGATCGTATTTCCCTTAGAAATGGAAGGCTCTGCGCTGAGATCCTTTGCAAATTAAAACAGATAAAACTGATATGTTTTGTTCATGCATCGCTGCAATCTTTGCTACTTAATTACATTCCAAATTGCTAGTCTGGTGCAGGTTGGCTTTGTGAGTTTTCACATCTTCGGCTCGATTTCTGCCTGCAGTGAGGACTAGATGACATTCTCTGCCTTGCCCCCCTCTTCCTTAATCATCACTAAAGTTATCTGAACTCAACATCCTCGGTCTATTTATTTTCTTGCCTCGCAGTATTACCGGTATAATCAGATATCTGTTCAATGGTCTTTGTTGCCTCAGTACTGCAGCAGTACAGAATTTGAGATATCTTTGTCAGGAAAAAGCCTACAATTGCACATTCTGCGGGATTCTCTGATCCTGAGGCTTAGTGTTGACGCCGTCGGAAACGCCGTTGCGTTTCTCGACGGCGTCAACATGGCCTCAGGATCAGCAATTCTGGCCCCTACAGACCAAGCCACACCAGCTGCTGATCCAGGCGTCAACTGGGCGTCGCGGGGTCCACGCATGCGCAGTGGCACCGGCGCCAACGCGTGCATGCGCAGTGGCTCCCTTCTCCGCGTCGGCCCCGACGCAACATGGCGTAGGGCTAAAGGAGCCGGTGCGGAAGAAAGGAGGCCCCCAGCCCGAGAGGCCGGCCCGCCGGTCGGTGGGCCACGGTCGCGGGACAGACCACAACGGAGGGGTCGATCCCCCCCTCCTCCCTCTCAGGCCGGCCCCAGACCCTTCCACGCCGGCTGAGAGCAGGTTAGAACGGCGGCAGGACTCGGGTTTTTTGCGATGGCCATCCCGGGCCAAGAACCGTGCTGCTGGCCTGCCTTGGTCTGCTTTCAAAGACAGCAATTTACTAGAAAGAGTGCAGGAGAGATTTACGAGGATGCTACCAGGACTTGATGGCCTGAGTTATAAGGAGAGGCTGGATAGGCTGGGACTTTTTTCCCTGAAGCATAGGAGGCTGAGGGGTGATCTTATAGAGGTCTATAAAATAATGAGGAGCATCGATAAGATAGAGAGTCGACATCTTTTCTCAAAGGCAGAGGAGCCTAGAACTAAAGGGCATAGGATTAAGGTGAGAGGGAGAGATACAAAAGAGAACAGAGGGGAAATTCCTTCACACAGAGGTGAGCATCTGGAGCGGGCTGCCAGAGGCAGTGGAAGAGGTGGGTACAAATTTGTCCTTTAAAAAGCAGTAAGAGAATTACATGGGCAGGGTGGGTATAGAGGGATATGGGCCAAATGTGGGCAAGTGGGACTAGCTTAGTGATAGAAACTGGGCGACATGGACAAGCTGGGCCGAAGGGCCTGTTTCCATGCTGTAAACATCTGTAACTCTATGACTCAATGTATGCTTGTCAATATTTGTGCGCGTGTGTATATGCGTATTTAAAAAATGAACTTGTCAGATTTACACACCAGATTAGTCAGCATCTGTGAAGATGAATACCAAATAAATGTTTCAGGTGTCACAGACAGGGGAGGAGAGTTAAATTGAAGCACCTGATTCCCTTCCCTTACAGCCGTAATCAGTGTGTTTTTTTGGGGGGGAAACTGAATGTGCGTTTCAAAGCCCCTTTGGCGTGCAGTCAATACAAAAACCAGTGGCAGGCTTTTGTGGGTTTAAATAAAGAAGATAATTTATTTGCACTCTCACCCCAAACGTGCAAATGTTATGTCTGTTAAACACCACCCACTTCTACAAATGTTGAACGAAAAGCTTAGTAAACAGTGCATGGGCCACATTTGACGTTGGCTGGATTTTCGGTACTGCTGAAGCCAATGGACTTTTGAATGGCTCGCCGCATTTTATAGCCCCATCCCCACCACGACGGGGCTGGAAAATTCAACTCCATGGGCGGGATTCTTTGACCCCCCCGCCGGTCGGAGAATCGCTGGGGGGCGGCGTGAATCCCGCCCCCGCCGGCCGCCGAATTCTCTGGCACCGGAGATTCGCCGAGAGCGGGAATCGCACCGCGCCGGTCGGTGCCCCCCCCCCCCCCCCCCCCCGGCGATTCTCCAGCCTGCGATGGGCCAAAGTCCCGCTGCTGTAATGCCGGTCCCGCCTCCCTTACCGGCGGGACCAGGCGGCACGGGCAGGCTCCGGGGTCCTGGGGGGGCGCGGGGCGATCTGGTCCCGGGGGGTGCCCCCACGGTGGCCTGGCCCGTGATCGGGGCCCACCGATCCGCGGGCGGGCCTGTGCCGTGGGGGCACTCTTTCCTCTCCGCATCTGCCATAGCCTCTGCGATGGCCGACGCGGAGGTGACCCCCCCTGCGCATGCGTGGACTTCCGCCGGCTGGCGGAGGCCCTTCGATCCCCGCTGGCATGATGCCAAAGGCCTTCCATGCCAGCCGGCGGGACGGCAACCACTCCGGCGCCGGGCCTAGCCCCTAAAGGTGAGTGCTTGGCCCCTAAAGGTGCGGAGAAATCTGCACCTTTGGGGCGGCCTGACGCCGGAGTGGTTCACGCCCCACTCCATCCCGCCGGGACCCCCCGCCCCGCCGGGTAGGGGAGAATCCCGCCCCATGTATTTGGCTTGTTGTCGGCGATCAGTCATTGTGGGACCAATACAGAAAGGAGTCTTTCTCCACCATTGAATTGTAGTTGAGATGGGTGAAAATAGCTGAGGGCACACATCCAGATTGTTGCAGGATTTTCCCTTGAAGTGTTGAATGTTCAGCAGGTCGCAGAGCTGGACATTTGTCGCTTTCGTATCAGGTCAAATTTCTTTTGAGGTGGTCATGGAGTTTTGGAATCCGGCTGGGAGTCTTTTTAAAGACCTGCAGCCTCCCAGTTCTTATAAGGCAAAGTTGACACTGAACGTTCTGCAGTTGCTGTGGCTTGCAGAGTTTTTTTTGTAGGCAGCCCATGTCTTTTTTAGGTTGACAGATCAAAACTTGCTATCTCCAGCTGTGTTGTTCACATGACCAATACTGGAATTGTCGCACCTGAATAGTTTGGAAGTGCATAGGGAGCAATACATAATAGAAGATTGATGGTGATCTTTCACACTAAACTTGTGGATAACTGCAGCGGGATTCTCCGCTAACCGGCGGGGCGGGCTGTCCCGGTGCGAGGAGTGAACCACTGCAGCGTCGGGCCGCCCGGAAGGTGTGGAATCCTCCGCACCTTCAGGGGCTAGGCCAGTGGCGGAGGGGTTGGCGCCGCACCAACTG
Source organism: Scyliorhinus torazame (assembly GCF_047496885.1). Taxonomy (NCBI): domain Eukaryota; kingdom Metazoa; phylum Chordata; class Chondrichthyes; order Carcharhiniformes; family Scyliorhinidae; genus Scyliorhinus; species Scyliorhinus torazame. The sequence continues at coordinate 85,205,582 of NC_092728.1, read as the reverse complement.
GCGCCAAGGGGCCTCCGCTGGCCAGCCGAGTTGGCGCATGCGCGGGAGCGCCAGCATGTGCAGGCGTCATCCCAGCGCATGCGCAGGGGGGTTCTTCTCCTAGCCGGCCATGGCGGACCATTATACCGGCCGGCGCGGAGGGAAAGAGTGCCCCCATGGCACAGGCCCGCCCGCGCATCGCTGGGCCCCGATCGCGGGCCAGACCACCGAGGCCCCCCCCCCTCCCACCAGGGCCAGATCTCCCCACGCCCTCCCGAGGACTCCTCAGGCTGCCGGCAGAACCAGGTCCTGCCGATACGGACCTGGTGTAACATACACCGGCGGGACCCGCCGAAAACGGGTGGCTACTCGGCCCATCACAGGCTGGAGAATCGCCGGTGGCGCTGCTGCCAACGGCCCCAGACCGCCACGAAACCATCACCCGCCAAAAAAAGGTCGCCGGAGAATCCGGCAGCCGGGGGCGGGGCGGGATTCACCCAGCCCCCCGGCGATTCTCCGGCCCGGCGGGGGCTCGGAGAATCCCACCCCTGATCTCTTTTGTTAAATTGTAATCTTGAAGAATTCGAGTCCAGAAGTCCATTGGTACTTCATTTGGACTGAACTTCCAAAAATGGTAGGTGTGAATTCCACAAAGGGGTGCTGTCAAACATATCCATTCAAGGGGTAGGTCCCCAACCAGGTTATTCCGGAAGCTTGAGATACTCCTCTTTGAATAAGTAAAGGACACCTGAACCCCTTGGCGGCCATCTTAGCAAGCTTGAGAGCGTTCATTTTGAAATACAAAAGACAATTCCCGAGGCTTCCACAAGAACATGTTTGAAGCTACGAATAAACCATGCCTTCTTTGGGCAGGACATAGTGTTCGGATCCCAGCTGATGTTAATACTGGACAAGTCAGATCCCAGAGTGAAAACTGGCTTGATGGACCTTAAATTTTTATTTTGGAATCCATGGAGGAAGGTTACTGAACAAATCCACAGGAGTCTGCTGCCAAACTTTTAATATGAAGAATAAAATATTGATTAAAACAAGAAACGGTACTATGTTACACCAGACAGAAAGGTTGGAAAGATCTCAATACAGTTGAGACAATTCAAATTCCCATTATTCCTTTACCCCAGCAATATCTTTACAGCCACATGAACCAGTGTGAAGCTACCACTAGCTTCACACACAGGTTTCACATTTGGGACTGGCACAGTTGCAAATTTGGTGGGTTCTTGAGCATTCACTGGCTGCTTTTCACCCAACGTGTATCTCTCCCTGAGACACCCAAAAGCTGCCCTCTAAACTCACTGGGCGCAATTCACCCAGAAAATCGCGATGTCTACTTTTGGGGGCAGCACCGAGAAACATCTTGCTATTCAACAGCATTTCGCTTTTTTTCTTACCTGAGGGAGATTTTTTCCACCGAGGCCACAATTTCCAAAGGTTCTTTGCAGATCGGGGTGCCACTTTGGAAGGCTCCCCCAATCCTTCCCCACTCCTTTCAGTGGCTCTCCCTCCTTGTTTACCCCGCCCTCAACCCCTAATCTTGGGAAGGCCCCTGGGAACCCTCCCTCATCCCCCCCCCCCTTTACCTGGTAAGGCCCCCCGGGTCCAATCCCTGGCAGCGCCAACCTAGCACCTGGGCATCTCAACACTGTCAGTCTGGCACTATGGCAGCTAGGAAGTGCCACCTGGCTGCTTGGCAATGCCTACGTGGCACTGTCAGGGTGCCAGGTGGCAGTGCCAAGGTGCCTGGGTGCAGATGGAGAGCCAGGGTGCCAGCCTGCCCTGTCCCCAACCACCTGGGGGCTTCCAATGGCCTGGGAGATGCCCCCCAGGTGCTGTTACACCTGGTCCACATTTGTGTGGACTAAATGGCGCTCTGGCGAGGGGGCAGTAGCGGGTAGTGACTTGGTGCCAAGCCCATAGACTTGGGGTGTCCTCCTCGGGATCAGGGTGGTCTGACTCAGACCGCCATTGCTGCAGTCTGTCTTTTAAACGCACGCCTTAGGTGCTACTTACAGGCTCCGGCCTGCTAACACTGCTGAGTGCTGCCTTTAAATGCTCAGAAGGCCTCTGGCCATCTAGGAGCCCACCCAGGTCTCCCCTCTGGACACTCTCATACCCAGCTGTATCATCAAGGGCCAAACTCAATCAGGAGCCCATCAGGTGTTGACATTCCTCAGAAGCGCTGCCCCATTGCAGAGAAAGGAGGGGATCAGCAGAGCCGACCCCAACCAGAGGACACCTGCACCACGGCCTACGGAACCCTCCCTGGTTCTCTCCCCTCTCAGGGCAGAGGCCTCATCAGTGACTCCCACCCCTCTGGATCACCAGCTATCTCCTCCTGGTGAGGCTGGCAGCACTGACTGCCTCTGCCACCACCCCCTAGGCATTGTTCAGGAGGGCAGGCTTGAGTCTGTAGCCCACGCTGGGGAAGACGGTGTCCCTCCACTGCTCTCTGGCATGGAGCTGTGGGTCCACCTCGGACCCCCGACTTCGGAGGCAGGTCTTCTCTGAGCCATCTTGGTGGAGTGTGTGGAGCGCTTTAAAACAGCTCCAACCGCCAGGCTCTTTGGCGCCAACTCCAAACCCAGCGGTTAGAACACCCATTGGGTCGGGAATTCCTCAGGATTCGCGCCAGCAGAGTGCTGGTCCATTAGCATGTCCTGGATTGCTCCACAAATAGCGCCCCTAACGGGAACACAATCCGTACACAATTCAGTCGTGGGGTCAACACCTCGTCCCCAGACAGGGAATTTCGCCCATGGCTTCTCCTATTGTTATAAATTGAGAAAACAATTTTAAATCCTTTATTGAAAGTGCAGTAGGTAGCCAGATCACACTTTGGTAATTGTCAGTATTAAATACATAGGTGATACATTATGAAATGATTCGCGAATTTAAATTTCCATGTAAACAATGATAAAATGCAATTGAAGTTGAGGAAAGACATTCCTTTAAATGATGGCAACATACTGAAACACCAATTACTGCTCTTTCTGATCAATGATATATTTTAGTCCATTGCTTGGGCCAACGCTCCAGCTGAAGTAATAACTGAATGCTGCGACTGTCTTCTCCCAATTCCCCAACATGAATTATCCATGTTGTTGAGATACTGGAAATCAGACCAAAAATAAAAGCTGAGCTTTTGTCTGATTAACCTCGCAGATGACAACCAATCCGTTGTACTAGTTGTAAAGTAGAAGCAGTGTCCCGGCCAATATTCCTGATGGAAAAAAAAATCTTCTCGGTATCCCATTGTAATCACAACTTGCAATCCCATTGGAAAAACCTGCTTTTATCCACTACTTTAGTGTTATGTTATCGATTGCATCCATTTTAAATTCTAAAGATTAAGTGGAAGTTGCGGGGCAGCACAGTAGCACAGTGGTTAGCACCGTTGCTTCACACCTCCAGGGTCCCAGGTTCGATTCCCGGCTTGGGTCACTGTCTGTGCGGGGTCTGCACGTTCTCCCCGTGTGTGTGTGGGTTTCCTCCGGGTGCTCCGCTTTCCTCCCACAGTCCAAAGATGTGCGGGTTAGGTGGATTGGCCATGCTAAATTGCCCTTAGTGTCCAGAAAATATTAAGTGGGGGTTACTGGGTTACGGGGATAGGGTAGATACGTGGGCTTCAGTAGGATGCTCTTTTTAAGGGCCGGTGCAGACTCGATGGGCCGAATGGCCTCCTTCTGCACTGCAAATTCTATGATTCTATGTAACAAGTACCATGGCAGATTAATCCTATCTTTTCCCTCTTATATTACTTGTAAATTTCAGAACAGCTCATGGAAATGAATCCTCCAAAAACATTAAGAAATACATATGCAACCTCCTTGGCAAGATGAAAGGTATTTTGTCACCATCTCCTCCACCTTCTGCTATTTTCAGAAGTTCATTATCGCGCAGGTCACAAACTAAAAGTGAAATGCTTTACAACTGTTTCAATCTCCTGAATCATCCACATCTGTAGTGGAAAGTACAAACTGTACAGAGGACAGTTTCTGCACAGACTGCCTGCCAGTCTATAATTTGTTAGAATAATAGAAAAGAGCAGAAAGGAATACCCTGAGGACAAGATTCATCACCAGAGAGTAACAAGAGCAGCGCAAGACTGAATACCGTTTGCCTGAATACCGGCTTAACGAGCAGACAATAGGCAACTTGCGTGCGGGAAGAGAGCCCGGAGCCGGTATAGAAGTCAAACTAATTGTTGCACTCCTATTTTACCATTCTGCCGCTCTTCAGAAACTAACCGGTAATGTACAGAGTCTGCAAAGTGCCAGTCTCCATGTCAGGCAGGTTACTCTTGCATCGGCCAGGAGGGCAGCCTATTTCTGCTCTCCAGGTCCCAGATGCAGCAGCAGGTCATGCAAGAGCTTTTACACATTGAACTGATCCATCAATGTCACAGAAACAATAGGCTTTGTGAATTTACACACACCTTAAAACCCTGGCAGAGTGAAACATTTTCTGGAGCTGGAGAAGTTAACTTGGGAGAGAGATTCAAACTTTGGCGCACTGTTCAGCATTTCATCGTCAATAGGACCATAGGAGTTAGGGGCAGAAGGAGGCAATGCAACCCTTCGAGCCTGTTCCGCCATTCAATCAGATCATGGCTGATGTGTTTCAAAGTTCCCTGGATCTTGAAATATTTAAATACTGGTTTGACCATTGATTTCAGGGCCACACAGTCAGAGGCAGAGTGCTGTGATTCCAGTTCCTAGCATCGCTGCATTGGTCACTGACAATCAGATTCCACCTGGAAAGTCAGTGTCCAAACTCCGGAGTGCTACATATTTGAGCATTTTCTCCCCTAAATTACTGAGATCCTTTTAGATGCTGCAAAAAGAAAGACTTGTTTGCATTTATCCCAGTAGCCTTCCTAACCTCAGAACTTCCTAAAGTGTGTTACAGCCCAGGAAGCACACATGTAGGACAAAATAAGCACCCTAAATATCTGAAGGAAGACTTGAATTTATAAAGCCTCTTCTGCATCTCCAGAATGTCCCACATAAATTCAAAGCCAATTAATTATGTTTGTGGTGCATTCACTGTGGCTATGTAGCCAGCGTGTAGCCAGTAAGGTCCCGCAAGCAATGGGATGACACTTCCTTTCCCTCCCTCGACTTCTCTACCTCCATTTCAGGAGATTGGTTGTCCACCAAAATGTCCATTGACTCCCACAGTTACCTTGACTACACTTCGTCAACCTTGCTTCCTTTAAGAATTTTGTTCCATTCTCCCAGTATCGCTATCTCCTTTGCATCTGTTCTGATCATGCAAATTCCCATACTAGTGCTTCCGATATGCTTTCATTTTTGCTCAACTGAGGAATTACTCCCTCCACTGTGATTGACAGGATCCTCAATCTTGTCCATTCCGGTCCATGGACTCCTGCTCTTGCACTTCCCCCTCCCTCCCAATATTCTGATGGGTTCCCATCTTTTTTGCATTCCACCCCATCAGCTTCCGTGTGCGGTGGGTCGTTCTCCTCCATTTCCACCACCGCCACAAACAAACACATCTTCCCCTTATGATATTCTGAAGGGCTGATGGTGATCCTCACTGACACCCTGGCCCACTGTTGGACGAGGAGAGATTGAACAGTTTAGGCCTATAATCTCTAGAGTTTAGAAAAATGAGGGGAGAACTAATTGAGGTACACAAGGTGATAAAAGGTCTGGATAAAGTAGATGTGGAGCTGATGCATCCTCTTGTGGGGCATAATCTTAGAATAAGAGGTCGCAAATTTAATACAGATCTGAGGGGAAACTACTTCTCCCAAATGGTTGTGAACCTGTGGAATTCGCTACCCCAGAGTGTGGTGGATGCTGGGACAGTGAGTAAATTTAAGGAGGAGTTAGACAGAGTTTTAATTGGAAATGGGTTGAAGGGTTGTGGAGAACGGGCAGGACGGTGGAGTTGAGGCTAGGATGGGATCAGCCATTATCACATTGAGGGTGTTAGGCTCGGGAGGCTAACTTGCCTATTCCCGCTCCGAGGTCATGTGTTCTAGGGAAGAGATGCTCTGGCTGATTTTGCAATCCAGCTCTTGGCCTGTAACATTGTCAGAAGCAGATGGGGAACATATCAGCCACGATAGAATGGGGGAGAATGGGAGAATGGCCTAATACTGCTCCTATATCTTCTGAACTTATGAACCACTCCTAAATTACCCCTACCCTTCCCACAACACCTTCCCATGCAAGCGCAGGTGATGCATTTACCACCTCCCTTCTCACTGTCAAGGACCCAAACACTCCTTCCAACTGATTTAGGTGTACTTCTTTCAAGCAAGTATATGGTATTTGTTGTTCATGGTGTGCTTTCCCCCACCTTGGGGAGACCAAACAGAGACTGGATAACCACTTTGTTCGACCTCAAGCCTGTCATTTGAATTTCCCACCTTGCTGCCGTCCCCACCTGTCTGTCCCTGCCCCCCTGCACTGTCTGTCCCTGCCCCCTGAGGTCAAGGAGCAGCACCTTCCCTTGCGATTAGGCTCCTTCCTGCCTCGCGGACCCAGCACTGAGTGCAGTAGTTCCAGACCATAACCCCTGCCTTCAGTCAGCTTCCCTTTTCTTTGCTGATTTTTATTTTACTCTGTTCTCCTCTTTTTGCTTTCGGGTGATGGCTGCCCATCGGCCTGCCATTCACACCTCCTCCGGACACATCGTTTGATCCTTGAAGTTTCTGGATGACGATCCCATCCTTTGGTGAAGTCCCTGGATGAGGATCTGATCCTTTGATAAAGCCGCTAGGTGAAGGTCAGCACTCTGGGCGATGTTCTGCTCCAGGAACTTTCTAAATGCAGGTTCGGGGAGACGATCCACGTGGTTGAGGATCGACCCAGCTGGTGCTGCACTGGCTAATCCAGGGTTTGGTCACTGGAGGCCTCCATCTTCTCTTCTGATCTGTGGGAGCTGCCCAAGTTCTTCTTAAAGTAAATCCTGACTTTAACATGCCGCATTGGTCCCGGCATATTCCGGACCGGCATATTATTTTCATGCTGGTGTGTCATTCAATCAGGCGCTGTGAGGGATGCAATTCCGGTTGGGTCTTCATCTGCAAATCAGTTTCCCGCCAGTCTCTGGTGGGATTTGAGAGTCGCCATGGCAGGCAGGACTGAAAGATCTCGCTGCCATTTCACGCCAGCATGAAACCAATTTTTGGACCACCACCAAATCCCGCTCCCCTTTTCTCTCCCCCCACCAGTGAACCTGCCAATGGGGGCAGGGAAGAATTCTGGCCATTATCTTTTCCCAGGAGATACTGTCGGCTAAATCTTATTGCCCTTCACGTCATCGGATCTTTAGGTCCCGCCAATGTAGTTCCCCCCCACCCCACCAAGGCGGGTTCCCTAATGGTGGAGGGTGCAGGGCAGGCAAAACGGCGCATAGAATGAAATAATTTACAGTGCAGAAGGAGGCCCTTCGACCCATCCAGTCTGCACAAGCCCTTGGAAAGGGCACCCACTTCAGCCAACACTGCCATATCCCCGTAACCCCACCTAACCTTCTTTTTTGGACACTAAGGGCAATTTACCATGGCCAATCCAACTAACCCGCACATCTTTGGACTGTGGGAGGAAACCGGAGCTTCCGGAAGAAACCCACGCAGACACGGGCGGACTACACACAGACAGATATCCAAGCCGGGAATCGAAACTGCGTCCCTGGAGCTGTGAAGTAACAGTGCTAACCAGTATGCTACCATGCGGCCCACGCCGTAGGAGTAGACATCGGCAGAACCGGAAGATCCAGTGGCCAATAGTGAGCTGCTTCTGCCGCCGGAAAACACAACACCGGGGGAGTGGTGGGGCTGGTAAATCCGAGCCTATTTCACTGTCAATTTCAGATGAAACAACCATAAAATTATATCAGGGTGAACTTGGTTGTTTATGGCTATAGAAGAAAGTCAGATTATTGTAATTACGATCAATTAATGAAATAGGTAAGCTGTTACAACCGTCACGGAGTATGAATTATCAGGTTCCCCGTGACCTCAGCAGAGTATGAACTTCCCCGTTAACGGAGCGAGTCTTCCCCTTAACAAGGAGAGCCAGTCTAGTATAAAAACCCCGGCCCAAGTGAAGATCGGGGCAGGAGAACCCTTTGGGGTGTGGAAGAGAGTAATTGTGTGTTTCACTAAACCTTTGTTGATGCCTCCTGCCTATTGTTTCCGTGTGGTCACTCTGCTCGGATCCAACGTAAGCAGATGAATTTAACCTTGAAATTTAATCAGTCATTTTGGGGCCTGGACTTGCAGTGCAAGATGATTTCAATTTCAGGCACTGGGCCATTTGAAACAATGTTGAACCTCAGTGCTGCCTGGCTACATTTTACTGCTTCCCACTCATTCCATACTGTGTGTCAAATCAGTGCAAAAAATACAAATAGGAGAGGGGTGAGCCCAGAGCTGAGAGAAAGTCAACTTGACCACAATTCTGGATAACCACTCCAAACATCAGTGCTCTGCAAAGCTTCTGCTGTAATCTACAATACTGTAGTCAAAATGAAACATTCAGCCTAACTGTATCAGCCCATCATTGGGGAATACTCTATCCCCAGTCCAATAACTGCCCCCTCCTACCCACAGCGACCAACGCCCCCCGCCCCATCACGCCGCGGTTTATACAAAGATAAAATGCCCACTTTAAAATCTATTCCAAATATAAGGCTTACGAACAAAGGAATCCCAGTTGACTTGATATTTAGAGATGCTTAAATTGGTGCCTTACTTCATTGCCAGCCATTTGATGCAGTATTTATAAGATCAACTGAGAGAAAACAGGGGTCACTGGAGTATTATTTACATTGCATCTCCATGGCAACTAAAGTATGTACATAAACCTCACCTTTTATGATCTGATTTCCCATAGCTTTTCTTTCTTAAATGTATAGTGTTCATTAAAAAAATGTTTGGAATGTCTCTTTTTGTAAATTATGCATCTGAAGAGCAGGATTTCGAAAAGATCACAGTTAAAAAAGATCACACTATAGATTGTTCATCAGAAGACCCCCATATTCTGGTAGCAGGAAGGATAGGTCAGTTCTCAGCTCGGCCATTGGATAAAATGAGTAAAAATAAAGTCGGCGGCGTCCCGGATGACCATGGGCTGCTTTCCCCTTTGGGGTGGGGAAAGAGAGCTGACTGGTGGTGATTTAACCTGAGGATCACCACACCTCAGGCAAGGCTGAGAAGGCGGGGCCTTCATTCAGAACATCAGCCAGTACGGGAATGGAACCCGCGCTGCTGGCCTCGCTCTGCATCACGAACCAGCTGTCCAGCCAAGTGAGCTAAACCGGGATGGAACTGCGGAATCAATGAATGACCCAACAGAGAAGACGGCCACTGTGACAGCTCGTTGAAAGGGTTATCCAACATCTACGCTCCGAATTGGGATGATGTGGAATTTATGAGACACATGCTAGGCAAAACCCCGGACTTAGAGTCACACAACCTGATCATGGGGGGAGATTTTAAATCAGTCATTGACCCCGAGCTGGACCGGTCGAAGTCCAGGACAGGGAAGCGACCGGCAGTGGCTAAGGAACTGAAGGATTTTATGGAACAGATGGGGGGGGGGTGGATCCCTGGAGGTTCGCGCGGCTGTTGAGCGAAGGAGTTCTCTTTTTTCTCCCACGTTCATAAGGTTTATTCCCGCATAGACTTCTATGTCTTGAGCAGGGGGTTAATCCCAAAGGTGGCGGGGACGGAATACTCAGCAATCACAGTCTCGGACCATGCCCCGCACTTGATGGACCTGCAGCTTAATGAGGAGAGGGGGCAGCTCCCACTCTGGAGACTGGATGTGGGGCTGCTGGCGGACGAAGAGGTTTGCGGGCGGATTAGCAGGAACGTCCAGGATTACCTGGAAACAAACGATACGGGTGAGGTAGCAGCGGCAACGGTCTGGGAGGCTCTGAAGGCAGTTGTCAGAGGGGAGCTCATCTCAATTCGATCCCATAGGGAAAAGAGAGAAAGAGCGGAGAGGGAGAGACTGGTGGAGGAGATACTCCGAGTGGTAGGAGATACGCGGAGGCCCCCGAGGCGGTGCTACTGAGGGAGCGGCGGAGTCTGTAGGCGGAGTTTGAACTGCTGACCACAGGGAAAGCGGTAGCACAGCTGAGGAAGGCAAGGGGGGCAGTCTATGAGTACGGTGAGAAAGCGAGTAGAATGCTGGCAAACCAACTGCGAAAGAGGGAGGCGGCCAGGGAAATTGGGGGAGTAAAGAATAAAGAGGGTAACATGGTCTTGGATCCAGGGGGGGTGAACGGAGTCTTTAGGAAGTTCTATAGTAAACTGTACGAGTCTAAGCCCCCGACAGGAGCGGAAGGGATGAGGCAATTTTTGGAGCAGTTGAGGTTTCCAAAGGTGGAAGAGGACCTGGTGGAGGGGCTGGGGGACCCGATTGAATTGGAGGAAATTGTCAAGGTTATAGAGGGCATGCAATCGGGTAAAGCCCTGGGGCCGGACGGTTACCAGGTAGAAGTCTATAAGAAATTTTCGGAAATATTGAGCCCACTCCTGATGAGGACCTTCAATGAGGCTAGAGAGAAAGGAACCCTCCCCCCAACAATGTCACAGGCTTTGATCTCCCTCATTCTTAAACGAGGGAAGGACCCGGAACATTGCGGGTCATACAGGCCAATTTTGCTTTTAAACGCAGATGCCAAATTGCCAGCTAAGATTCTGGCCACAAGAATTGAGGATTGCGTCCCAGGGGTGATAGAGGAAGACCAGACTGGGTTTGTTAAAGGCAGACAACTCAATACCAATGTCCGGAGACTTTTGAATATTATTATGATGCCCTCAGAGGGAGGGAAGGCGGAGGTGGTGACAGCGATGGACGCAGAGAAAGACTTTGACCGGATGGAGTGGGAGAACCTGGGGGAAACGTTGGGGAGGTTCGGGTTTGGTGAGGGCTTTATTGGCTGGGTGAAATTGCTGTACCAGGCGCCTGTAGCAAGTGTATATACAAACCGGCTGAGGTCGGGGTACTTCGAGCTTCACCGGGGAACGAGGCAGGGGTGTCCCCTCTCCCCGTTACTATTTGCCCTAGCTATAGAAATGCTAGCTATGATACTGAAAGCCTCGAGGAACTGGAGGGGACTGGTTCGGGGGGGGGGGGGGGGGGGTGGAACATCGGGTCTCGCTATATGCGGATGATTTGCTCCTGTACATTTCGGACCCTGTGGAGGGGATGGGGGAGGTTCTGCGAACCCTGAGGGATTTTGGTAGTTTTTCAGGGTACAAACTGAACATGGGAAAGAGCGAATTGTTTGTGATCCAGGCCAAGGGGCAGGAGGAGAGACTGAAAGAGCTGCCGCTCAGGATGGTATAGAAATGTTTTTGTTACCTGGGTATACAGGTGGCCAGGAAATGGGATGCCCTGCACAGGCTCAACCTGGTGGAGCAAATGGAAGAGGACTTTACAAGGTGGGACATGCTCCCGCTGTCACTGGCAGGGAGGGTGCAGACCGTGAAAATGACGGTCCTCCCCAGATTTTTGTTTGTCTCTCAGTGCCTCCCCATCTTCATCCCTAAGGCCTTTTTTAAGCGGGTGAGTAGGATCATTATGGGCTTTGTGTGGGCGAATAAGACCCCGCGAGTAAGGGGACCGCTGTTGGTGCGCAGTCGAGGGGGGGGTGGGGGGGGGGGGGGCGTTGACGCTGCCGAACTTTCACAACTACTACTGGGTGGCCAATGTAGCGATTATTAGGAAGTGGGCGATGGAGGGGGGGAGCGGCGTGGGAGCAGCTGGAGGCGGCGTCATGTAAAGGTACTAGTCTGGGTGCTTTGATAACGGCACCTTTGCCGTTCTCGCCGACACGTTACTCCACAAGTCCGGTGGTGGTGGCGACACTGCGGATCTGGGGACAGTGTAGGACGTACAAGAAGGTGGAGGGAGCATCGGTCTGGACCCCGATATGTAACAACCACAGGTTTGTCCCAGGTAGGATGGATGATGGATTCCAGAGCTGGCAGAGGGCAGGCATCAGAAGGATGGGAGATCTGCTCATAGACAGAAGCTTTCCCAGTTTGAAGGCGCTCGCGGACAAATTTAATCTGCCACCAGGAAACCCTTTAAATATCTGCAAGTATGAGCCTTCCTGAAAAGAACAGGTAGTGGCCTTTCCGACGCTGCAGCCACTGAGGGTACAGGACAGGGTGGTCTCCGGCACCTGGGTGGGGGAGGGGAAGGTGTCGGATATCTACCAGGAACTACAGGAGGCGGAGGAACCCCCAGTGGAGGAGCTCAAGGGCAAGTGGGAGGAGGAGCTAGGTGAGGAGTTGGAAGCGGGTCTGTGGGCAGAGGTCCTGGGCAGGGTTAATTCCTCCTCATCATGTGCCAGGCTCAGTCTAATTAAATTTAAGGTGGTCCACCGGGCACACATGACGGCAGCGAGAATAAGCAAGGTTTTTGGGGTAGAAGACAGTTGTATGAGGTGCAAGGGCAGCCCTGCAAACCATGTCCACATGTTTTGGGCATGCCCGGAGCTTAGAGAGTACTGGCAAGGGTTCGCGAGGGCAATGTCCAAGGTGCTTAACACACGGGTGGTGCCGAGTCCAGAGATAGCGATCAGAAGACTCAGGAGTTCAGGGGGCGAAAGAGGCCGACGTCTTGGCCACTTGGAGAGAAGACAAGGATTAATCAAGGAAATCAGCCAGCATGGTTTTGTCAAAGGAAGATCACGTCTTACAAATTTGAATTTTTTGAGGAGGTGACTAGGTGTGTAGACAAAGGTAGTGCGGTTGATGAACTCTACATGGATTTTAAGGCTTTTGACAAGGTCCCACATGGGAGGCTGATGAAGAAGGTAAGAGCCCATAGGATCCAGGACAGTTTGGCAAACTGGATCCAAAAATGGCTCAGTAGTGGGAAGCAGAGGGTCATGGGTGAAGGTTGTTTTTGTGACTGTAAGTCTGGGTCCAATGGTGTTCGGTTGGGATCAGTGCTGGGTCCTTTGTTGTTTGTAGTATACATTAATAATCTGGATGTGAGTGTACGAGGTGTGATAAGTAAGTTTGCAGATGACAAAAAAATTGGTGGTGTGGTAAATAGTAAGGAGCAAGGCCTTAGATTACAGGACGATATAGATAGGCTGGTTGGATGGGCAGAAGAATGGTAAATGGAATTTATTCATGAAAATTGTGAGGTAATGCATTTTGGGAGGACTAACAATGTACAAAGAATGGTCGGACCATAGGACATACAGGGCATCAAAGGGACCTTTGCGTCCATTTTCACAGATCTCTGAATAAGCAGGACAGGTAGATAAGGTGATTAAGAAGGCCTATGGGGGAGTGGGGGCGGTACGGTGGCACAGTGGTTAGCACTGCAGCCTCACGGCGCTGAGGACCCGGGTTCGATCCCGGCTCTGGGTCACTGTCCGTGTGGAGTTTGCACATTCTCCCCGCGCCTGCGTGTGTCTCACCCCCACAACCCAAAGATGTGCAGGGTAGGTGGATTGGCCACGCTAAATTGCCCCTTAATTGAAAAAGAAAGAATTGGGTACTCTAAATTTATGAAAATAAAAAAAAGAGATAGGATTTTTGCTTTTATTAACTGAGGTATTGAATATAAGAGCAGGGAGGTTATGCTGGAGCTGTGCTGGTTATGTCCCAGCTGGAGAACTGTGTGCAGTTCTGGTCACCACACTATAGAAAGGAAGTGATTACACTGGAGAGGATGCAGAGGAGCAATTGTCATCTATTTACATAAATGCTGTTCTTTCACTTACCCCCCCCCCCCCCCCCCCTCCCCAATCCTGGGCAGGATTCTCTGATCCTGAGGCTAAGTGATGACGCCGTCGGAAATGCTGTTGTGTTTCTCAATGGTGTCAACATGGTCTCAGGATCAGCAATTCTGGCCCCGACAGGGGGCCAGCACGGCACTGGAGCGACCTGCGCCGCTTCAACTGCCGATCTTGGCTTCAGATGGGCGCCGCGGTCCGTGCATGTGCGGTGGGACCGGCGCGATGTCCGCGCATGCGCGGTGTCTCCATTCTCTGCGCCGGCACTGCGCAACATGACGCGGAACACAGGAAGCCCCCAGCCCGAGAGGCTGGCCCGCCGATCGGTGGGCCCCGATCGCGGGCCAGGCCACAGCGCAGGACCTGCCCACAGGCCACCCCCAGATCCTTCCACGCCGAGGTCCCGCCGGGTAGGACCAGGTTATAACGGTGCAGGCGGGACTCGGGTTTTTCGGTACAGCCGCTCGGCCCATCCTGGGCGGAAAATCGGCGGGGGGGGGCAGGTCTGCGGAGAATCGCGTCCCGGCGTCGGGGCGGCCTGGCGTGATTCGCGCCGGTCGGAGCGATTCTCCGGCCCTTCCCCGGGCTGAGAGAATCCCGCCCCCTATTTTCAGTGTTTCTTTGGGGGTTCCGTTCTTTGTGGGCTTGCCCTAGGCCCCTTAATATCTGTTCAGCCATTCTCCAGCTTCCCCCTCCTCCTCTTAAATCGTTTAAATTAACACTGCAATGAAGTTACTGTGAAAACCCCTCGTCGCCACACTCAGGTGCCTGTTCAGGTACACTGAGGGAGAATTCAGAATGTCCAATTCACCTAACAGCACGTCTTTCGGGACTTGTGGGAGGAAACCGGAGCACCCGGAGGAAACCCACAACCCACGCAGACACAGGGAGAACGTGCAGACTCCACACAGACAGTGACCCAAACCGGGGATCGAACCTGGGACCCTGACGCTGTGAAGCAACAGTATTAACCCACTGCATGGATTGGGAGGGGGGAAAGATTTTTGAGTTTGTCATCTATTTGGCAGTCCGCGACCTTGGGATTCCTGCTCATCCAGTTTCATGTTCAGAAAATCATAGGCAGTGTTTCCACAAATTCCTCATATGGTGTAGGCTCCCAGGGCACGAGACTCCCCACTTGGAGAATGGGCCTACAGAGTTACATTGTATCATTTATTTATTATACTGTCAGAATAAACTTAGTTGACCTACCACCGTGCAGTTCAGGATCAGCCATCTATTCTGCTAGATGTAGTTCAATAATTGCTTAAAAATGCTCTTCATAATGTTCATGATAGCATATCTGATTACCTCGCAGCTGCTTATTACCATAAAGAAGCTGAACTATCTTCAGTGACATTGCTTTTATGAAACTGAAAGATCGAAAGCAGTGGCAGGACTGAAGGCATGAACATATAGTCCAGTCTGGACTGTTTCACATTCAGTTTTCCCAGTTTATTATTAAAATTGTTGCATATATAGCATGCGCTTGCAGATTGTGGGAAGGTGGGCGTCGAGCCCCAAAGTGACACGCGTGGGGAAGGTCCATCACATTTACCTGACTGGCCCCCACTTTCTCGCCGATTGGCTCCTATGTGAGACAGGAAGAGTACTCTCCACTTACAAACGTGGAGAGTTTATGAATCACACACCACCAACTCGCGGGACGTTAAAACGTAATTCCGATCGCTCAAATCATTTTCAAAGTTATCAATCGGGAGCCAGCAGTCTTTGCAAAGCGAATAAAGCGAATGATTCCAAGAATGCTTCAGATTTCCTTCAGTTGTCAGATTCTTCACCCAGCCAGCCAACTCTGTATGGTTAAAAGAGTGTAAATCATGACACAAACAATATACTCAAAATGTCTCTGTGTTAAATTGTACCTGCCATGTATCTGCCCATTTCATCAATGGAGTACAAAACTATACAAAATACATGAGAAAATCAAAGTCTGCAAAAGACTGTTGAGAAAAGGTGAAGGGAACAATTGGGAAGAATTCAGAGACCTCCCCACTATAATGCAAAGAAATGACAGCAGGGAAAGCAATTAGACGTTTGCCAACTGTAGACAAGAAAGATGACAATTAAGGAGCTCTTCTAATATTACAATTGTAAAATAGATATGGAAAAAGCATTGATTGATAGATTTACATTAACCAAAAGAATTCAGGAGTATGGGTGGCATAGTGGTTAGCACTGCTGCCTCACAGCGCCAGGGACCCGTATCAATTCCGGCCACGGGTGACTGTGACTGTCTTTGCACTTCCTCCCCGTGTGTGCGTGGGCTTTTCTCCGGGTGCTCCTGTTTCCTCCCACAGTCCAAAGATGTGTGGATTAGGTGGATTGGCCATGCTAAATTGCCCCTTAGTGTCCAAAACATCAGACTGGGTTAGGGGATAGGATGTGAGTGTGGTGAGGTGCTCTTTCCAAGGGCTGGTGCAGACTAGATGGGCTGAATGGCCCCCTACTGCACTGCAGGGGTTCTACGGTTCTATATGATCACCAGGTGGGTATGGATTTAGGTCAAAGATCAGCCATGATCATATTGAATGGCAGAGCAGGCTCAAGGGGTTAACGAAAGAAAATGGGAAACTAAGCAGCTACAGTCCTCAAAGTAGCTCTTGAAAATGATACCAGTGGGTTTGCCCACATGTACATAAGATATTAAATGGGTGAAATAAATCCCTTTATGCCACAAGACACAAAGTGAGATTAGAAGTTAAATAAGTAGAAGCGTTGACGGCCAAGGTGAAGGAATCAACATTAACAAGGGAAGTTCCACTGCATTTGTAACAAGGCAACAAGATACTGTGGCAAACTCTGTACACTGTGCCTACAGCGCTGAGGACCCGGGTTCGAATCCCGGCCCTGGATCATTGTCCGTGAGGAGTTTGCACATTCTCTCCGTGTCTGCGTGGGTTTTACCCCCACAACCCAAAGATGTGCAGGTTAGGTGGATTGGCCACACTGAATTGCCCCAATAATTGGAAAAAAATTATTGGTTATTCTAAATTTATAAACGATTCAAAAAAAATTATTTTTTAACTCTACTATGCAAAAGGCCTGTACTTGTGAGACATTCCTCCAAAGCAAAGTGAAACTAAAGAGAGTTCTGGAAAGCCAGGTAATTAGATTTCTTGGTTACGACATCATTTCTGAGAAGTTAGATTTTGGCTGTTATAGTTTCTATGGGGATGAAAGCTAGAGGAAAAAATAAAAGAAAAGCTAATTGCGGGGCATCGTGCCTCAGCCTGTTTTGCTGCCGGAATGTGGCGACTAGGGGCTTTTCACAGTAACTTCATTGCAGTGTTAATGTAAGCCAACTTGTGACAATAAAGATTATTATTATTAGCAGGTCACATTTGCCAAACTCCTCGTGCATTCAAAGCTCTCTACAAAAACATCAAGGGCTGGATTCTCCGTCCCGCCGCACCAGATTTCTGGTGTAGCACGCCGGCAGGATGCTCCGTTTCGCCGGCTGGTCAATGGGGTTTCCCATTGTGGGGCAGCCCCACGCCGTCGGGAAACCCCCGGACTGCCGGAAAAACGGAGCACCCCGCCGGCGGAGAATCCAGCCCCAGTTTTCTGTTTGGCACTCAGAAACAAATAGATCTTCAGGAGCTCTTGGGAAAGCAACGTGTGAGCGAGCGAAAAGGGGCGGAAGCCTAAAAGGACTGTGAATAGCTGAGGCATGCTAAAAAGCTGAGTGTTTGTGTCAGCAACGCCCAAACCATAAACTATTGGTCAGTTGGTTGAAAAAATGAACTCTGGAAAACTATGCCATCGGAACTGTCATGACCTGAGGGAGAGAGGGTTTTTGTCCTGGTGCCTTCTTTGTGTTAACCATATTTGGGGTCCCTCTGATGGAATAAGGCTGCCGGTGAAAATGACACAAGGGCCAGATCCATTGAGTGTGAGAACTGAGAGACCAGACCGTACCTATAAGGTTGGATAGACTACTAGACTACACGTGGTGCTACATTTGTGTGGGCAGTGATGTGAATGCCTTTAATTCCATAATACATATCTTTGTTATTTTGACTATTTAAAGTGAAATTAATCACTTCCACTGAAATGATATTTGTTTGTTCGTGAATTTTGCTCAACTTGACAGATAGCTTTTGCAACTCTGAGCCTGCCTCTTGGTTGGCCTCCCATGATAGTTCTTGTCATGAGCATTTCAGTGCGCCATGGTCAGAAATACGCGTCAGAAAACCAATCTCAAATGATTCAGGGAGAACAACCTGAAATTTCTTTTGTCACATCCTGTTTATGCTCACACAAAAGAGGCTTCAATCCACTGTGACTCCTCCGATCTCGGAGTCCATCGACAGCTCTGGCAGATGGGGACCGAGATTTAACGTCTCATTTGAAAGAAAACCTCTCTGGTAATGCAGTCCTGTGTCTGGTATGTTTGTAATTATGCTTAAACCTCCCCCGTGTGGTTCCACAGCATCTGAATCTCAGAGCTGGTGACACAATTAACTGGGAAAATTAGAGAAGTTGCGAGATTCTCAATATTTGAAACCCTGACGGAGTTTTTCTTTTTTGTTTTTCAAAAAAGCAGCCTGTTGTTTATTATTCATAGCTCCGCAGGACGACGCAATAAACAATTAGGTGTAGATAATCCAACCTAAATTATGAATAGCTGAAAATTCTGTGGGGATACATTTCATATCTCGCTCATGCAAATTAAGTGGCCAAGATTGCACTCGATAATTTATAGTGAGACAGTTTGGATAGATGAAAGGTAGACAAATAAAGGATGTGCAGGAAAGAAGGATATGGTTGGGAGGGCTCGGCCATTAACGGAAATTGCTCCTTTGATTCCTTAAGGTGAACATATTCCATTGGCTGTAAAGTGTCCTGTGTCATCCTAGGGTTGAGAAAGTGGGTATGCAAATGCGGGGGGCCAGTTTAGCTCACTCAGTTGGGTGGACAGCTGGGTCGTGTTGCAGAGTGAGGCCAACAGCACAAGTTTAATCCCCGTACCAGCTGAGGTTATTCATGACGGCCCCACCTTCTCAACTGTCCCCCTCACATGAGGCGTGGTGATCCTCAGGTTAAATAGGTTAAGTCACCACCAGTCAGCTCCGCTCCTCAAAGGGGAACGCAGCCTACGTTGATCTGGGACTGTGGCGATTTGACCTTTTATCTGAATGTAAGTCTTGCTCTTCCTGCTGATAAGGTCAGGCTGTAGGAAGAACCCAGGCACCTGCAGCTGGTTAACTGCTCAGAGGGCACAATGCAAGGTGAATACGGGCCTTCATAACCAGACAGGGCTTCCCTCTGACCTCTGCACTTTTCCAGCTACCAGCCCACGCTTTAAAATCTATCGATTTGAAAAGTAATGCCTGTCAGCACGACCATGCATTGACTACACACTTACTGCAAATTAGAAGGTTATCACCATTAGGAGATGGTTGAGTGAAAAGTTGAGATTTTTCCTCCAGACCTTTCCTTTGTATGAGGGGAAGAGGAACTGATCTGTAATTAAAGTGTATTAACACAGCACACATTAGACTAACTTCACAATAATAGCCTGGATCTTATGATCAGCGACAAAGTTCAATCCAGCCAATTACCAGCTCTTCAGTCTACTCTCGATCATCAGGAAAGTAATGGAAAATGTCATCGACAGTAATATCAAGCAGCGCTCACTCAGCAATAACCTGCACACCGACTCGCAGTTTGGGTTCCACCAGGGCCACTCAACTCCTGACCTCATTACAGCCTTGGTTCAAACATGGACAAAAAGAGCTGAACTCAAGAGGTGAGATGAGAGTGACTGCCCTTGACATCAAGACAGCATTTAGGAAAGTGTGGTATCAAGTAACCTCAGCAACACCGGAGTCAATGGAAATCAGGGGAAAACTCTCCACTGGTTGGAGTCATACATAGCACAAGGAAACATAGTTATGATTGTTGGAGGTCAATCACCTCAGTCCCTCGACATCACTGCAGGAATTCCTCATAGACCCAACTCTTTTCAGATGCTTCATCAATGACCTTCCTTCTATCATAAGATCAGAAGTGGGGAAGTGAGCACCACTTCAGTATCTAAGTAGTCAAAAATGGTGTCGAACTTGTGCAATGATCAGTGATTTGTGACTCCTTAGATGTGCGGAGTCTGCCCATCCTCCCTGTGTGCGCGTGGGTTTCCTCCGGTGCTCCGGTTTCCTTCCACAGTCCAAAGATGTGCAGGTTAGGTGGATTGGCCGTGATAAATTGCCCTTAGTGTCCAAAATTGCCCTTAGTGTTGGGTGAGGTTACTGGGTTATGGGTATAGGGTGGAGGTGTTGACCTTGGGTAGGGTGCTCTTTCCAAGAGGCGGTGCAGACTCGATGGGCCAAATGGCCTCCTTCTGCACTGTAAATTCTATGATCTATGATATGGAAGAAGGGTGTGCCCTTAAGCAACAAGACCTGGAAAACATTCAAGCTTGAGCTGATAAGTGGCATGTAACATTTGTGCCACACAAGTGCCAGGCAATGAGCATCTCCAACGAGAGAATCTCCCCATCTCCCCATGACATTCAATAGCGGTACCATCGCTGCATTCCCCCACTATCAACATCCTGGGCGTTACCATTGATCAGAAACTAAACTTGCTCTTGTAGACATATAAATACTGTGGCTACAAGAACAAGTCAGGAGCTGAGAGTTTTGTGGAAAGTAACTCACCTCTCATCTCCCCAAAGCCTGTGTACCATCTACAAGGCACAAGTGTGATGTAATATGTTCAGCTTAATAAATCAAAAGAAACAATTTCCTTTAATGGCAGAGTCTTCTCAGCCCCTCGCCTGGATGAGTGCAGTTCCAAAAACACCCAAGGAGCTCGGCACCATCCAGAACAAAGCAACCTGCTTGATTGGCACCCCATTCACCACCTTATAAATTCACTCCCTCAACTTTAGTAATTATTATTGGGCGGCAAATATAGCCAGGATCAGGAAGTGGGTGGTGGGGGGAGGGTCAGTATGGGAGCATGTGGAGGTGGCATCACGCAAGGCTACCAGTTTGGGGGCATTGGTAATGGTGCCTCTGCCGTTCCCGACGTCACGGTTCTCCACCAGGCCCATGGTGGAGGCGGCCCTGAGGGTCTGGGGGCAATGGAGGAGGCATGTGGGAGCAGAGGGAGCTTCGGTAATAATCACCGGTTTGTCCCCGGGAAGGCTGGATGGAGGGTTCCGGAGATGGCAGAGAGCCGGGATTGAGAGGATGGGAGATATGTTTATGGAGGAGAGCTTTTCTAGCCTGAGGGAGCTGGAGGAGAAATTTGGATTGGTGAGGGGAAATGAGTTTAGGTACCTGCAGGTGCGGGACTTCCTACGCAGGCTGGTCCCAACCTTCCCGCGCCTACCGCCAAGGGGGATACAGGACAGGGTAGTTTCTAGAGTGTGGGTGGGAGAAGGGAGGGTTTCTGACATTTACAAGGAACTCATGGGGTCAGAGGAGACGTAGACCGAGGAATTGAAATGCAAGTGGGAAGAAGAGTTAGGAGGAGAGATAAAGGCTGGTCGCTGGGCAGACGCGTTGAGTAGAGTCAACGCGTCCACAACATGTGCCAGGCTCAGCCTGATACAATTAAGGTCATTTACCGGGCCCACATGACAGTGGCCCGGATGAGCAGGTTCTTTGGGGCAGAAGATAGGTGCGCAAGGTGTGCGGGAGGACCAGGCGAACCCTGTCCATATGTTCTGGGCATACCCGAAGCTTGGGGGATTCTGCCAGGGGTTTGCGGAAGTCATGTCCACGGTGTTAAAAACAAGGGTGGCGCTGAGTCCAGAGGTGGCGATTTTCGGGGTGTCAGAAGATCCGGGAATCCAGGAGGAGAAAGAGGCAGACGTTCTGGCTTTTGCTTCCCTGGTAGCCCGGAGACGGATATTATTAGCTTGGAGGGACTCAAAGCCCCCGAAGTCGGAGACATGGCTATCTGACATGGCTCGCTTTCTATGTTTAGAGAAAATCAAGTTCGCCTTAAGAAGGTCAATGTTAGGGTTCGCCCGGAGGTGGCAACCGTTCGTCGACTTCTTTGGGAAAATTAACCGTCAGCAGAAGGGGGGGGGGGGGGGGCTGGGGGTTAGCTTAGTTCAGAGTAGGAGGTTAGTAAAGGGGGGACCTGTAAGGGAGGAAGATGGCTTTTGCACTATGTTTATAATTTCATGTACATTGTTTATTTTGTTGTTGTTGTAAGACCATAAATACCTCAATAAAATATTTATAAAAAATAAATAAATAAATTCACTCCCTGCGCCACCGATGCACAGTGGCAATAGTGCGTACCATCTACAAGATGCACTACAGGAACTCCCCAAGACTCCTCAGACAGCACATTCCAAACTCACTACCTCTACCACCGAGAGGCCAGAGGCAGCAGGGGCATTGGGGACACCACCACATGCAAGACCCCCTCCAAGCCACAAATGATCCTGACTCGGAAACATATCATTGTTCCCTCACCGTCACTGGGTAAAAATCCTGGAATTCCCTTACTATCAGCACTGTGGTGTACCAAAGCCACACCGGCTGCAGTGGTTGAAGAAGGCAGCTCACCACTGCCCTCTCAAGGGTAATTAGGAATGGGCTAAATGCTGACTAGCCAGAGATGGTCGCATGCCATGAAAGAGTCAGACAAAAGGAACACATTCACCGTAGGAAACTGCCCACAAATATATAGCAATCCCTGTCATGTGGATTTCATCTTTTGTGGGCGGCATGGTGGCACAGTGGTTAGCTCTGCTGCCTCAGAGCTCCAGGAACCCTGGTTCAATTCCGGCCTCGGGTGACTGTCTGTGTGGACTTTCTCCCCGTGTCCACGTGAGTTTCTTCCGGGTGCTCTGGTTTCCTCCCACAGTCCAAAGATGTGCCGGTGATGGTGATGACCACCATCATACTGGTACCAAAGAAGAACCAGGAAACGTGCTCCAACGACTACCATCCAGTGGCCCTGACATTGATCGTAATGAAGTGCTTTGAGAGGTTGGTCTTGAGGTACATCAACTCCATACTCCCAGAATGCCTAGATCCACTGCAATTTGCCTACCGTCGCAACTGGTCCACAGCAGATGCCATCTCCCTGCCCCTACACTCATCCCTAGAGCATCTCGACAACAAGGACTCCTGCATCCGTCTCCTATTTATTGACTATCTGGCTGCATCACAGCCTGGTATGGCAACTGCTTGACACAAGACTTAAGAAACTACAGAGAGTCGTGAACACAGCTCAGTCCATCACACAAACCCGCCTCCCACCCATTGCCTCCATCTGTACCACCCGCTGCCTGGGGAAAGTGGGCAGCATAATCAAAGACCCCTCCCACCCTGCTTACTCACTCTTGCAACTTCTTCCATTGAGCAGGAGATACAAAAGTCTGAGAACACGCACGAACAGATTCAAAAACAGCTTCTTCCCCACTGTTACCAGACTCCTAAACAACCCTCTTATGGACTGATCTGATCTCTTCACACATCTTCTCTACCGAGTGGTGCTACACTCCTGTATGCTTCACCCGATGCCTGTGTCTATGTATTTACATTGTGTATTTTATATCTGCCCTATGTATTTTCTTTTCATGTACGGAATGATCTGTCTGAGCTGTACTCAGAACGAAACTTTTCACTGTACCTCGGTACACGTGACAATAAACAAATCCAATCCAATCCAATCCAGGTTAGGTGGATTAGCCATGCTAAATTACCCCTTAGTGTCCAGATGGTTAGATAGGGTTACGGGGATAGGGTGGAAGCATGGGCTTAAGTAGGGTGCTCTTTCCAAGGGTGGGTGCAAACTTGATGGGCCGACTGACCTCCTTCTGCACTGTAGATATTTTCTATGAATATCATTAGCCAGAATACATAGCCAATGACATTGATGAGTTCTCACAGACAACAAACCAGTACTGAAAAAAAAACACTGATTGTCCTTCACTTTTTAATAATTTTAAAGAGAGTTAAATAAAGATTGGGACATACTCATGGGTTTAAGGTAGAAGCTGAAATATCATAAAACCAAATTATCTTGAAATGTGTGGAACATTTTTATCATGATGGAGACATTTGATGCTCAACAAAAATTAAATTTGATTTTCAGGGGCAGAGAGTTTTGTTAGCAGGAATTATGACTTAGTCCATTCAGTCACACCTCATTCAACAAATCAGATGTTGTTCACAGGTTTGTACAGGGGAGCAAACAACACTAACGTTGCTGTAGTGCAACTAACAGCGTAAAAAGTGGAAGTTCACATCAAAACACTCACATCAAGTGGCTTCCATCCATGAAAACCTCAACTAAACCTTGACCTGTGGAAGAGTGGAATGGGTGACTTTTTTGGTAACTTTTTTGAATTCTCATCTTCAGCTGCACACGTGCAGATGCCAGAAATTGCTGTCAGCTTCCCAGAGTAAAGACGGTGAACGCCGCCAGCCTTGCCATCAATGCAACCACCAAATCCCGGCAATTAACTCACTTCCCAACTGCAAAAATGCTTTCCGACTCATTTTGTCCTGTGAATGCAGTACTGATTATTCTTCAGAAATTCAATGCCATTGTTCCATAGAACAATTGTTCCAACCACCCTTCTCCCCAAATCCCCACCCCTGTTGTGTATCTTGTCCAGCAGCACACTCTAACATTTCAGAAATGGCTTTTCCATTTTTGCAATGGAGGATCGGGGAGTGAGGAAGAAGATCTCATTTAACCTCCTGGTTCAAATGGTGCTCCTGCTACATTCCAATGTTTTCTAAAAATGCTGGGAACCCCTTAATTAAAGCAGGTCCCCTGTCATTTAATCCCGGCCATTCATTTGTCTCAATGGTGTGTCCCAGATGGGAAATGCAATTAGTGCTTTCCAACCCGCTACTCAATTTCTCTATGATAGCATTGCATTGGAGAGCGGGATACATCTCCCTCCCTGTTTGGTACAATGCACATTCAGTATGTGCCTCAGACAACTGGTGAAATAGCACAAAAGAAATCAGCCGGGCGTTACAATATTTCATGCAGTGCTATTAAAGACCCATCTTAAACAACAGCAACTTAGAAGGGAGTGGAGTGGCATCTGAAAATATTTGGTAACTTTTTTTTGTGTGTGTGTGTTTGCTCAGTAGACAGAATGTTAAGCAAATACAAATGAAATAAATGAACAAAACTGACAAGAGACAGATTCCCACCGAATGCAGTGTTCAAGCTTTCCTCCGCCAGTATAATAGTGACAAGCACCTGTGGGTCTTGGATCCAAATCAGCACTGTATCACAGAGTCACAGTGTTGATTTCCATTAGTATTAATTTCTGTCTATTTAATTTTACTGGTGTCACTGCTTCCTACTAAACTGCGAGAGACAATTCCTTATTGATTGCTTTCTCGCTCGTCAAAGCATCCCTGGCTGATCATATTTTACCCTGAAGACAACTTATACATTTCAGATAATAAGTCGGCGCTCAGAGTAGGAAATGGATTACATGTGCAGTCACTAACTGTCCAAGTGAATCATGTTACTGTGTGTCAATATACTGCGTCTGCCTATCATTTCACCTGGGCTTGATGCAAGGACAAATCCGCCTTGCATTTCAGGGTCTGTACAGCCCAGGAATCGATGGCCACTACAAGCTCAAATGCTGCAAAATCGATCGCAAGCACAGGATGGATTGATCCCATCGCTTCGCCTTATCATGGTCCACATCATATTTCATTTGCATGAACCTGGATGCTTGCAGTAATGAGGAGCTTTTAATTTATTTCTCCCCTCCCCCCCCTCCCCCGAATGAACTTACCAGGGGTTGAATACAGGCATTTTAAAGAGGGCCAACTACTGCTGAAAAGTGGGGGCGGGGGGGGGGGGGGGGGGGAATCCATGGCAGATCCTGGTGGTAATAAAGGCTGCATTTTTCTCTCTGTGATATGATAGAAGTGTTGTCGTCATGGCAACAGTGTCTCCAGAAAATGGCCTTGCCCATGCCGTCTTGCATTGTGCTCCCTCGAGGACAGTGCTCAGTGCCCCCTGTTGGCTCTTGGTTTATACAATTACAGTGCTTGAAGTGCACTGTCTATCACCCCTCACATAAACCCATGGCAGGCCATCGCACAAAAGGACTGCTTTTAAGGTTAAGAAAGGGTCGCTCCAGTACAGTTAATAGGTCAGAGATTTAGTTGTAGGCCTTGAAGCTTAACTCCATTGGCCACGCATTCCAGCACTGCTAAGAAACTGATATCGTGCCCTTAACACTCTCTCAGTAGGCTCCTTGTCATCTGTACCAGGCAGTGTATAAAACCACAGGGGTCTGTGCGCTCCAAGACAGTCATATTATTTTTCAAAGTGCTTTCTTAGGAGTCAGTTGCTAAGGTGCTTTCCAGCAGAGGTGTCTGGTATTTAACTTTCTTTGACTTATGACAGTTCTGGCTTTCTGCACAACTGAGGAACAAAGAACAGTTGCTTGCTATTGGTCTGTGTTTAATGTCACTTTATTCGGTGGCCAAACAGGTAGGGACAGCAAGACAGTGTGAAGCAGATTCTCAACTTGCTTATCTACATGCACCAGTTAAAACCAGCAGTGATTTATTTTGCCTTTGCTTGCTTTCAATGTTTGTTATCTACTATAAAACAATATTGAATATTTTGTTTTAGATTTTGGTCGCTTATACTGTTGATGATATTTAGCTTCCCTTGAAGATAAATGCCCATTTTAACAGTGTTCAGCTCCGATTACCTAAATTTAATAAAGGCTCAATCCTTTTCATTGATGCCTGGTTTCTGTACACTGCACTGCTGTGTCTGGGTCCCAAAGATTTGCTTCAAATTTAGCCCAAGAAATTAATATTTTTCTCAAAGATTACACACAATTCAACATTCACACAATTCAACATTGAATCTGCAAGTAAACATTGCTATGTTTTTCATGAATTTGTTATCAAGGCAGTGTATGTACCCGGAACTGCACACATGTTCAGTGCCAAAGCGATGGCACTTAGAAGAAGAAGAAGAAGAATTTACAGAGCAGAAGGAGGCCATTCGGCCCATCGAATCTGCACCGGCTCTTGGAAAGAGCACCCTACCCAAGGTCAACAACGCCATCCTATCCCCATAACCCAGTAACCCCACCCAACACTAAGGGCAATTTTGGATAGTAAGGGCAATTTATCATGGCCAATCCACCTAACCCGCACATCTTTGGACTGTGGGAGGAAACCGGAGCACCCGGAGGAAACCCACGCACACACGGGGAGGATGTGCAGACTCCGCACAGACAGTGACCCAAGCCAGAATCGAACCTGGGACCCTGGAGCTGTGAAACAATTGTGCTATCCACAAGGCTACCGTGCTGCCCCAAAGGAGCCTTTGTGACGTTGACAGCTTGTACATACTGCCTTGCATACATGTCAATGTAATCCTACAAATATAATATGGTCTTTTAATTCCGAGGGGAATATTGTGAAAAATCTCTTTTAATGCTCATCTTAAAATCTTGGCATGAAAACTGAGGTATGTCAAGGACAGTTTCCTCAACAGTGGGCTGCCCTCATACTATGGCACTCTCTGATATGCCATCCCTATCCCATTTCATGCAATGCTCATCAATTTCTCTGCAATGGAGAACCCACAGGAGTAACCGCCTCTTGCCGTCCATCCCCCAGGGACACTGCACACAAAATAACCTTCCTCCCCAATCATTAGAGTACACAAAACATCTTTTCTGCCAGGTATATACCTTGTACATTTACTTGCAGCACTCAAATAAAAGCAAAATACCGCAGATGCTAGAAATCTGGGGAACAAAACCCAAAATGCTGGATAAACTCAACAGATCTGGCAGCATCTGTGGGGAGAGAAACAGAGTTAACATTTCGAATCCATATGAATCTTCTTTACAGCACTGTAGCACTGTTGGCCACCGTCCTTTCCGCTCAATAATTTGTGACAGTCTGGAAATTGAGACAGGGAAGAGTACAGGTGTGTGTGAGTTGGAGCTAACACTGGGTCGAGGAGCAAGAACACAAACGGGTCCCAGTGTTCATTAGCTATGAGACTCAGTAACACATCCAGTACTAATAACATCTTCAGCTTCTGTAACATTGGGCAACAGTTGAAGGAGATAACAGCCTCTTGGTGAAAGCTACGGTCACCCGCAATGAAGCTTCACTAGTCATCCCCTTTTCACTGCTTCTGTGCTGCTTGCAATAAACACATTAGAATTTGCCAGCTTCAATACTTTGATAATCTGGATGTGACCTTCTTCACAGTCAACATGGGTGCTGCTCCAAATCTGACAAAAGGAAGTGTGATTCTTTGGATTGGTTGTCAATATTTCTGTCCTTCCTTGAAATGCTTTGACAGCCCAGCAGGGAACTGATGAGTAACACAGTCACATTCACCTGATGAAGGAGCTGCACTCCGAAAGCTAGTGATTCGAAACAAACCTGTTGGACTTCAACCTGGTGTTGTAAGACTTCTTACTGTGTCCACACCAGTCCAACGCCGGCATCTCCACATCACAGTGAAGCAGGTAAACCTTCCGTGTGACAGGCCCTGGCAGCACTATTGGAGTAGGCCCGCACTATCATTTTGGTCTTGAGGTCAAACACTTGGCAAAGCTCCCCTATATCAACCGACTGCAACATAGCCTTTGTTGAACGAGTGTGTGGGTTGCTGGGGCACCTCTCCACCCTGCAAGAGACTGGACAAAGAGGAGGACAGGGTGGAGAGGGGTTGGGGGTACCGGGGAAGGAAATGAAATGAAAATCACTTATTGTCACAAGTTGACTTCAAATGAAGTTACTGTGAAAAGCCCCTAGTCGTCACACTCCGGCGCCTGTTCAGGGAGGCTGCCACGGGAATTGAACCGTGCTGCTGGCCCGCCCCGGTCCGCTTTCAAAGCCAGCGACTTAGCCCTGTGCTAAACAGCCCCGTTCCAGGATGGGTGGGGGAGGAATGTAAATCAAATATATCTGAATTTTTTTGCCAATGGGACAATCTATTTAATGACTACTTGATTTTAAATCAGCCCCAGCACAAAGATATCACTGCTTGCTTTGAATTTATGGGACAGCCTCGAAAATTAATCACTCAGAATCACTCAAAGTGTTTGGGGAAGGGACACTCGAAGTACGGATTGAAATTTGTTTGTACAGATATGGGTCAATTTCATGCATGTGTATGAAGGAACCAACTTTGATCAAACCTGAGTTTCTCACATCGGAGGCATCAGTTTCAACTTCAGTTAAAAACCGACTCCAATTGGTTAATAACTATTGCTCGATACATAAGCATGTCTCAGTTTATGGAGAAATGATTCCTGTTGGTCTGCACTTCAAATGAATAATAGGAATGGAGAGAAAGATGTGAATTGGTCTGTTAAAGACACTACCTCAGTGTGGACTGCATCAGGGCATCCTGAGAGCTTTGATGACTGTGGTTGAACTTTATTGGATTTCTGAGGCAAAGTCATTCTCTGAAGTCTGGGAGTTCACGGTGTTTTACTCTGACTAATCTCAACTTTGTCTAAATGTTATTCTGCACCACAGTAACTACTGGACTAGAACTATTGACATGAAAAGTCACCATGCAGTGGATAATTCTGCAAATTTATTTTGTTAAAGGTGCATAACACACGTCTCACTCCAGTCAACCTCTTTGGGATGAATTCTCCGCCTTCCCAGCCACGTGTTTCTCAGCGACATGCCGCTGCTGACAGCGGGATTCAGCGTTCCTGGAACCCATGGACGGGGGTGCGCTGCCGGCGGAACGGAGAATCCCGCCAGTGGAGAATTCACCCCTTTAGATCTCAAACACGAAGCAGCGGGGCTCGATTTTCCGCTTGGGAAACTAGGGCTGGCTTCTCCGTCAGCGGGATCCTCCGGCAGTGCACTCACACCTGCGGATTTCCTGATGGTGTGGGGGTGCCCATAATGGGAAACCCCATTGGCCGGCTGCCGGGACGGAGAATCCCGCTGCCAGTGGGGGCACGTCGCACCAGAAACTGGATGCGGTGGGACAGAGAATCCCACCCTGCATTCTCCCACCAGAGGAGAATGGCACCGTTTTACAAATCCTCTGTGATGCAATTCCGTATCCCTTGCCATGGAACTTTATGCATGACGAGGAATACGAGGGATTCCCGAGGGAATCCCGCTATCGCACCACCATTTGGAGCGGGTGGCCAGATAGTGAAGTCCCGTAACCGGCCACCCCCGCTCCCCGCACCGTAAATCAGCCCCGGACCCCCCCCCCCCTCCACACCACAAAGCAACCTTCACACCCCTCGTTTGCCTGGATGCCCCCCCACTTCCCCCAAATATGGAGGTGGTCCGACCCACTTCCCCCCAGGGGCCCCTTTAATAGGGAAAACCCGGCCCAGGTAATGTGATCCCCCCCCCCCACACACACAGGGAACCCTGTAATACGCAGACCCCCCCACAGAGACCCTTTTGATGGGGAGACCCGCCCTAGAGATGCCTGTAAAAATGGAGACCCCCCACAGGGACACCTGTAATAGGGAGACCCACCAAAGGACCCTTTTAGTTGACCCCACCCCTTCCCCCCAGGACCCCTATAATGGGGAGATCCTCCACAGGGATCCCTGTAATCAGGCGACACCCCCGGAACTCCTTAAGTACAGGAACCCCCCCAGGGACACCAGAAATAAAGGAACCTCCCACCGAGTAAAGGGACCACCTGCAGGGGCCTCCTGACTAAAGAAACCCCCCACAGGGACCTCCTCCCAGAAAAAAGAGACCCCTGTCTGGAGGTTAGCGAGCAGTCCACACAGGGGCAGTGAAATAAATTACAGCTGGAACACTTACCTGGAAGCTCCACGTGTCCATTCCTGAAAGGTGAACCCCTCCAATCCATTAGCTGCAAACCATTCATTACTTTTTAGTAGTGGGCTGGGATTGGCAGCTTCCCCAAACCATCTGCCACCTTGATTCATTCATCTCCCTTTTTAGATGAGTGACTCTAAGTGGTGAAACTCCAACGTTTACAAACATCAACCACATCGAAGAGTGGGAAGTGCATTCCAATCATACGCTGGAGTGCACTTGGAGTGCACTTACCGCTCTTTGCTGGGGTCGTGGACCTCATTCTGGCGGTAGCGGGGCTTGAAGCATCTCATTTGGATCTGCACCTGCTGACACGCCCTGCGCCGATCCCTGCGCGGACCCTGATACTGGCATCATCCGATGTAGAATCCAGCCCGAGGTGCCAGACATTTATTTTGGTTGGTTTACATTTTCTGGACTGCACCAAAAAATGTAACAGATCTCCATTGTTATCTTTGAACACTTTGAGAACTGGAAATGCTAGACCAAACTGCCATCTTGGGTCACTGGAGCAAGTTTATGCTGTGTCAGACAGCAGAATGTAACTTCCCTCATGCATTTTCATTTGCTACTTCTGTCAAACATTATTTTGGGGAAATCCTTCAAGTCAAAGATGGTCTGATCTGGACCAGCAGCAGGAGGCTGACTTCAATGGAAGGCAAGGTGTACATTGTTGAATGATCCCATGCCATCAGTTTTACTGGGTGGGCTGCGTTAAGCTTATTGCTAAGTACAGAAGTAGAACAGTGTTTCATTCCCTACATCTGTATCCTTCGCCTGGTCAACTACAATAAAATTCTTTAATCACCTTAAACACCTCAATTTGATCACCGTCAAATCTTCTTTCCTTAAGGGAATAGGAGGTGTATCTATGCAAACTGCTCACATTATTAAAAACAAATTTAGATTAAAGCAATCAAAATAGTTCACACCATATTCTCTGATTCTATTGATGCATTCGGAAACAGTCAGATCCAGTTTGGGCAATTGTGAATGGACGATTGTGCAATCTTCAGTGAGCAAAAGTTCTTATTAAAAAAGGTGGCACAATGGTTAACACTGCTGCCTCACAGTGCCAGTGACCCAGGTTTGATTCTGACCACGGGTGACTGTCTGTGTGGAGTTTGTACATTCTCCCCGTGTCTGTGAGGGTTTCCTCCCGATGCTCCGGTTTCCCCCCACAGTGTAACGATGTGCAGGTTAAGTGGATTGGTGATGATAAATTTGCCCCTGTGAGTGGGGTTGCAGGAATAGGATGGGGGATTGGGCCTAGGTAGGGTGGTCTTTCCAAGGGCCGGTGCAGATTCGATGGGCCAAATGGCCTCCTTCAGCACTGTTGGGATTCTATGATTCATATGAGAGACACTGCCCATATCCACCATAAGATAAACTGTGCCCGTATCTACCATGACATATGGCATGTATCAGGTTACCACAACAACTGAATTGATGGTATGGGAGCAGTTCCTGTGAAACAGGCTGCCTCTGGCTTGTTCTGGAATTAAAGCTCTCCAAAAAAGCGACCCATGGAGTAACTAATGGCCTTTGAATATTTTCACTTGACTACTATATTCAGTGCAGTAATATGCATAGACATTGGAACCTACAAAGCCACTTTATTCAGGTGCTGCAATGTATTAGCACTCACTGTCATTTAAGCAGTGTGCGAGCTTGGTGCGATAGCCATTAGCGAACCAACATGAATTGTTTAATGCAACACGTGTGAGTGTTTAAACTAATAATGGCAGGTGACAGGTTTCCAGAGTGGGTGACGAACTATGCAAACTCGTTTGCCTGCCCACACTCACCTGCATGCCTGCCTCCTGAGCAAAAGCTGCTGGGGATACAAAACAATCTTGTTGACCTAGTCACCGCTGAAGTATCGCTAGGGAACAATGCCACGCAGAAAGCAACGCCTGACATGGAAATCCCACCTCCTCTTTTCTACAGGAGTTGTAAATTTCCAACGCCAACCAAGGCAATGAAATAAAATAAAAAGGATCATGCTCCTGTCAGTCAACCAGTGGGGTATATGATACATGGGACATTTTATTGCAAAAATTACAAAATTGCACTACTTCCTATTTGAATAACCTCAAGTAGTTCAGATGCTTAAAAGCAACCTTAAAAACCCCATGTACTTTACAAATTACAGCTTTTAATGCACTGCATCACTTGCAAAGAAGCACTGGTGACTCTGAAAGCTTATTTCATACATTAGTGGACAGATGTTACTTTAATAAGCCTAAGCTGACTTGTATACTCATTTTAAAAGAATATTAGAACATATTAGCTATTTCAGGTGCGCCACGACCGGAGTGTGTACCATCTACAAGATACACTGCAGAAATTCACCAACATCTTCCAAACTCATGGGGTGGGATTCTTCATTAGCCGACGGCGAAATCAGGAAAGGCGATTGGGTGGAGAATCGGTTCCGACGCTAAAATCGCGGCAGGCGCCGATTTGACGCCAAATCGCAATGCTCCAGCACCTCGACAGCAACGTCAATGCGGTCCGGAACGCACAGACAGTAGACATCGTTTGCATATCATTAGCGGGCCCGGCCCAGTATTTTCCGGGGCCTCCATGATTCTCCACCTCCAATGGGCCAAGTTCCCGACGCCACGGTTCACTGGTGCTTTTAAAAATCGTGAAACCGGCATGGATACTGCTGAGGGAGAGAGAGGGGTACGGAAAGGGAGAGAGGGGGTGTACGGAAAGGGAGAGAGGGGGTGTACGGAAAGGGAGAGAGGGGGTGTACGGAAAGGGAGAGAGGGGGTGTACGGAAAGGGAGAGAGGGGGTGTACGGAAAGTGTCCAACATCGCCATAGTTTGCTGAAGGGATATTGTGACCCAAAGCTGTCAGAGGTGAGAGAAATAATACCAAAGTAACACAAGGAGATTGGAATGAACCCTTCCTCATCAGTAGAATTCACTTCCTAACACCATTACGGCAGGACTGCTTCCTCAAGGACTGTAATGGTTCAAGGAGAAGGTCCACTGTCAATCTCAGAAGAAAACTGCAGATGAGCAATAAATGCATTCTTGACAGAATCGTCCCGATTCCAAGAAGAAATCATTGAAAAGCTGTTTGTGCTGATGTTGCTTTAGCACTGATCCTGAGCCATTGTAAAATTAGCTTCTAATATGCAAATATGTCGATCGAATATACAACTGCAACAAATGAATAGCCTACATAATAATAAGCTCTCTTGGGATTCGCATGCCTCTTTTTCAAGGTGCTGTACATCATTGGATGGATGTTTTAACTGCAAGGTGTTTTTTAAAATTCATTCATACAATGTGAGCATTGCTGGCTAGGTCAGCATTTATTGCTCATCCCAAATTGTGCTTGAGAAGGTGGTGGTGTGCTGTCTTCGTGAACAGCTGCAGCCCAGATGTTGTAGGTACACCCACAGTGCTGTTAGGGAGGGAGTTCCATGATTTTGACTCAACAACTGAAGGAACAGTGATATATTTCCAAGTCAGAATGGTGGGCGACTTGGAGGGGAACTTCCAGGTGGTGGTGTTCCCAAACATCTGCTTCCCTTGTCCTTCTAAATGGTGGCAGTTGTGAGTTTGGAAGGTGCTGCCTACGGAGCCTTGGTGAGATCCTGCAGTGCATCTTGTAGATGGTCCACACTGCTACCACTGTGCGTCGGTGGTAGAAGGTATGAATGTTTGGTGGATGGGGTGCCAATCCAGCGGGCCGCTTTGTCCTGGATGATGTAAACCTTGTTGATTGTCGAAGCTGCACTCATCCAGGCAAGTGGAGTATTCCAGCACACTCCTGACTTGTGCCTTGTAGATTGTGGACAGGCTTTGGGGATTCACGAGATGAGTCACAAACCAAAGGGATTCCTAGCCCCGGCCTGCAGTCACAGTATTCATATGGCTGGTCCAGTTCAGTTTCTGGTCAATGGTAATGCTCATTACAGTAGTGGATGCAGGGATGGCAATGTCATTGAATGTCAAGGGCAATGGTTAGATTCTCTCTTATTGGAGATGGTCATTGCTTGGCACTTATGTGGTGTGAATGTTACTTTGCACTTGACATCCCAAGCCTGGATATTGTCCAGTTCTTGCTGCATTTGGACATGGACTGCTTCAGTACGTGAGGAATCACGAATGATGCTGAATATTGTGCAATCATCAATGAGCATCCGCACTTCTGATGTTATAATGGAAGGAAGGTCATTGATGAAGTAGTTGAGGATGATTGGGCCTAAGATACCACTGTGAAGAACTTCGGCAGTGATATCCTGGAGCTGAGATGACTGACCTCCAACAACCACCGCCTTCCTTTGTGCTAGGTATGACTTAGCCATTGGAGAGTTTAACCTCGATTCCCACTGACTCCAGTTTTGATAGTGCTCCTTGATGCCACCCTTAGTTAAATGCTGCTTTGATGCCAATGGTAGTCACTCTTACCTCACCCCTGAAGTTCAGCTTTTTTGTCCATATTTGAACCAAGGCTGTATTGAGGTCAGAAGCTGAGTGACCCTGGTGGAACCCAAAGTGAACGTCTGTGAACAGGTTATTGCTGAGTATGTAGCACTTGATATCATTGCTAATGACTCCTTCCATCACGTCACTGATGACTGAGAGTAGACTGATAGGGCTGTAATTGGCTGGGTCGGATTTGTCCTGCTTTGTGTGTCCAGGAAATACCTGCACTTTTGTTTTCACTTTGCTGGGCAGATGCCCGTGTTGTAGCTGTCTTGGAACAACTTGGCTCGAGGCACGACAAGTTCTGGAGCACAAGTCATCAGTACTATTGCCAGAATATTATCAAGGACATTGAGGACCCTCACCCCATTGTGTAAATTTCAGACGCAAGCTGACATGGAGGTTCCTACCAGCCTGGCCATGGCTCTCAGGCCCATCACTCTGCTCACTCCTGCACTGATCTGTTTAGTTTTTCTCGCTCAGTCGAGGATATTCCAGTTAGTACACAATCTCCACAGCTCGCCTGACAAAAGAAAGTGGGAATTTTCCTATCTGTGAGGAGGATCCCCCTCACACATTATTCCACTGAGGTGCTCATTCTTACACATGAATACTTATCGGTATTCACTTCTAACACCTAACAACCTTTAAAGAGACAATCAATCATTTAAGAGAGAAAATACCACCAGTAGCTCCACAAGGCCCTTTCAGGAGTTTCCACTTTGGTAACAACAACTGAAAGGCAGAATATTTCTTAAGTGAGATTGGGAAGTGTTGATATCCAAAGGGACTAGTTCATGAGTCACTGAAAACCAACAGGCAGGCGCAGCAAGCAATTAGAAAGGGAAATAGTGTGTCGGCCTTTATTGGGCAAAAGTGTAAGAGCAAAGATGTCTTGCTGCAATTAAACGAGCCTTGGCGAGACCACACCTGGAGTATTGTGTACAATTTTTTGTCTCCTTATCTGAGGAAGGATGTACTTGCCACAGAGGGAGTTCATCAAGGTTCACCAGGCTGATCCCTGAGGTGGCGGGATTGTCCTATGAGGAGAGGTTGAGGAGGCTGAGCCTGTATTCAGAATAATGAGGTGTTTTCTTTACAATTCTTGCAGGGCTCGACAGCGGAGATACAGGAAGCATGTTTCCCCTGGCTGGGGTGTGTAGAACCAGGGACACAGTTTCAGAATACAAGGACCGAGATAAGGAGAAATGTCTTCACGCAGAAGGTGTGAATGTTTGGAATCCTCTACCTCAGAGGCTGTGAGGCTCAGTCATTGTGTATGTTGAAGATAGATTACTTGATACTAAAGATATCAAGGGATTCGATGATAGTGTGGGGAAATGGCTTTGAGATAGAAGATCAGCCTTGCTATGGTCAAATGGCGGGGGCTTTCTCAAGGGGCTGAATGGCCTTCTCCTGCTCCAATTCCCTGGACAAAGTAAGTGCAGCATCCAGCAGTCCTCAACAATAGACTTATGGGATAATGAGTGATATTGATCTGGTGTTGCCAACTCCATTTGCAACATCTTTGCCCATCGCAGGTGAACAGGTGCTGTTTACCGCGCAAGTCGACTTTGCACCAGGTTGGGACGATTGCTGCTGCTTCAACCACTCACTAATGCTTGGCAAAAAAAAATGTTGGCGGGCAGAGAGGTTAATTGTCAACTATGGCTATTACAGCTAATTGCTACACCATAAAATCCCTACAGTGTAGAGACTAGTGGTTTTCACAGTAACTTCATTGAAGCCTACTTGTGACAATAAGCGATTATTATTATTATTATTACCCCCATCGACCCTCTGAAAGAGCACCCTGCACAGCGCCCCCATCCTACCACCTGCCCACACTATCCTCGTAACCCACCCTAACCTGCACATCTTAGGACACTAAGAGGTAATTCAAGATGCCCACTCCACCTAATCTGCACATTTTATAATAATCTTTATTGTCACAAGTAGGCTTACATGAACACTGCAATGAAGTTACTGTGAAAATCCCCTAGTCGCCACACTACGGTGCCTGTTTGGGTACATGGAGGGAGAAACCAGAATGTCCACATTACCCAACAGCACGTCTTTCGGGACTTGTGGGATGAAACCGGAGCACCCGGAGGAAACCCACGTAGACGCGGGGAGAACGTGTAGACTCCACACACAGTGACCCAAGCCGGGAATCGAACCTGGAACCCTGGTGCTGTGAAGAAACGGTGCTAACCACTGTGCTGCCGTGCCACACTCTTTGGACTGTGGGAGGAAACTGGAGTACCCGGAGGAAACTCACGCAGACAAAGGGAGGCAGACACGGGGAGAATGTGCAAACTCCACAGTCACTCAAGGCCGGAATCGAACCCGGGTCCCTGGCGCTGTGAGGCAGTAGTGCTAACCGCTGTGCCACCCTAATCAAATCAGGAGTCCTCTCTGTCAGTAATTTATTTTGGCCAATTATTTATCTTATTGTTTTTTATATCATTTCTCAAAAACAAAATATTGCCCCGTATTCTGGAATGACAGGCAATTACACTCGCATCTTAAATGTCTGTATGTGATGGGGGGGCACTGGAGTTGCCCGCGTGTCATTTGTAACAGAGGCGTTCCTCCCTCTCTCGATGAAAAAGGTTGCTGCTGTCGGACGGAGGCACTTGCGTTGCAACAAAGCCATAGTCAGTGCTTCTGGTCACAAGGGGGTAGCATTGGTACGGTTCTGTGCTCCCTCCCCCGCAAGCGGGATGTCATCCGAGGTCTGGGTGCCCGGGCTCCGCGCACGAATCCTTGCGATTGCAAAGCCACGGATGCAACAATGGATCGCGCTAGGCGGAGGAGACACCCTTGTGCAAAAGCGCGTTGGTCAACTTAGATTAGGCACAGGCGGGTATGGCAAGGGGAGGATTGTGGGACGGGGAGGTGCTTGCATCTTGTCACAAGGCATTTGCTGACCTTTTGTAAAATGTTTATTGGGAAAGGCTAAATGCCTGGGTCAGCTTTGAGTGTACTCAGCTTTGATCAGTGTTTAGCTCCGGGGCTGCAGAATACAGCTCCTCTTGACAAACAGCAACGGACCTGACTAACTTCAGGCGCTCGAAAGTGACTGAATGACAAGGCAGGAGCAACACAGAATAGCAGGATCCGCGCACCGCCCCATGCACACACATCCTGGTTTTTTTTTAAAAAGAACAATTTTCATCTTAATGAAACAAACTGAGAGAGATCATAGGAGGCAGCTATCTGATCCTTTTATGAAATTATTGCCAGTTATCAGTAACAGCGCATGATGAATTACAGCCAGCTCCCTGGACGATACCGACACACACACACACAAACCAGCAGAGGAAATGAATTCGTCTGCTTTTAAAAAAAAAAATCAAGATTCTTTCAAGCTTAGTGAGTTTCACTTCATTTTAGAAATGTGCTTTTTTGTCTCCCCCCCTCTCCTGGCATTAGGTACTGCCTTTTGTAAGCCTCCCTGTCAGAAATATCTTTTCCGCTTTATTGTATTAGAATGATGTGATCTTTTCCCTGCCCTTTGTCTTGGAAGAAAATTAATTCTCATTTGCATTACCGCATCTAAATGTCACCCAGAGATATTTTGTTAGACATTGGTAATGCTGGCAGAGAAGGGAGCAGGATAATTGCATTCTGCCTAGCAGAGGGATTTACATAATTTCAGACAGCAATTAAAGATTCCCTGGGATTTTTTTTCTCTATTCGGTACCTCTGTTACAAAGACACTGTTCGTTTACATTTAGCTCTCGGATCCTTGCTGTTCATTTGCATAAAATTAAAGGTTTTTGTGATCTGCAACAGCAGGCTAACATTTAAAATTCTGTTTTGAAAATCTTACCTTGGAATAATAAAATGTTAATACCATTTTATAAACTGGGAGTTCCTGCCACCTGTCTTTCAGCTCTCATGCATGCTATTTTCCTGGTTTTTTTTTTGGGGGGGGGTGGATTTCAGGAAACCAATTGTCAGGGTATTTGACTCAAAGACTGGTTGAAGTGACCCCATTGACAAAGACAAGATCAGATGGGAGGGAGGAGGGGGAGAGAATACACACAGAATGGTTCAGCAAATTAGTGGGCCGGGTAGGGATCCCCAATGGCATTAAGCATGGCAAAATGGCATGTGCCTGCTTAGCACTTGGAAAAACCAGTGCCACATTGTTACCAGTAAAGGTTACCAGTTCATAAGTGTTATTGCAGATTTTCACTGGTGGTTGGGATTATTATTTGTTAATAATGTTTTGGACAATCCAGGGGAGTTTATATATTAAATGTGTTAAATCAACCCAGCCGTATTCAATCCCATTTTACTGAACACAACTAGGTTTAAGTGAATAAATTATGGTGTCAATTTCTGTTAACTGAATAAGATACGATGATGAACATGTTATTCACTTAAAAGAAACTAGCTGGAGTAAGTGTTTAATGTGTACCGACTGGTCTCTCTGAAGGTCAAACTCAAGTATCAAAACGTTTGAGTGAAATTTAATCTTTTATACTTTCTGTTCAAGCATAATAAAAGCTACACCCAAGCACTGGTCAATAAAACAAAAAGATGATTTCTCTGTATGATAGTCGATTATTTTCACACCGACTTTACATCGTCGCAAGACATGGTAAAATGTGGCCAGTTATAAACATTTAATTCAGCCCCTCAAACTTTAACCTCACAAAAAGCAGACACCACTTTATAGCAGGGTTTTAATGACTTTTTTTGTTTCAGTAAATAAACGTGACAATTTTACCGCATGCAGCTGGGCATTTATATGGTCAGTGTTTCCATGTTCAAAAACATTTTGAAAACACAGTCATTTGGTTGAAGTTTTTGATGAAGTCTTCTGCTTTTTCAATGACAGGGACGCACATTTTCATGCCAAATGTTGTGTCCTTTTTCTTTTGCATTTGTCGTTGCACAGGCCGCCGACAATTTTCCTCTTCCGATTCCTGCTCCCAATTCGGGAAATAACTAAATCGCAAAGGCAAAAGAAATGCCACTTGATAAGACAACAACAACTTGCATTTATATAACCCCATTAACGTAGTTAAACATACAAAGTTACTTCACAGGAGCATTATAGGACAGATTTTGATACCCAAGCCACACATGGAGACTTTGGGGCAGATGATCAAAAACTTGGTTCGATAGATTTTAATGAATCTCTTAGAAGGAGAGAGAGTTTTGGGAGGGAATTTCAGAGCTTAAGTCCCAGGAAGCTTGAGCGTGGCTGTCAATAGTGGAGCTATTCAAACCATAAATGCACATGATTGGAGCAATGCAAAGACCTGGAAGGCTTGTAGGACTGGGGTAAGTTCCAAAGATAGGAAGGTGCGGTGTGGGGGTGGGGTGGGGGAGACCATGGAGAGATTTGAAAACACAGATGCTAACGTTGAAATTGAGGTTTTGCTTGACCAGGAAAAAGTCTAGGTCAGTGATCGCAAGAGTGATGTATGAAAAGGGCTTGATGCAAGTTAGGAGAGTTTGATATGAGCTCACGTTTATGTAGGTTGGAAGAGAGGGGGTCATCCAGGGGACTATTGGAATTGAGAAATCTAGAGGTAGGAAATGCATGGATGTGACGGGAAACGCTTTGGATGTGGAAGTAGGTGGTTTTGGTGATGGTGTGCATTTATGGGCATAGGTTTGGAGCCTTCAACTCACGGACTTGTAGGTCTCAGGCCCAGCAGAAGATTACACCGCAATCAGGTATAAGATACTAACAACATCTTTGGTAGATCCTTCACCTGTCTTTGGAGGTGGATTCATTCCTTATACTGGCTGAGCAACAGAGCTAATCTACGAAGGATTCTCTCGTGTTTTCTTTTCTTGGGGAATAGTGAGGCTCTGGAATACATTGCTGACTGATGTTGTGGGTGTTGACTCTGCACAGCTTCAAGAGCGAGCTGGGCCAGTCCTTGACTGCGGCAGTGATCACATCTTAGGTATGATCACGTCATACCGTTCTTGGGTAACTCTTAATGCATGTGATGTCCTGGATTGGTTTTTAATTCTCATCCTTAATTTCAAATTTCTCTGTGCCCTCACCCCTCTCGAAGTTTGCATGTTCCTCCAGCAGAATAACCCTCTGAGATCTCTGCACTCCTCCAATTCTGACCTGTTGCGCACCCTGCTTTAGTTGTTCTGCCATTGTTGGATGTGCCTTCAGCTGCCAAGACCCTAAGAACTGGAGTTCTCTCTCTAAGCCTCTCTAACTCTACTTCCTCCTTTATGATACTGATTAAAAGCTATCTCTTTGACCGCGCTTTAGATCATCAGCCCTAATATCTCCTTACACGGCAACAAATTTTGTTTGATAATGCTGCTTTGAAGCACTATGGGACATTTTACAACATTAAAGGCGCTGTATAAATGCAAATTGTTTCAATTTCCAATATTTAATTTGCTCTTTCGTCCTCTTTCTCTTGCCTTGCCCAGGCAAAAGCTGTGGGCGGTGGGTGGGGGGGTTTGGGGCATGCGAGGGGGGAGGCAAGGAAATGATTGGTCGTTTCACTGCAGCCATCGTGATGTGGGGCAGACTAAATGAACCAGCTGATTGTTCCTTGTCTCACCATTTTGTACATTGGTATGTCAGGTGGGGTGGGACGGAACATGGGCTGGTGGGGAGGTTGTGATGTCAGTGCCAAATTTACCATTTCAGAATTTGGAAACTGTTGACCATCCACCCACCCCCACCTGCCACATCCACCTCTCCCAACCCAACCCGGGCTTCATTTACATTCCATTGGCTAGTTGGCCGCTCAAAACAGATGGAAAGAACCAGCTGGCTGCCTGCCAACCGGTTAAAATCTCACTGGCTGAGGCCATCTGCTGGCTGAATGGTAAGCAGTGGGAGAGGGATCTATCAGAGTCACGGGGGTTGCGTGGAGGGTGCAGTGTGCGGGTGGGAATCTGGAGCAGAAGAGCCTGAGACTATCCTTGCTGTCAGGATGAGTTTTCCCACATTCCACATATCTTACACTTATTTTTCATTATATATATTTATTTTAAATAAAGAGTACGCAATTATTTATTTTTCCAATTAAGGGACAATTTAGGGTGGCCAAGCCACCTAACCTGCACATCTTTGGGTTTGTGGGGGTGAAACCCACATAGACACGGGGAGAATGTGCAAAATTCTACACAGACAGTGGATTGGATTGGATTGGATTTGTTTATTGTCACATGTACCGAGGTACAGTGAAAAGTATTTTTCTGGGAGCAGCTCAACAGATCATTAAGTACATGGGAAGAAAAGGGAATAAAAGAAAATACATAATAGTGCAACAGAACATATACAATGTAACTACATAAGCACCGGCATCGGATGAAGCATACAGGGTGTAGTGTTAATGAGGTCAGTCCGTAAGAGGGTCATTTAGGAGTCTGGTGACTGTGGGGAAGAAGCTGTTTTTGAGTCTGTTCGTGCGTGTTCTCAGACTTCTGTATCTCCTGCCCGATGGAAGAAGGTGGAAGAGTAAGTAAGCTGGGTGGGAGGGATCTTTGATTATGCTGCCCGCTTTCCCCAGGCAGCGGGAGGTGTAGATGGAGTCAATGGATGGGAGGCAGGTTCATGTGATGGACTGGGCGGTGTTCACGACTCTCTGAAGTTTCCTGCGGTCCTGGGCCGAGCAGTTGCTCCGGGGCCGGGATCGAACCAGGATCCTCCGTGCAGTAGGCAGCAGTGCTAACCACTGCGCTACCATCCTGCCCCTTATTTTCATTATAAACTAGCTCCTCTGACTGTTTACAAGGTCTCTGTGAGATTACAATTGAGGACACTGAGAGCGTTTGCTTCCAGTGCAGATATCCCCTGACTGTTATTACTTGCATGTCTTTTGAAGCTGATGGTAAATTGGGCCCATGTCTCCGTCTTGAACCCAAGTCTCCCAATGGAGCTCACCTGCACACCCAGATACCTGACCTCGTCACTGTTGACCCTGACTAAGTCACATAATTTAGTCAGGTCGTACTGGAGACAGTTAAGGTGCATTTTGGATTAGATTCAGCAAGGAATTTACACCAACAGCCAGTGTGAATTTGGCCCCCGTATGATGTGCATCAATAGCAAAGAGAGCAGTTTAGCATTTCACTGCATCAACTTGTGAAAGACATCTAGAGATGAGAGGCCCTCTTCTGTTTTGCTCTTTGTCTCCACACTCGAAACACAGAGCTTGTTATTTCTTCTGTTCTTGAAGGAGACCAAGAACTCTTTTTTTTTTTAAGTTTCAAGGTGTCTGCCTGAACCTAGACACTATCATCCCCAAAATAAATATGCAATAATGTAAAAGCTGCTGAAGAACATTAGTGACTTTGATGATTTACTCCATGCCCATGAGTTTGTCCCTTGCCAGTCGATTTATAACATCAAAAAAGTGCACTGGGAAG
This sequence comes from Scyliorhinus torazame, assembly GCF_047496885.1. Taxonomy (NCBI): domain Eukaryota; kingdom Metazoa; phylum Chordata; class Chondrichthyes; order Carcharhiniformes; family Scyliorhinidae; genus Scyliorhinus; species Scyliorhinus torazame. The sequence continues at coordinate 85,162,182 of NC_092728.1, read as the reverse complement.
ACTGCTTGTTAATAATAAATACTTGCCACTCACAAACAATGCTACTGGAAATTGAAACAGGTAAACAATATTTCTATTCTTCAGTCTAAACTACAAAATCAGGCACCATTTGCTTTCCTCTCCTCTCTGTCATGAAATGTTGCTTGTAACACTTTCTATTGGATCTACCTTTTATATCAACACATTCTGTACCAGCAGATCTTGTACCTGTGCCTGTGCAGCAAGCAGTCACCTGCGGAAGAGAGTGTTTGAAGACCAGGACCTCAGATCTGGCATGAAGCTAGCGGTCTAAACAGCAGCAGTGATACCCACTCTTCTATATGGCTTTAATGCATGGACTATATACAGCAGGCACCTCAAAACCTGGGAAAGTACCAGCAGTTCTGACTCCGCACGATCCTGCAAACCATTGGCAGGATAGGCCCATGAACATCAGTGTTCTCATTCTGGCCAATACGTCAAGCTTCAAAGTTCAATTGACCACACTCAATCTGAATGCCCGACTCATTTTAAAAAAAAAAATTTAGAGTACCCAATTCATTTTTTCCAATTAAAGGGCAATTTTAGCATGGCCCTGCACATCTTTGGGTTGTGGGCGAAACCCACTCAAACATGGGGAAAATATGCAAACTCCACACAGACAGTGACCCAGAGCCGGGATCGAATCTGGGACTTCGGCGCCATGAGGCAGCAGTGCTAACCATTGCATCACCATGCTGCCCCCGCATGCCTGACTCATCACACCGGAAACTAATGCTGTACTCGGATCTAAGACTCTATTGTATCTACCTTTTATATCAACAGATTGTATCGAGGAAGAGATTGTATCAGTGCTTATTGTACCTGCTAGTTATATCAATTCTGATGGCAAGTGAGCCCCAGGAGGGCAGTGGAAACACTTGAAAGAAACGCTAAAAGCCTCATTGAAAAAGTGCAACATCCCAATCGACACAAGGGAATTCCTGGCCCAAGTACACCCTAAATGGAGGAAAAGCACCTAGGAAGGAGCCGAACACCTCAGGTTTCATCGGCAAGAACAAGATGAAGTCAAGATTCGACAGTGAAAGGGCCACCTGAAAGCTCGGGCACCCTACCTACCCACTCCTGCAACCACCATCTGCCCCACCTGTGACAGAGACTGTCGGTCACGCATTGAACTGCTCCGTCAGTGGGGGAGGCGGTGGCATAGTGGTATTTTCACTAGTAAACCAGAAACCCAGGGTAATGCTCTGGGGACCCAGGTTCGAAACCTGCCATTGAAGCTAGTGGAATTTGAATTCAATAAAAATCTGGAATTAAAAGTTTAACGATGCCCATGAAACCTTGCCAATTGTCATGAAAAAACCCACCTGGTTCACTAATGTCCTTTAGGGGAGGAAATTTGCCATTCTTAGCTGGGCTGACCTCCATGTGACTCCAGACCCACAGCAATGTGGTTGACTTTTTTTAATGAAGATTTTATTGAGGTATTTTTGATTTTACAACAACAACAAAATAATCAATGTACATGAATTTATAAACATAGTGCAAAAGCCGTCTTCCTACCTTACATATCCCACCTTTATTCACCCCTACACTAAACTAAGCTAACCACCACCACCACCCCCCCCCCCCCCCCCCCCCACCACCACCCCCACCCCCCTCCACCCCCCCTTCTGCTGACGATTAATTTTCTGCAAAGAAGTCGATGAACGGTTGCCACCTTCGGGCGAACCCTAACATTGACCCTCTCAAGGCGAACTTGATTTTCTCCAAACAGAGAAAGCTAGCCATGTCCGATAGCCAGGTGCTTTGAGTCCCTGCAGGCTAATAAGATCCGTCTCCGGGCTACCAGGGAGGTGAAGCCCAGAACGTTTGCCCCTTTTTCCTCCTGGATTCCCGGATCTTCCGACATCCCGAAAATCACCACCTCTGGACTTTGTTTCCAGCACCGTGGACATGACATCGGCAAACCCTTGCCAGAATCCCCCAAGCTTCGGGCATGACCAGAACATATGGACATGGTTCGCTGGCCCACCCGCACACCTTGTACTAAAGAACCTGCTCATCCGGGCCGCTGTCATGTGAGCCCAGTGAACAACCTTAAACTGTATCAGGCTGAGCCTGGTGCATGTTGTAGATGCGTTGACTCTACTCAACGCGTCCGCCCAGAGACCATCCTCTAGCTCTCTGCCCAGCTCCTCTTCCCACTTGTGCTTCAGCTCCTCCATCTGCGTCTCCTCTGACCCCATGTGTTCCTTGTAGATGTCGGAGACCTTCCCTTCTCCCACCCACACTCTGGCAACTACCCTGTCCTGTATCCCCCTTGGTGGTAGGAGAGGGGAGGTTGAAACCTGCCTCCGTAGGAAGTCCCGCACCTGCAGGTACCTAAATTTGTTTTCCCTCGCCAATCCAAATTTCTCCTCCAGCTCCCTCAGGCTAGGAAAGCTCCCCTCTATAAATATATTCCCCATCCTCTCAATCCCTGCCCTCTTCCATCGCCGAAACCCCGCATCCATCCTTCCTGGGACAAACCGGTGATTATTACAGATTGGAGACCAGACCGATGCTCCCTCCGCTCCCACATACCTCCTCCATTGCCCCCGGACTCTCAGGGCCGCCACCATCACAGGGCTGGTGGAGTACCGTGCTGGCGGGAATGGCAGAGGCATCGTTGTCAACGCCCCCAAGCTGGTGCCCTTGCATGAAGCCGCCTCCATAAGCTCCTATGCTGACCCTCCACCACCACCCACTTCCTGATCATAGCTATATTCACGGCCCAATAGTAATTACTGAAGTTTGTCAGCGCCAGCCCGCCCTCTCCCCAGCTCCACTCAAGCATCCCCTTTTTTACTCGCGGGGTCTTGCCCGCCTAAACAAAGCCAGTGATCACTTTGTTGACCCGTTTAAAAAAGGACCATGGAATAAAGATGGGGAGACACTGAAACACAAACAGGAATCTCGGGAGGACCGTCATCTTCACCGTCTGCACCCTCCCAGCTAGTGACAACGGGAGCGCGTCCCATCTCCGAAAATCGTCTTTCATTTGGTACACAAGTCAGGCCAGATTTAGTTTGTGCAGCTGTTCTCATTCCCTCGCCACTTAGATGCCTAGATACCGAAAGCTTCCCCCCACTACTCTAAACAGCAGTTCCCCCAGTCGCCTCTTCTGTCCCCTTGCAAGGGCCGTAAACATCTCACTTTTCCCCATATTTAGTTTATACCCCGAAAACTGGCTTAATTCCCTCAGAATCCTCATGATTTCTTCCATCCCCTCTGCTGGGTCCGATACATACAGGAGCAGGTGGTTTGCGTAAAGCGAGACTCTGTGTTCCACTCCCCCGTGGACCAGCCCCTTCCAGCCCATTGAAGCCCTCGTACATTCCAGGTGATCAGCCTAGTTGGGGGGCTCATCGCTCCCCCCCCCCCCCCCCCCCCCACCCCCCACCCCTTCGCCGATCAGCCATACCCTTTCTTGGGCCAGTCTCCAGCCCTCGCCCCATGCCTCCACCAGCCCGCCTCCAGGCAGCCTCCGTGCCAGACCTCCTCTCTGTCCCTCAGCAAAAGTGCCTCCCTCGTCAGCAGAACATTTCGCCCCCCTCCCCACCTAGTAATAGCACAATGTAAATCGACCCCTTCGATAAGCCTAACATCTGCTCACCCCCTACTGCGCTTCCGTGAGCTAGCCCGCGCAGCTAGTTTGGTGGCCCCCACCCCTGGCGCCAGACATTCTCCCACCTATTGTTCCACCCCCTCCCCCCCCGCTCATACACACATATTCAAATGAAAAATAATCCCAACACAATTGCCCGACAAAAAACAAACCCGATAAACAAAGAAAAGATCAAGCAAAGATCCAGCATCTAACAAACACACCTCCATTCCCCAACCGTGCAAATGTAAACTTTAACTCACTCAGCTCTGCAACTGGCCCCAAATCAATACAGAAGGCATTACAAATAACGTCCACAAAACAAAAAATGAGAAACATTTTCAAACATGACCGTTGCAGCAAAGTTCAAAGTTCTCAGTCCGTCAACCAGTCCTTGCCTTTTCGCGAAGTCCAGCGCTTCCTCAGGCGACTCGAAATAAAAATGTTGCCCCTCGTGCGTGACCCAGAGACGGGCCGGATACAGAGCCCAAACTTCACCGTTTTATTAAAAAAGGTCAACCTTACCTGGTTGAACCCCGCTCTTCTCCTGGCGACCTCCGCACTCAGGTCCTGATAGATCCGCAGGATACTGTTCTCCCATTTACAGCTCCGTGTCTGCTTGGCCCACTGTAAAATACGCTCCTTGGCCAAATACCTGTGGAATCTCACCACCATTGCCCTCGGGGGGTCTCCCATTTGCGGCTTCCTCACGAGCGCTCTCTGAGCCCTGTCCACCTCCAAGGGTCGGGGGAATGCCCCAACCCCCAGCAGCTTCTCGAACATGCCCGCTATGTATGCCCCAGCGTCCGCTCCTTCGGACCCCTCCAGGAGCCCAACGATTCTCAAGTTCTGCCGGCGGGACCTATTCTCTAGGTCGTCCACCTTTTCCAGGAGCCTTTTCTGCTGGCCTCTCAGCATCCCCACTTCCAGCTCCACCGCAGTTTGATGTTCCTCCTGGTCAGCCAGCGCCTTCTCTACTTTCTGGATGCCTGATCTTGGGCATCCAATCTAAGTTCCAGCTTAGACTCTTTAATTGACTCTTTAATCAGGTCCAAGCAGTCCGGCTTCTGTTTGGCAAAGCCCTCCTGGATAACTTGCATCAGCTGCTCCGTTGACCGGTGGGTCGACAAGTCAGGACTCCGGTCATCTGCCATGCTATCCCCCACTGCAGCTTCAGCCCAAGCCTTCACTGTTCGTCTATTTCTGCCTTTAGAGCACTGGTAGTCCGCCTCTCCATGCACCGATATGGGAATCCAGTACACAATTCCGTCTATCATCGATTTTCCAGTTCAGGTCCGGTACAAAATCGGGGGAAACGTCCAAATGTCCGACCAGACCGGGAGCCACCAAATGTGCGACTTACACCTTCATAGCCGCATCCACAAGTCTCCTTCCTAGCCGCCACCGGACGTCCCCAATGTGGTTGACTTTTGACTGCCCGCTCAAGGGCAACTAGAATTGGGCAATAAATGCTGGCACAGCCAGCGAGGCCCACGTCCCATGAACGAAAAACAATCCTGGGAAGCAAATCATTGTTGACTGCACACGACTGGCAAAGAAGAGGAGTATTGTGCCTGCATTTGGTAACATTGCTTATACTCTCTGTGTGTTATAACAGCGCTTAGAGTAAATGCTGGTTATATCACTGCTTATTGTACCTGTGGTTATATCACTGCTTATTGAACCTGTGGTTATATCACTGCTTATTGTACCTGTGGTTATATCACTGCTTATTGTACCTGTGGTTATATCACTGCTTATTGTACCTGTGGTTATATCACTGCTTATTGTACCTGTGGTTACATCACTGCTTATTGAACCTGCTGGTTATATCACTGCTTATTGTACCTGTGGTTATATCACTGCTTATTGTACCTGCTGGTTATATCACAGCTTATTGAACCTGTGATTATATCACTGCTTATTGTACCTGTGGTTATATCACTGCTTATTGAACCTGTGATTATATCACTGCTTATTGTACCTGTGGTTATATCACTGCTTATTTGTACCTGCTGGTTATATCCCTGCTTATTGAACCTGCTGGTTATATCACTGCTTATTGTACCTGTGGTTATATCACTGCTTATTGAACCTGCTGGTTATATCACTGCTTATTGTACCTGTGATTATATCACTGCTTATTGTACCTGCTGGTTATATCACTGCTTATTGTACCTGTGGTTATATCACTGCTTATTGTACCTGTGATTATATCACTGCTTATTGTACCGGTGGTTATATCACTGCTTATTGAACCTGCTGGTTATATCACTGCTTATTGTACCTGTGGTTATATCACTGCTTATTGTACCTGTGGTTATATCACTGCTCATTGTACCTGCTGGTTATATCACTGCTTATTGTACCTGCTGGTTATATCCCTGCTTATTGTACCTGTGGTTATATCACTGCTTATTGTACCTGTGGTTATATCACAGCTCATTGTACCTGCTGGTTATATCATTGCTTATTGTACCTGTGGTTAGATCACTGCTTATTGAACCTGCTGGTTATATCACTGCTCATTGTACCTGCTGGTTATATCACTGCTCATTGTACCTGCTGGTTATATCATTGCTTATTGTACCTGTGGTTATATCACTACTTATTGAACCTGCTGGTTATATCACTGCTTATTGTACCGGTGGTTATATCAATGCTTATTGTACCGGTGGTTATATCACTGCTTATTGTACCTGTGGTTATATCACTGCTTATTGTACCTGTGGTTATATCACTGCTTATTGTACCTGTGGTTATATCACTGCTTATTGTACCTGTGGTTATATCACTGCTTATTGAACCTGCTGGTTATATCACTGCTTATTGTACCTGTGGTTATATCACTGCTTATTGTACCTGTGGTTATATCACTGCTTATTGTACCTGTGGTTATATCACTGCTTATTGTACCTGTGGTTATATCACTGCTTATTGTACCTGCTGGTTATATCACTGCTTATTGTACCTGCTGGTTATATCACTGCTTATTGTACCTGCTGGTTATATCCCTGCTTATTGTACCTGCTGGTTATATCCCTGCTTATTGAACCTGCTGGTTATATCACTGCTTATTGAACCTGCTGGTTATATCACTGCTTATTGTACCTGCTGGTTATATCACTGCTTATTGAACCTGCTGGTTATATCACTACGTATTGTACCTGCTGATTATATCATTGCTTATTGAACCTGCTGGTTATATCACTGCTTATTGAACCTGCTGGTTATATCACTACGTATTGTACCTGCTGATTATATCATTGCTTATTGTACCTGCTGGTTATATCACTGCTTATTGAACCTGCTGATTATATCATTGCTTATTGTACCTGTGGTTATATCACTGCTTATTGAACCTGCTGGTTATATCACTACGTATTGCATCTGCTGATTATATCACTGCTTAGTGAACCTGCTGCTTATATCACAGAAAGAAACAGAAAACCAGTTAGAGGCGCTCCAGAAACAATGCAGTGATCTCAAGGCAGCCTTGAGAGCGCTCCACGCCACAACCACAGAACAAAGGCAGAGTACTTTGGACCATGCAACGTGCCGAAAGCAGATTGCAGACTTGAAAGCACTGCTTTCTGTCCAAAAGGGATTTCAAGAAACCTTTGGGGAAAGTTTAGACCAGGAAGATGGCCCTGATTGGGAAGAATTGCAAGAGACAGCGCAGAGATATGTTCAGGGAGCATGTGCGCAGGGAAAACCCCAAAGGAGGAAAGCACGCCCACCCCCCACACAACAGATAATACAGGCTCCCATGAACCCTGTAACAACCCACCGCACCGCCACAGCAGACGAGGTGGAGGTCTTATATTCCACCCCCCTCACAGTGACCCAATTACGGGACGCGTGTGCCAAAATCACACCGTTCCTCCCCGCTTCAGACCCACACCATTTCTTTGCCACCGTCAAACACCAGGCGACCATGTACGGCCTGGATGAGAAAGAGCAGGTAAAGCTCACGGTCCTCAGCTTAGACCCATCGGTCGCAGCAGCCCTTCCCGACCCACAGAATGTAGGAGGAGGCACCCTTGCAGAAATGCAGGCCGCCATCCTGGATGCGATCGGGTACAACCGGGGCGACCCCGTAGATGGTCTGAATAAATGCAGACAGAAAAAGTCTGAACACCCCACAGCGTTCGCCGGACGCTTGTGGATTCATTTTGAAGCCGTTTTCGGCAACATAGATCGTGCCCATTTGTCCCCAGACAATATGGCCAAGTGGACCCGCACCCTTATCTCCCATGCCACGGAAGCAGGACAGAATGCCTGTAGCAATTATGACCCCTCGGAGGAGGCTCATAATGAGAAGTGGGTGGTCAAAAGATTGTCCCATGTTTGGGAACAAGCGGCTCACGGTAAATCAGTAGCTAGAACCCCCGAGGAAAACCAAGCCGCCGCAGACGTGCAGGCAGTAAGAACCACTCTCCACAACCCCGCCTGGGTAAACAAGGGAAAGAACAGCTCCCCAGCCAAACCGCAAGAGTGCTACAATTGCGGACAATTGGGACATTTTGCTAGAGAATGCAATGGCCCTAAAAAACCACAGAGTGCCCAACCGACAGGCACTCTCGATAAGAAAAAGGCAGAGCCCATAACGACTGAGAACTGAGGTGTCCACATGATGATTTAAAGGAGACACTTGGTGAAAAGTGTTGTCCTTCCTGATGGAACCTGCAGAATGTTTTATGTTGTCTGTCTGTTTGTTAAATGTTGTTCGTCCTACAGGAGAATTTTCTCACCGCCCCACACCCATTCACCTGAACTTTTAGCTCTTTTCCAATTGGACAAGCCAGACGCTTGTTCAGCGGTACCAACTTGTCCACAGATACCTGGTCACCAGACCAGACGCCCATTCAAAGGAACTAGCTATTCAGCTGATACGTGGTCACCAGACCAGACACCCGATTGTAACTACTCTTCTGATTTGATGGTAGAATCAGAACAGTAACCCCACCATGATGACTACATTTTTGTCCGTTCTTTGGTCGCTCAGGCAGTGGAGAAACGGCGTGAGACCCGCCCTGCCTGGGGTCCCCCCCGTTGGTCAAAAACGCTCGGGTAGGGAAGATACGGTATTGGTAGCCGTCCTACCCGGGGACTCCACCCAAATCTTACCCGTCGCGGCCCACACGCACCTCATTCGACCTTTTCTTTCAAAAACAGTTTTATTTTATTTAGGCAACCTTTGGGTTGCTGCCACATGCTATTTACATCCTGGAACATTTGGATGATAAGCCTAGCACTGGTCCACCATTGGGAAGTGTGCCATGTCCAAGCATTTGTTTTGAAAAAAAAAAATGGGGGGAGAGTCACATACTGTGACCAATTATAAGAGTTTAATTGGCCCCAAGAAGGACAGACACACTAACACACCAGATATTAAACCGAAGTATTTACACACACTACGCTTGTCTTACAGAACTCCAGAAGCTCCAATTCCGGAGAAAACCAGCGAACACAGGAAAAGGAAGGAAAGAAGACAGCCATGAGGACTCCTTTCATCGTGCTCAACACTCTTTTGATGAACTTTTGGTTGCGCGGGAACGCGGACCCCATCACTCCAAACCCCTTTACTGTTAACACTTCACGGCCCAGTAGTACCGAGGGCCCAGTCACCAACCACGCTGCATTATCCTGGTGTGCCAAGTTCATAACTTAGTACTCCCTATCGTACATCATTGAGGCACTGTTGGCATTGGCTATACTCAGTTGTGCAGTACAGACCATGCGCCTCCGCAAGTGGAAAAGGAGAGCGTACCGCGCTCGAACCCCAGTCTATCGGATCCGATCCCCGATATTCGGCTATGACCAGACCCCAGACCCCCACGACATATGAATAATAAAACATGCACTGGCAGTTTTTCCTGTAAATAAAAAGAAAATGTATGGAAATGTATGATCCTGAGCTTGACTGCCAAGCCAGGAAAGAATATATTAAATGTTGTGATTGTTATTGTATGTTTAGAGAGATACGATTGTATAATGCTTAAAAAATTGTTTACGTAAAATTAGAGGTTCCCAGTTTAGTTTTTTATAGATACATGCCCCTGCCTGACATAGCACCCTCAAGAATTGTTTAGGTAAATGTTTTGTGCATAGCTAGGGTCAGAGCAGTGGCCATGTAGGAGGTGCCCACCCCCGGTCAGGGAATGAAGAGGACAAAATTTATGTGATCCTTCACGCTTCGCGTTAGGATCACAAGGCGGGTATGTAGCCACGTAAAATGGCTGCGTTCCGATTAATCTGGCCAAAACCCAGTTTAAAATGGCTAACCCGAAAGACTGCTGGGAAAAACAGCTAAGAAGACACAAGCAGGCAGCTGCAGACAGTATTGCATATTCGGCTCTGGGAAGTTAGCCCAGATCGATACTCAGGGCTATTAACAGCCCATCAACCCAGGTATTTCCAGTTGCATTCAGGACTGTTTGCAGCCCATCTATTCAGACATCCACAGTTAAATCGGCTATCCCCGGGAGCAATTGCAACATATTAGCAATTGAATACCGGGCCAGACCTGTCGGCGCCTGTAGTGGCCGAAACAAAGACAGGTGAGCGACCACCCCCCGATCGAGGAATCGCCTCACCATTGGACACATCGACCCCAGGGATTGGGGACAGATCCAATCACTTGGGACTCAGGGTCAAGGGCCGCCCCGGGAGGCGGGAAGCCCCTGGCCCCTATAAAAGTGAGGGTCCAAGTTCAGATCTCGCTCTCTCTCCTCTTCTCCTGCTCGAGACCTTCGCAAGAACAGCAACTGGCAACTGTAAGTTTGAATCCAGCGATCGCTATCCGGTAGAGACACCTAGCCACCGACCTGTAGCAGCCTTTTGAATCCCGCGGGCCAGATCTGATTGGACAAGCCATTCGTTTCCCTGACCTGGTGGGCTCTTCCTAAGTTAAGTATTAGCCAGTAGTGATAGGTTTATTATATAGAAAGTAGTATTAGGGTATTAATATTGCTTGTTGTATATAATAAATGACCGTTGTTTTAATCCTTACTAAGCGGTGTGCTGTATTATTAATCATAACCTGAACTTGAACCACGTGGCGGTATCATAAAGATACCTGGCGACTCATGAGCAAAGGTGACGTAAACAGAGCAAATAGACTAAGGCTAAAAAGAGCAACAATTGCTTATTGTACTTGCTGGTTATATCGCTACTTATTTTAGCTGCTGGTTATATCATTGCTTATTGTATCTGCTGGTTATATCATTGCTTATTGTACCTGCTGGTTATATCACTGCTTACTGTACCTGCTGGTTATATCACTGCTTATTGTACCTGCTGGTTATATCATCACTTATTTTATTTGCTGGTTATATCACTGTTGATTGAAATAATGTGTGGAATAATGTACAACCCAATGAGGAACACGTCCCGTTGTTGTGAGAACAATTAATAAAAGAATATTTATTAAAGTAAAAGAAAAGGAAAGAACACACAACAAAATACTAATATAGACTGTGGCCCGTAACTATATTATTAACTGCACATGATTTTATCTGGAGTTATCTTGTTCCCGAAATCTAACCACGTTCCTTGAACTCATTGAGGCATCCCTTTTCCCAATTACAGTAACCCTATAGGTCAAATCCAATTGATAGTTACCACACAATATGACTTAGCTGATCGATCTGTGAAACCGTTTCTTCTTGGTTCAGTAAGGTTTTATGACACCCTGAGAAAGTGCATGGTCAGTTCTCTTCACATAGACTCCGTAGCCCCAGCATAAGTGAATTAACCAAATTTGAGTGTTTTCCTGAGATCTTCAACACTTGACTTATCAAATGAGTTACAGGCACCATATTTTTAAGTAAAACATTAAAAAACTGTTTATTTGTAACAAGAGTAAAATATGACCATATAATGGAAGTGATGGAATGCTTGTCTACTGTGTACCTATTCCCAAAATCCCATCCCACCTCCCACCCAGACACAAGATAAACCCATGGTGCGAGTAGGAAAGCTTAAAAAAAACAGGGATTATACCGTGAGAGAGATTTGAGGATCTTCGCTGCTGGGGTTGATGGCTTTGTAAGTGGTTATCCTTTCTGGATGCAAAGTGTTGGTTTGGATCTTCAAGCTGAACCACTCAGGCCGGACTCTCAGGCTTTGGAATCTCCTCTGGGGACACATTCTAACTTGTGTTGGGTTGAGCCTTACGCACGGAAGACGCACTTCAGGACTGCTCAGTTTCTGATATGTGGTCAGCTTCAGCGGACTCATGAACAGCTTGTCTCAGTTAAGCAGAATATCTGAGCAGCAATTTCCGCGAAGCCTTTGAGTGGCCTGGTGCAGTTAATGGGAGAGGAATCCAGAAAGTTCCCTTTCCCAGCTCTGTTTTCAGGCTTTGAGTACTCACACATTACTCTCTTTACCTGAAGGGAGTTCCAGCTAAGATTTGAGGGGGAATTCCACTCTTCTGGGAGAGAAACTCAAGAGGATTCTGCTAAGCTCTGCAGGTCTGAAAACGAAGCTGAAAGCAAAAACACAGAGAGAGACCAGCAGTACATTCTAGAATAATCCAGACCAATCCACATCGAGAATCTGCTTAGCCCCGGAATCGCAATGGAGCTGATTGATTGCTAGCCAAGTCTGTCAAGGCGTGTCACCACTGGTGTCAGCATCTCCTGCTACTGCTTTAAAAAAAATTAAAATTAGAGATGTAGGCCCCAGCAATGCCCAGGTGTAAGGATTATAACAGTCAAAAGAACCAAAAAATGGAAACAAGATTCCAATGAGGATTCGCGAGAGGGTTCCTTACGGAAGGCACAACACGGCATTTTTTAGAGGAGAAAGTCTGCAAACTGCCATGGCTCCAAATGTTAGATGGGACAGGCCACTGTGGCTGGATTGTAGATAGGACTGGCCTGTCTGACTGTTGGATGGAGTACGAGCCTCCTTCCCCAATGAGGGTGCTGGCAGTTATACTTTTCAGTCTCTTTGACATCCTACCCTGTAAAGCCGGCTGGTTACATCTCTCAAATTCGTCTTCAGAAGTTATCATTCGTGTAGCCCCATTGACCTCTGGTAAATAAGATTTCAGATATGGCCATTCACACCTCAATGTTTTCTGACAGCTGTTAATATGTTGACTGGGAATATTGCTTCCTATTGTTCCTCTAGACACCTGCTGGTCTTGTTACTTCTCTGATATTTTGTTTTCACCTCAAGTTCACTGTTAGCTTCATTAAATTCCCAAATATCATTTCAACTTGTACCTGCTAGCTATGTCCCTGCTATTGGATCTGTTGCTTATATCACCACATATAATGGTGACTGGTCATCTCACTGCTTATTGTACCTGCTGACTACATCATAGCACTTTGTCCTGGCTGGTTATATCACTGCTTATTCTACCTGACGCTCATATCACCACGTATTGCCCATGTCACATTTCTCACTGCTGATTGTATTCACTGTTTATACCAGTACCTGCTGGTTATATCACTGCTTATTGAAACTGCTGGTTATATCATTGCTTATTGTATCTGCTGGTTATATCAGTGCTTATTGTATCTGCTGGTTATATCACTGCTTATTGTACCTGCTGGTTATATCACTGCTTATTGTACCTGCGTGTTATATCACTGCTTATTGTACCTGCGTGTTATATCACTGCTTATTGTACCTGCTGGTTATATCATTGCTCATTGTACCTGCTGGTTATATCACTGCTTATTGTATCTGCTGGTTATATCACTGCTTATTGTACCTGCTGGTTATATCACTGCTTATTGTACCTGCGTGTTATATCACTGCTTATTGTACCTGCGTGTTATATCACTGCTTATTGTACCTGCTGGTTATATCATTGCTCATTGTACCTGCTGGTTATATCACTGCTTATTGTATCTACTGGTTATATCATTGCTTATTGTACCTGCTGGTCATATCAGCGCTTATTGTACCTGCTGGTTATATCACTGCTTATTGTACCTGCTGGTTATATCAGCGCTTATTGTACCTGCTGGTTATATCACTGCTTATTGTACCTTCTGGTTATATCACCGCTTATTGTACCTGCTGGTTATATCGCCGCTTATTGTACCTGCTGGTTATATCACCGCTTATTGTACCTGCTGGTTATATCACTGCTTATTGTACCTGCTGGTTATATCACTGCTTATTGTACCTTCTGGTTATATCACTGCTTATTATACCTGCTGGTTATATCACTGCTTATTGTACCTGCTGGTTATATCACTGCTTATTGTACCTGCTGGTTATATCGCCGCTTATTGTACCTGCTGGTTATATCACTGCTTATTGTACCTGCTGGTTATATCGCCGCTTATTGCACCTGCTGGTTATATCGCCGCTTACTGTACCTGCTGGTTATATCACTGCTTATTGTACCTTCTGGTTATATCACTGCTTATTGTACCTGCTGGTTATATCCCTGCTTATTGAACCTGCTGGTTATATCACTGCTTATTGTACCTGCTGGTTAGATCTCTGCTTATTGTACCTGCTAGTTATATCATTGCTCATTGTACCTGCTGGTTATATCATTGCTTATTGTACCTGCTGGTTATATCATTGCTTATTGAACCAGCTGGTTATATCATTGCTTATTGTAGCTGCTGGTTATATCATTGCTTATTGTACCTGCTGGTTATATCACTGCTTATTGTACCTGCTGGTTATATCCCTGCTTATTGTACCTGCTGGTTATATCCCTGCTTATTGAACCTGCTGGTTATATCACTGCTTATTGTACCTGCTGGTTAGATCTCTGCTTATTGTACCTGCTGGTTATATCATTGCTCATTGTACCTGCTGGTTATATCATTGCTTATTGTACCTGCTGGTTATATCATTGCTTATTGAACCAGCTGGTTATATCATTGCTTATTGTAGCTGCTGGTTATATCATTGCTTATTGTACCTGCTGGTTATATCACTGCTTATGTACCTGCTGGCTATATCCCTGCGTATTGTACCTGCTGGCTATATCACTGTGTATCGTACCTGTTGGATATATCACTGCTTATTGTATCTGCTGGTTATATCACTGCTTATTGTATCTGCTGGTTTTATTACTGCTCGTTGTATATGCTGGTAATATCCCTGCATATTGTACCTCCTAGTTATATCAATGGCTTTTTTTACAAATGTTTTTATTGGGTTTTCAACAAAGTATATTTGCCGTTATGTACACAAGATATGATATATATAGAACAAAGAACAAAGAACAAAGAAATGTACAGCACAGGAACAGGCCCTTCGGCCCTCCAAGCCCGTGCCGACCATGCTGCCCGACTAAACTACAATCTTCTACACTTCCTGGGTCCGTATCCCTCTATTCCCATCCTATTCATGTATTTGTCAAGATGCCCCTTAAATGTCACTATCGTCCCTGCTTCCACCACCTCCTCCGGTAGCGAGTTCCAGGCACCCACTGCCTTCTGCGTAAAAAACCTGCCTCGTACATCTACTCTAAACCTTGCCCCTCTCACCTTAAACCTATGCCCCCTAGTAATTGACCCCTCTACCCCGGGGAAAAGCCTCTGACTATCCACTCTGTCTATGCCCCTCATAATTTTGTAGACCTCTATCAGGGCGCCCCTCAACCTCCTTCGTTCCAGTGAGAACAAACCGAGTTTATTCAACCGCTCCTCATAGCTAATGCCCTACATACCAGGCAACGTTCTGGTAAATCTCTTCTGCACCCTCTCTAAAGCCTCCACATCCTTCTGGTAGTGTGGCGACCAGAATTGAACACCATACTCCAAGTGTGGCCTAACTAAGGTTCTATACAGCTGCAACATGACTTGCCAATTCTTATACTCAATGTCCCGGCCAATGAAGACAAGCATGCCGTATGCCTTCTTGACTACCTTCTCCACCTGTGTTGCCCTTGTGTTGTGACTTTCAATACTCTTGAGGGTTCTACCATTCACTGTATATTTCCTACCTGCATTAGACCTTCCAAAATGCATTACCTCACATTTGTCTGGATTAAACTCCATCTGCCATCTCTCCGCCCAAGTCTCCAAACAATCTAAATCCTGCTGTATCCTCTGACAGTCCTCATCGCTAGGACTATAGAAGAAGAGAAGGGCAAACACACACAAATCACAAAGGGAAAGAATAAAAAAGAAAAAGAAAAAAGGTAGCAACATGAGAGAAATTCAAAACCAATTATTTACACACATAAGTAGGCATCTGTTTGTGTAGGGGGTGGGGGGCGGGCGGGCGGAGACTGGGGGGAGGGGGGGAAGTGGGCAGATATACATTTGTGTGCCGGAGAGACAATCACGGAGGGCAATACGCGCATGGGTCTGGTGCCGGTGTTGTCCCTCACTTCTCCTGGATGGATTTTGCTGCCATTGTCGTCTCGTGCTCGCTTCCGCTTCAGCCAGCCTTCCCATCTTCGGCCTGTATTCTCCTTTTTCTCTGTTCCTGTGGATGCTAAGTTTGTTAACGTTTCCTTGCCTCTCCCCTCCTCCCCCACACCTCCATGGTTCTCCTCTATTGTTCCCTGTCTCTTCCCTCTTCCCCCCCACTCCCCACACCCCCTCTCCCCCTCCCCCCTGTGGTTCGCCTTTCCTTCCTCTTAGATTTAGCAGTCCCACGCCCTCTCCCAGTCTATCTCTCCCTCTCATGCCTTGGCTACTTTCCCCTGATTCTTGGCTACCTGGCTATTCTTCTGCTTGTTCGTTGGCCACAAACAGGTCCCGGAACAATTGGGTGAATGGCTCCCACGTTCTGTGGAAGCCGTCGACCCTTGGATGGCGAATTTGATTTTCTCCATTTGGAGACTCCGAGAGGTCGGACAGCCAGTCTGCAGCTTTGGGTGGTGCTGCTGACCGCCAGCCGAACAGGATTCTACGGCGGGCGATCAGGGAGGCAAAGGCAAGGGTGTCTGCCCTCCTCCCCAGAAATAGATCTGCCTGGTCTGAAACCCTGAAGACCGCCACTTTCGGGCATGGCTCCACCCTCACCCCCGCCACTTTGGACATTGCCTCTAAGAAGGCTGTCCAGTACCCCACAAGTCTGGGGCAAGACCAGAACATGTGGGCATGGTTGGCCGGGCTCCTTGGCACCGTTCACATCTATCCTCCACCTCCGGGAAGAACCTACTCATACGGGTTCTTGTTAAGTGGGCTCTGAGTAGCACTTTCAGTTGCGTCAGGCTGAGCCTTGCGCACGTGGAGGTGGAGTTGACCCTATGCAGTGCTTCGCTCCAGAGTCCCCACCCTATTTTGATCCCCGGGTCTTCCTTCCATTTCATTCTTGTTCCGTCCAGTACGGTGTCGGCCCTTTCTACCAGTCGGTCATACATGTCACTACAGTTTCCTTTATCTAGTATGCTTGCGTCCAGTAACTCTTCCAGTAATGTCTGTCATGGCGATTGTGTAGGAAGTTTTTGAGTTGCAGGTACCTTAGCTCGTTCCTCCTGGCTAGCTGGAATTTCTCTGTCAGTTCGTTCATTGTTGCGACCCTATCGTCTGTGTACAGGCCCCTGTCAGTGTCCCTCTGTCCTGTCCCCATCTTTTGAAGGTGGCGTCAGTCAGCGCTGGCGTGAACCTATGGTTGTTGCAGATGGGAGCTTTGTCCGACATTTTGGCCAGGCCTAATTGCTGCCGTAGTTGGTTCCAGGACTGGAGGGTGGCTATCACCACCGGGCTGCTGGAATGTTTTTTGGGTGGGGATGGGAGTGCCGCCGTGGCGAGGGCCCGGAGGGAGGTCCCCATGCAGGAGGCCTCCTCCGCGTGCACCCATTCGGCTTCTGGCTCCTTGATCCATCCCATTATTCGCTCGGCCGTCGCCGCCCAGTGGTAGAATTGTAGGTTTGGGAGGGCTAGCCCTCCCCTGGATTTTGTTTTTTGTAAGACCTGCTTTGGGATCCTAGCATTCCTCTTCCCCCCCATACGAACACCATGATTAGTTTGTCCAGTGCTTTGAAAAAGGCCTTGGGGATGTAGATCGGGATGGATCTGAATAGGAAGAGGTCCCTGGGCAGCACATTCCCCGCGAGGGAGAGTGGGAGTGTGTTCCATCTTTGCAGGTCCTTTTTTACTTCCTCCGTCAGACTGGTGAGGTTCCATTTGTGGATCCCTTTCCAGTCATGGGCTATTTGGATCCCCAGATCGCGGAATTTGTGTCGGGCTTGTTTGAACGGCAGTCCCGTTAGTGCTGCCCCCCCCTACTTGTGGGTGTACTGGGAAGATCTCGCTTTTGCTCATGTTGAGTTTGTAGCCCGAGAAGGTGCCAAACTCTTTCAGGAGCGCGATGATTCCGTCCATGCTGCTCTGTGGGTCTGAAATGTAGAGGAGCAGGTTATCTGCATAGAGTGAGACTCTGTGCTTTCTGCCTCCCCTTCGGATCCCCCTCCAGCTTTTTGCTGCTCTGAGCGCGATTGCTAGTGGTTCGATCGCTAGAGCGAACAGCAGTGGGCATCCTTGTCTGGTGCCCCTGTGCAGCTGGAAGTATCGGGATTTGGTATTGTTGGTCCATACGCTCGCTATGGGAGCGTTGTACAGGAGTTTTAACCAGGAGGTGAACCCTGTTCCAAGCCCAAACCGCTCCAGTATCTCGGAGGTACTTCCATTTGACTCTGTCGAAGGCCTTTTCTGCGTCTAGGGAGACGATCACCTCTGGTGTTCTCTCCCCAGATGGAGTCATTATTACGTTCAGCAGGCGCCTAATGTTCGAAGTAAGCTGTCTACCTTTGACAAAGCTCAGGTTACATCAATGTTTATTGTACCTTCTGGTTATATCACTGCTTATTGTACAGGACATTAATAGTGCTGCTGATTGTTGCAACAGTGTAAAAGATTTGTGACTGAAAAGGTAAGTGCATGAACTTAATATTTCTCCTCTTTCGTTCCGTATTTACTCCTCCATACCCTTTTCTCTGGAAGCCTCTAATTCCTCTCTGTTTTCCCTCTATTACCTTATCACGGTGATCATTATTTGTGTGAATCTCTAAAGTACACCTTGATCCATGCTTCTGTGTTTGTTTCCATGTCCTTGAAACGCACTATTTACCTTGATAGCACGTTGGTTGTCCTGTCCACTTCGGTCCCCGCTGTTATATTTCCCCCACTGCGCTGTTTGCAGCTCACATTGCCAGTAACCAAGGAGGCAAATATAGAGCGCCGGGGGCAAATCTAATGCCATTGGATACCTTGCTGTGGAAAACAGTAGCCCAATGTTAGTCCAAGGAGATGAACTCAGGACACAGAATTTTCAACAGGATCAAACCTGCAACAAGATGAGCCAAGAAGGCAGCTCACGGTTGAGCTGATGCCCATACCCCTGGATTTAGCAGGTTGAAAAAGAAATAGAAACAGATGTTGATCATTTTCAGTCATCTTATCAACTTGGTAGCACTGAGGGAGGAGAAACTCTTTTTTTTAAATCAAGTAATAGATGGAATATCATTGGTGTGATCTTGTTTACACTATAGGACAGCATGGTAGCATTGTGGATAGCACAATTGCTTCAGAGCTCCAGGGTCCCAGGTTCGAGTCCGGCTTGGGTCACTGTCTGTGCGGAGTCTGCACATCCTCCCCGTGTGTGCGTGGGTTTCCTCCGGGTGCTCCGGTTTCCTCCCACAGTCCAAAGATGTGCAGGTTAGGTGGATTGGCCATGAAAAATTGCCCTTAGTGTCCAGAATTGCCCTTAGTGTTGGGTGGGGTTACTGGGTTATGGGGATAGGGTGGAGGTGTTGACCTTGGGTGGGGTGCTCTTTCCAAGAGCCGGTGCAGACTCGATGGGCCGAATGGCCTCCTTCTGCACTGTAAATTCTATGACGTCTATGACGTCTATACACCTACAAATGTCCAGGCTAGCACACAAAATATTTCCTTCCATGCCACCAAAATGCCACCCTGCCAACTTTTGATTAGAGTTTAACCTGCCTTTGATATCAACATTCGGGGGCCTCTGCCAATTTCACTCTCGATCTGGCTGCATGGAGATACTTGAGAGCAATAGAAGTTGATTGACCTCCAATTTCCTCTCCCCCCCCTCCCTCTAGGGAAGTAGTTTGTCTGCACTTGGTCTCCCCTGGAGAGTAGGAATACATCATATGAGAAATTGATTGAGGAGAGGCCAGGCATTCTGCCAGTTCATTCGCAATAGAGCAGCAACTCACCGTTTCACTAGCGCGCTCTACATACGAACACCAACAACACTGTAAACATGGCATCCAACAAAATATATATTGGCAGCTTGAGTGGGGTTAGAATGTGGAACTTGTCACCACCTGGAGCAGTGTAGATTGTGGCTTATATGTCAACCTTCAAACCCCTTCCAAAAATGGGGGTGGCGGGGAGGGGGGAACCTCAATGCCGAGTATAAATTGTGCACCGTCTCTATTGATGTAGGTGGCAGCCATTTTGAAATGTGAAATAAAAGAGAAGGCTGGTAATTTAAATTAAATCAATGCGACACATTCTATTCAACGGATAAATCGGCAAGGATACCTTTAACCACAATCAAAATGTTTTTTAAAAAGATTGAATTCAGTGTGTTCGGCATCTGATGCAATGGGTTCATCAGAATCGTTCTCAGTCACTTTGACTGTGGCACCATCATAAGAAATCCCACTCTGGATTAGATCTGGCACTTGTGATTTCAGGATCACCCCTCAACAACAAATCATTTTCCTCGCCATTCAGTGATTGGCTATTGCCATTTTTTGAATGATCTGATGACGGTCTGGTGCATTAACAGCGTCCCACGTTTCGATGACGAAAAGACACACAGCATCATGCGGTGCAGCGTGCACATTTCCAATCTTTGTGAAGGGTTTTCCTTCATCAACCACTCCATCTATTCCATTTGACGTGAACATGACACTTGAGTGACTTCTTGAGGCGTCAAACCAAAGATTGAATGTTGGACGTCAGGCCCTCTGGCATAGCTGCAATGTGGGTGTTTATCTCTTTGTCGGTGCCTCTTGATCTCATCGGGGTCTGGGCATGTCCCACACTAGTGAGCTGCACTCTTCACTCTTTACACGGACCACCATGGTGCCTTTTCCACACATTATGGACTTCACTCCATCTTCATCCACCCAACCATTATCTTGAGCATGCACAGAGCCATCCTGAATTTCAGTATTATTTTACATCTAAAATTTATCATAGTCTTCAATATAGTTCCGTCAGACATGTAGGCTAGTACTGATGTGAATCTTGTCTTCCCACGTCCTGGGGTTTTTACGAGAACCTCTTTCAAACCTTTCCACTCCACAATTCGCTTGCAGGGCACATCAGAATTCAGGGGCATTTCATCTGTTAATGTGACATAATGAGTACTCGTGGCTTTGCTGCTGTTTGATGATGAGTCGCTGGAAACTGGTTATGTAGGCATCCTGGTCTTTTGGCATTTCCTGTGACCAGATTCTCTGGTCTTCTGTTGCAACATCAGACATTTTTATTCAATAATGCCGCCTGGGACCTTTGCCAGAGGCCCGCTCAGCAATTCTCCCCCCCCCCCCCCCCCCCCCCGACTGGCCGAAGTCCCGACGGCGTGGAACTAATGAGCTCCAGCCGGTCGAGATCCTCGTTTGGCGGCTGGGGACTTAGTTCACGGCCGCCCTGGTCGGGGGCGGGCAGATTGGAGGTCAGGGGTGGCTTTATAGGTGGCCGGGGACTGTTAGTGCGGGGGTTGAGGGTCGGGCGTGCGGCCGATTGGGGGTGGGGGTCTCTTTCTTGGGTCTAGCTCCGCAGTCCGAGTCCGCCATGGAGCACGGCGCGGCCGCTGGAGGCCGCCACCGTGCCCATGCGCAGCATCTGACCCTGAAGTGCGGGGGCCCGTATCTGCAGCAATAGCTGCGAGATTTACTCCGGGTCCCTGCTGGCCCTCTGCAGGGCTTGTAATTAGTGGTCCTTTCAGGTAGTTTTTCTGGCGTGAAACTCCACCGCTTTGATGCTGGCGTGGGGACATAGTCCCAATAATGGAGAATGTTGGCTAAACATGGCTTTTGGCATCAAAACAATAGGGGTTGTCTTATACATTGAGTCGACTCATACACCATGAGTTGCATAAGAGATGTAGTGCGCGATCCAATGGCCCTGCTTTGCCTGAAAATCAGCTCGCCGCGGGGCAGCGTGGCCATTGAAAGACGGAGACCTCGTTCCTGGGATCTACCCAGCCCGCTACGCCTCGAGAGACCGCATTGGACCACAATGGGTGGGATCATGTTTTGGCAAAACTACATATTAGAGTGAGGCAGTAAGCCTCACTCTACTGTGCAGATTCCCGAGGTACCTGAGGCTTTGGGATTCAACCCCTTTGCCTCAGAGACCTCGGGTGAGCGCCGTTCAGCACTAATCCCCACAAATGGGGACTCAATGGAGCACCACTTGTGGGGGGGTCTCCCAGGGGATTGGAGGCCTCCAGCTGCATGCCGTTTGGGCAGGATGGTGCCCTGGCACTGCTGGTGCCACCTGGGCATCCTGGCAGTATCAGCCTGGCATCCTGGCAGTGCTACTTGGGTGCCAGTCTGGCACTGCCAAAGTGCACAGATGGCATTGTCAGTTGGCATGGGCACTTCCAGGTTGGCGGTGCCAAGCTGGCGTTTTTTGCGTGCCTGCGATCGTGCCGGGGTTGAGGAGGTGCAGGCACCCTCTCACAGTGCGTTCAGGCTGGGGGAGGTCGGGGATAGTTTTGGTGGCCTCCGAGGTGTTGTCCCGATCTCTGGCTAAAATGGCTCCCCACTGTACAAAACGGAGCTGTGTGTGGCCTTGGCCACGCCCTGCCCGTCCAGGCGTGTGCTGGGAAACACGCGGCTAAACATGCTCGCTCGCGGACTTTGTTCCCTTTCGGGAGGATTGCGCCCGTACTTTTTTAAAATATATATTTTTATTTCAAACATAGCAAAAACAAATCAAAGACAATACAGCTCGTGAACAACAGTAGAACAGGTAAATGTAATGCAAACAGTTAGTCATTCTTTTTGGTTTACACAGTAAACAATGTCCCCCCCCACACCAGAAACCCTGTCCCTGTCCCCTCCTCCCCATCCCCCCTGTTGCTGCACATGAACAGATCCTTAAAGGCGGCGATGAGTTGTTTTCACCTGGAGCGGAACCCTTCCTCCAACTCCCTGATAGCAAATTTGATTTTCTCCAATCTTAGGAATTCTGCCAGGTCCTCCAGCCAGTCCGAGGCACTCAGTGAAACTGCCGATCTTCACCCAAGCAGGACTCGTCGCCAGGCTACCAGAGAGACGAAGGCCAAAAGGCCGGCCTTGTTCCCTCAAACAGCTCCGGCAAGTCCGACACCCTGAAGATCGCCACCAGCGGACCGGGCTCCATCCTGACTCCCATGATTCCTGACCGAGGCCCAGAACATGACCAGATTTGAGCAGAACCAGAACATGTGGGAGTGGTCCGTCGGCCCCCTCTAGCATCGCTCGCATCTATCCTCCACCCCAAGGAAGAACCTGTAATGACTTAGGCCAGGCCTTTGAGATTGGCCAATTAGAATACGAGTTCCCTGATTAGTGGCCCAAAACAGGGAGTGTCAGATCCTCTGCACTCCCGGTGTAGACAGCAGACTGAATGGTCGTGGTTGTTCAGTTGTTGGGTTTGTAAATAAAAGGAATTCTGGTGACAGGACTTCTGCCTCTGTGGACTTATTATAGTGGCGACGAGGAAAACGGAACGACCCGAAGAAACCTGCTCGTCAGCAGCTGCCGCATATTGAGGATAAGCCACTGACAGGCAAAATGCCTTTATTTGGAAAGTTGGACTCTTTTGACTCTGCAGTGGAAGACTGGGCCCAATATGTAGAGCGGATGAAGTACTTCTTTAGAGCAAATGATATCATTCCGAATGAAAAGCAACGGGCCATTCTGTTGACCGCGTGTGGCCCAGCAGCCTTTGCCAATATGCGCAGTCTCACTTTTCCGGAGGCACCGAACACGAAAACTTTCCAGGAATTGACGGACTTTGTAAAAGCGTACTATGACCCGAAGCCACCTCCGATCCAGCGAAGGTACCGGTTTTACTCAGCATTCCGAGACACTGGGGAGTCAGTTACAAACTTTTTAACAAGATTAAGGCGATTAGCAGAGGCTTGCGAATTTGGCCTGACGCTAAATGAGATGCTCCGAGACCATTTGGTATGTGGAATAAATAATTTAGCAATACAGAAACGTCTGTTAGCAGAGGTCGAGCTGGATTGCAAACAAGCATTGCAGATGGCTTTGTCCCGAGAAAAAGTGGCAAGCGGAGCGCACGAGTTACAGGGTACTCCGACGGAGGTAGACGGCCACACCAGTGAAACTGAGATGGGGAACTACTGCTGGGGGATAGGCAACTGCATAGCCACCCACAGGAATGATTCGGACACAAAGTTAACCAGGCCCACTCGCAGACGGCAGCCCCTGCAGCCTTTCGCCCGGCAGAATATTCTAGTTGTTGCCAGAGATCGGAGCCAGAAAGGAGAAATAGAAGCCCAAAACCAAAATCTTGGAGAAGGTCACGTAGGCTGGGTTACAGGAGAATGCATACCCTAGAAACCCCACCTACCTCCGACGAGGAACAAATAAATTGTGTAACGATGGTGAAATCAAAACCCATTAAATTATCCATAAGGTTGAATGGGCGTCCCACACTGATGGAAGTCGACACGGGAGCAGCCGTGATATGGGAAACAGTATTCAATAAAATGCGCACTGGACCCCAAACCTTATTCCTAACCAGGACCTCGGCAAAACTGAGGACATACACAGGGGACCACTGAGAGTGTTGGGCACAACACATGTAACTGTGGCTTCCGGAGAGCAATTGGTTAGGCTGCCTTTAATGGTAGTGAATGGTGTGGGACCAAGCTTATTGGGACCAAACTGGCTAAAAGAGATCCAGCTGGATTGGGTAAACATTTTCCAGCTGGAAAGTGGGCGCCTGAACAAACTCCTATGCAGATACCCAGAGGTTTTCCGAGAAGGGCTCGGAACAATAAAGGGAGCAAAGGCGACATTGCATGCAGATCCAGAGGCAGTCCCAAAATTCTACAAGGCCCGACCAGTACCCTTCGCATTAAGGCAGAAAGTCGATATGGAAATAAAACGTTTAGAGTGTGAGGCAATAATAAAACCGGTCCAGTTTGCAGAGTGGGCGGCACCCGTGGTGCCTATCCTTAAGCCGGATGGCTCGGTCCGCCTTTGTGGAGATTTCAAACAAACGATTAATCGCTACTCACAACTGGACAAATAACCAATTCCCCGGATTGAGGATTTGTATGCAAAGCTGGCTGGGGGACTCCTATTCGCAAAGCTGGATATGAGCCACGCATATCGACAGCTGAAGCTGGACGAAGAGTCCCAAAAATTCTCAACGATAAACACCCTGAAGGGCCTTTTCCAGTATACAAGATTACCCTTCGGAGTATCGTCAGCTTGTGCAATATTCCAGAGGACAATGGAGAATATATTACAAGGGCTACCACAAGTTCACCATTTACCTGGACGACGTCCTCATTACAGGAAAAACAAAGGCCGAACTCCTGCAAAACCTGGAGGAAGTCCTTCAGAGGTTTTCAGCAGTAGGCTTGCGCCTAAAGAGGGAAAATGTGTTTTTCGAGCACCTCAAGTAACCTATCTGCGGTACAAGGTTGACAAATCAGGGCTACACCCTTTGGTGAATCAGGTGAGGGTGATTAAAGATGCCCCACCCCACCACATTCCAGGAGTTAAGGTTGTTTTTAGGACTGGTGATATATTATAGAAAGTTCATATGGAACGGAGCTTCCATCTTGGACCCCCTAGACCAATTACTAAAGAAGGGGCAAACCTGGGAGTGGGCTGCCCACCAAGACAGGGCTTTCAAGAAGATAAAAGAACAGCTTTCCTCCGAGAGCGTCTTGGCACACTACGACCCCAGGAAGGAGTTGGTGCTCACGTGTGACGCGTCTCCATATGGCGTTGGTGCGGTTTTGGCACACAGAGGGCAAAACAGACAGGAAGGACCTATAGCGTTTGCTTCCAGGACACTGGCAGCAGCAGAACGAATGTACACCCAAATCGAAAAGGAAAGACTGGCTGTGACATTCGCGGTGAAGAAATTTCACCAGTATTTGTACGGGCGGTAATTCACTATAATTACAGACCACAAGCCATTGCTGGGTTTGTTGAAAGAAGAAAAAGCAATACCACCAATAGCTTCGTCCTGGATCCAACGCTGGGCCCTACTACTGGCGGCGTACCAGTATCAACTGGAGCATGGGCCAGGAATCCGGGTGGCAAACGGCGATGGACTAAGCAGGCTGCCATTACCATACGCCCCGCCATTAGTACCTAAAATAGAGTAAACGGTAATGACGTTACATTTCCTGGACACCCTTCCAGTGACCACACAAAACATTCGTTTATGGACCCAAAGGGACCCGGTTTTATCAAGAATAAAATGCATGGTGCTAACTAGGGGGATGGAAAGATCGGTCCAAGTGGAATTCCACCCTTACTGGAGCAGAAGAGTCGGGACCCTGCTATGGGGGGCTATTTGACTCGAGAACAACCCCGCACGCCACTACGGGAACAGCACCGGCACAGCTACTCATGGGCAGACGACTCCGAATCCGGCTGAGTCTAGTATTCCTGAATTTAGGTGGCAGAATAGAGCGTGACACGGCCATCAGTCATGGCCCCAATGCAGGGGCCATGGCAACGCTCGCCGAGAAAGGCAGTTCAACACGGGTGAAAATGTATGGGTCAGAAACTATGCGAATGGCCCCACATGGGTAGCCGGATCAGTCAAGGCCAGGACAGGGCCTATGTTGTATGAGATACGTGTGGGAAAACATGTAATAAAGATTTGTTTCTTCCTCCGGAGCTGACTCAGACCAGCATACCAAGGACCGTGGAGAGACCTCCCCGACAAACTATTCACACCCCTCCGACACCACTGGTGAGGACATCGGACTCGGAATTGGACACCGTGGATGCCGCAGCTGTATCACTGCTGCCGGAGGAAAGGGGTGAACCGCCCCTCAGGCGCTAACATCGGAAAAATCGGGCGCCTGGCCGTTATACCCCCCTACGTCGGAGGCCGAAGTGGAGGAGCCTGACCCAGCGCAAAAACGAAGCAGGAGACCCATGAGTCACGAGGATCATGGGGGCTCCTCGGACTGCGGGGTGGGGGGGGAGGGGGCGGCTGTGGTGGAATGACTTAGGCCAGGCCTTTGAGATTGGCCAATTAGAATACGAGTTCCCTGATTAGTGGCCCAATCAGGGAACCCCTTTCTGTGTATATAACAGGGAGTGTCAGATCCTCTGCACTCCCGGTGTAGGTAGCGGACTGAATGGTCATGGTTGTTCAGCTGTTGAGTTTGTAAATAAAGGAATTCTGGTGACGGGACTTCTGCCTTCGTGGACTTATTACAGAACCCACTCATGGGGAAGAACCCACTCATGCGCACTTTGGTCAGGTGTGCCCTCTTCCCACTTTCAGTTGTATCAGGCCCAGTTTAGTGCAAGAGTTGGAATTCATTCTGTATAGGATCCTATGCCAAAGCCCTCCTTTTAGCCCGAGGCCCAATTCCTCCTCTCACCTCTCGCTTGTATCATCCAAGAGAGCCCTTGCCATCTCCAGCAATCGCCTGTATATGCCTGAGATCTTCCCCTTTCCCAACTCTTCCTACACTAACATGCTGTCCAGCAAGGCGTGCTTTGGTAAGCGAGGGGGCCTGCGTGCAGAGAAAGTCCCATATCTGGAGGTATCTAAATTCACTTGCTTTCGCGAGTTGAAATTTCTCCATCAGTTCCTCCAGACTTGCAAACCTACTATTCACGATGTCCCTAAACCTCACTACCCACTCTTGCCTCATCCACGTTTTGTAGGTAGTGTCCGTTCCTGAATGGGGAATGAATCTATCGTTGTCACAAATTGGTGCCAAGACGGACATGCCCCTCAACCTGAAATGGTATCTGAATTGGTTCCAGACTTTCAACGGTGCTACTTCCACTGGGCTCGTCGAGAACCTGGCCGGGCGGGACGGGAAAGGGGCAGCAACCAGCGCTCGAAATGACATCTCTATGCAAGATTCTTCCTCCATCGGCACCCACTCAGCCCCCGGCTCCATAAGCCAACCCCGCACCCTTTCCACGTTCGCTGCCCAGTAGTTGTACATAAGGTTTGGCAGTGCCTGACCCCCCCCCCCCCCCCCCCCCGGGTGCCATCCCCTCTACAGGACAGTTCTCTGAATCCTGGGATTCTGCCCCGGACACACGAATGCTGAGGTCAGTTGATCCACCTTGGTGAAGATCGATTGGGAGAGGAAAATCAGGAGTGACCGAAACACAAACAGGGACCTCGGTAGTATGTACTGTTTTTGTATGCACTCTCCGCACCAGGGAGAGCAGGAGTGAGTGCCACCTTTGCAGGTCCCCTCTCACCCCTTCCACCAAACTGGCCAATGTGTGGAGCCGGGCTCAGGTGTGGGCCAGTCATCTGGATCCCCAAGGCCCTGAACGTGGTTTGAGTCAACTTGGACGTCAGGGCTCCCAGCTCCACCTCCACTCCCTGGGGTTAACCGGGAATATTTCACTTTTGCTCAGGTTTACTTTGTATCCTGAGAAGGCTCCGAACTTCCTCAGGAGCTCCATTATCTTTCCCATGCTGGCTAAGGGGTCCAAGATGTAGAGCAGCGGATCGTTCGCATAGAAGGACCCTCAATGCTTTCCGCCTTCTCTCTCACTGCTTCTCCAACCATCCGATGACCTGAGCACGATAGCCAATGGCTCAGTTTCGAAGATGAACAGCAGCAGGAGCAAACGGGCATCCCTGCCTCATGCCTGTAATAGCTCGCATGGGTCCTATGGGGTGGGGATGATTATCTTCCCCATCGTCCTTGTGGAGTATGAGCTCCTCTCTGTATAAAGGGTCAGCCAGCAAGGCACCGACCAAAACAGGAACCCAGTAGGGATCTACCGGGCAGTGTAAATATGGTGCGTAAATAAAACAAAGTTTTCTTTATTTTACTCGGTGTGGACTCCCCAAGTCCATATTAAACCGGCAACGATGATGGGATATGTACAACCAGTCATAATCTGAGCTCATGGTATTTGCCCAGATGCTCGCCATAGGAGCACTGTACAACAGTTTAACCCACGGGGTGAATACTGGCCCAAACCCAAACCATTCCCGTCCCTCGAAGAGGATCTTCCATCCCGCCCGGTCAAAGTCCTGCTCTGCATTCATAGAGATGTCCCTTGGTGGGGACATGACAACGTTCAACAATCGCCTGATGTTAGCCGACAGCTGCTGGCCTTTGACAAACCTGGTCTGGTCCTCCGCAATCCCTTCTGGAAATCAACTCTCCAGCTGTTTTGTCAGAACTTGAGCTAAAACTATGCATCAGTATTCAGACGTGAGATGCGTCAATATGACCCACACTGCACTGGGTCTTTGTCTTTCTTTGGAACCAATGAGATCGAAGGCTGTGCCCCTCGACAGTGAGTCGTTGAACATCCCCAGCAAGTGTGAAGCCAGCACCGCCGCAATGTAGAAATCTACTGGGAATTCATCTGGTTCCGGCGCCTTCCCGGATTGCATGAAGGTGATGCACTCCATGACGTCCTTGAGACCCAACAGAGCTCCCAGTCCCTGCCCCCTTCCCTCCTCCACCATCAGGACGTGTAGCCCGCCCAGAGATTGTTTCATCTCCCAGTCTCCACCGGGGCTCAGATGTGGACTGCCATCGGTAGGAGGCTCCAAAGGCACCATTGATCTCTTCTGGAGCCGTGACTAGCCGACCCTCCTCGTCCCTGATCTGTGCTATCTCCCTTGCGGTGGCTTGCTTCCTCATTCCTCAACAGGTGACCAAAGGCTGGCCTTGTCACACTGTTCATAGAAGGTCCCACGTGAATGGTGGAACTGGCTCACCCCCTTCCCGGTTAAAATCAGCTCAAACTCCATTTGCAGTCTTTTCCTCTCCGCTCACAGCCCCGATGCTGGCGCTGCGGAGTACTGCCGATCCATCTCCAATATGGAGTGGATCAACTGCTGTCTAACTGCCTCCCCTGCACCCCCCCCCCCAATCTCTGGGGGTCCTGTTTATCTCCCCCCCCGATCACCGGCTTTGATGCTTCCCAGGATATGGAGGGTGAAACCTCCCCATCCTGGTTGCAGCTCACATAGTTACCGATGGCCAGTGCCAACTTTTCACAAAAAGCCTTGTCGGCGAGGAGAGCCCTGTCCAACCTCCAGGGGGCGCTGGGCCCGACCTATCCCCAACCTCACAGCCACATAATGTGTTGCGTGGTCTGAAATAACTATTGCTAAATATTCAGCCCTCACTACCCGTGGAAGCATTGATTTCCCCACCATAAAGAAGTCTATTTGGGTGTATGCCCAGCGAACATGTGAGAAGAAGGAGAACTCCCTTCTCCCTCAGGTGGCCGAACCTCCCATCTATTCCATTAAAACAGTCAGCTCTTCCACCATTCCTGATCTTGCACATGGCCAGGGACTTGACCTGTCCACCCTAAGTCACAGTTGAAATCCCCACCCCCACCATGATCAGTTGGTGGGAGCCGAGGTCGGGGATCGTTGCCAACGTTTTCTTGATAAACTCTGCATCATCCCAGTTCGGGGCGCACACATATACCAGTACCACTGGCGCACCTTCCAAAGCCCCACTCACCATTTATGTATGTCCTATGTTTTTCAAGTATGGAACGATCTGCCTGGATTGTAAACAGAACAATACTTTTCACTGTACCTCGGTACACGTGACAAACCTAAATATAACGTGCCTCCCAGGTCCATCACTCTGTTGATCACCGTAAAAGGTACCCAATAATTAAACAGGATTCCCACCCTCTTGCCCTCCCGTCAAAATTTGATTGATACGCTTGTCCCATCCAGCTCTTTCTCATCTGATCCTTGGCCCTCAGATGTGTCCCATGTAAAAAGGTTACAACGGCCCTCAGGCTTTTCAAGTGGGAGAAGACTCGGGATCTTTTGACCGGACCGTTAAGCCCCCTCACATTCCAGGTGACCATCCTGACGGGTGGTGTCTACACCCTTCCCTGTCTTTTAGGGTCAGCCATAATCACTTTGTGGACATGCCACTGCGTGGTCGGGCTTGCCTTTTTCCTCAGCTCCTCCAAGATGGCCGCCACCACCACCCTCATGCAATCCATCCAAGCATTCTACCCTCCCCCTTAAACTACCCAACTCCCCCCTCTCCCCCCTTTAGAAATGTGTGCTGACAGGATGAGGTGAAGCAAGGTGCGATGGACAAGGAAGCCCATGTGCAGCAGAAACCATGAATGGCCTGTTTTTCTAATTCAGGTTAACATTGAGATATTTTACACCCATTTTCTGAAGCTATTGTGTATTCTTCTATTTTCAGCTGTAAATCAAAACCAAAATTGGCATCTTCTAAAGCATCAAGTGCTTCCAAGTCCGATTCATGCTTCCTTTCAAGCTACTGTACCAGTCTGGCATTTCCATTTCCCACACCAGCCATCCTTCTAACCTCTTTGACTAATCCTACCCCAATTAGTGCCAAATTATGGGCAGTTTGCGCTGCAGATTTGAGTCCACTGGGAAATACATAAAGACTGCCCAAGCTCATTTCACTTAGTACCCCTGTAATAGATGTCGGAGTGAGAATACTTCACCTCTGTGCACCAGCCCCAGCCCCCCCCCAACCAAACAAATCTGTTTAGGCTGTGACTGTTGTAACCCACTGTGCTGTGCTGCCTCTTAAAGGTTTCTTTCCCTCCTCAAGACAGCAGAAACATGAAAACGCCACGATGGGGCAAGTCACTGCAGGCCCAGACCCCTCTTAAAATGTGGCTCATTCATCAGCCGTGCTCATTATGAAGATTTGTAAAGCAAAGTTGTTTTACAAAAAACTAGTCAAAGGCAGGAGAGACCGCGAGGATTTCAGTTGGAGTACCAATGGAGTATCCACAAAGTGCCTGCACTGGAGTTTTACAATAGGAAGTCACAGGGTGATAAATAGCAATTTCCAAGTAAATTTCATGCATTTGCCCTTTGGTTAAACCTTTTTTTTTTCTCTCCCAGCACTGCGCCTCAGCCTCACGGAGCTAATAGTATTCCAGAACAAGTGCTTTCCAATGTGACAGCTGATTGCACTTTTTTACCAGTCAAATGCTGATTTTATAATTGCTATAATTTTTCACAAGTACCTAAATGTCATATGGATAAAGAATAAAACAACCTGGTCGTAATGCAGTAGTCTTCCATTGCGAGAGAGAGAAAGAGAGAGAGAAAATCAATAATGTATTTAAAAACCTCTAAGAGCTAAAAAAGAATATGATGCTCGCTTTCAGAGATCTATGGGAGAGACAACCGCCTATTGTTTGGAGGCTGATTCTTAAATGCCAATCAATGAGGGCAATTTTTTAAATGTGTAAGATTTAAATATACGAGTTTCAATTTTGTAAAGGGTGAGCTGATAATGAGAAACACTCAGCCGCTTGGCTAATTACCAACCACCCTTTTTTTAGCTCTTTGCTTTTAATTTTAGGAATTCTGCACCTCTACATGACAGAGTGCTAGAAAAATAAACTTAGCTGCTGCGCATTTCCGACTGTTTCAAATGAAGCAATGAAAAGATCTGCATTTTATCTTTAAATTATTTAATGCCGTCTCGAGGAAGGATGGCACACCAGCTTATTGATGTAGGCCCTCGTATTTATTCTCATCCACTGATCTTTTTCGATGATTGTTACAATTTCCCATTCTCGACAGAAAAGCAGCAGTTAAAGGTTAATTCCCTAACCCCCCCCTCCTCCCCCCAGAATCCCTGATACATTTTAACCTGGCCTACATTCACCGTTATATCTTACAAGGTTGTGCTGCAAATAATCTTGGGATGTGCTTCAAATACCTTACGAGAATTGCTGAATGGGGACATACTTAGAATATTTCTGTTTCAGCTCCCTCTGATATAATTAATTTGTAGAGTGAAATTCAGTGGGTTTATATATGTACAGGAGAGAGAGAAAAAAAAGAGACTGACAGCCTGTTCCTCCCATGAACCAACCACGATGGCATTAAACAGACAAGACATCCTCGCAAGTCAGTTATCAGCCGAAAAATAATGAAGAACAAGCCGACAGAGCAAGCAAGTCACCCTAACCATCCAAGTGAAGAATTTAATTTCTTGCAGGTTTTTCTCTTCAGCGAAGCGTTCAAGTCTCTGGACCCATTCAGTGACGGCTCATGACCCAGGCAGCGATGTACGAGCTCATATCTGTCAGGAAGGTGAACTGAGGGAGACATGCGGAAGGAGCTCGAAAGAGTGATCGCTCTTGTTTCTCATTTTACGGAGCAGGGATTTATGATTAAATAAAACACAGTGAGATGGTTCTTGTCTGACCTGGGAGTCGGGGGAAGGTAATAATATTGTCAGTAGTTAATGTTTTTTTCCACAATAGTGAATGCAAAATGCATATCCCCTCGGTAAGGTATTCACTCAGAAATCTGAATTCACATGTACCTCAAGATTAATATGTTGGATATTTACTTCTCAGGTTGCCCCTGATCATTACCAGCACTGCTGGATTAACCCTTTCACGTGCTACTGTGTGCTGGGGGGGTCCACATTGTTTGAAAGAAAAATCCAAATTAAACCAGGTTCAGATCATTGTTTCATGAATGAATTCCTCGAAAGTAAATACACCCTGGCCCCTGAAATGTACGAGTGCTTTTTTTCCCCCAGTTGTGTGAAGTGTCTGATGCTGAATACGTCTAAATTCGTGCAGAGTTCGGATTCTGCAGACACTTGTTCCATTAAAAAACAGCCACTTAATACAATAATCATTCAATTAAAAACCTCTCTGAGCAGCTGCCATTGCCGATTTGTATCACTGTAATATTTTAATTTTGGGAAAAAAAATTGCACGCAGCGCCACTGGCTGAGACTAACCACAAAGCGAAATTGCAAACACTTTGGGCGCCAACTGAATGGCCGAAGCCACTGGGCTGCTGAACTCCTGCCAGGCGGAGGGACACCGTTTGCAGAGCTCCCGTCCCCTCCCAGCCCCACCCACCCCACCAGTCAGGATTCATCATACACGTGGGCGCTGGAAGTTAAGGCAGATATTTCTGAGACCTGCATTCACAAGGGTGATGGCGTTGGGAGTTTTTGGGTTGAGTTTTACGGCAGTAAATTGGGTGGGGGGCCCCCATCCCCGCAGCCCTCACCCCACGCCGCTCATGTGAAGTCCGATATGACGATGTCGGGTAGCCATTAGCCTCCGATTATTCGGAAGGGAGTGAGTGTCAAAATCACTCAACACGCTGTTGAGCATTTAGCGGCAGAGGCTGCTGCTGAGGTGGCAGCGTTTGACTGTAGCAGATGTTATTTGTTTAGTTTTTATAGGTGGGCACATAGGTGAAGGAGACAGAGAGAGGAAAGGGAGACTTTCTGCTTCACAGTCTAACCCCTCTCCCCTCCAGATGTCCTTTCCTGGATGCCCAATTATGAGCCCCCATTCACAATGCTAATCGGTGGCACAGGGGCTAGCACTGTTTCTTCACAGCGCCAGGGAGCCAGGCTCGATTCTCGGCTTGGGTCACTATCTGTGCAGGGTCTGCGCTTTTCCCCGCGTCTGCATGGGTTTCCTCCGGGTGCTCCGGTTTCCTCCCACAAGACATGCTTGTTAGGTGAATTGGACATTCTGAATTCTCCCTCAGTGTACCCGATGCGCCGAAATGTGGAATTTTCACAGTAACTTCATTGCAGTGTTAATGTAAGGCTACTTGTGACACTAATAAAGATTGTTATTATTGGCTGGCCAACTCTTGGTTGAAAGTGCTGGATTGGTGGAGGGCAGGATGAGCGGGCCGTGCACTCTCTGTTCCGCCTCCCTTACCCCATCCAAAACTGTAAAGTGCAGCCCCAGGCAACTCTTGGTCAAATCAGCAGTGGCCGGAACTCACAAGTGACTGAGACAACGACTCTCTTCCTGTTACACGTAGAGTTAATTTCTCACCATTCACTCCACACGTGTCGGGAACTTGCAGAAGAGGAGGAAGGTATCAGGGACGCAAAACGTGATCTGGAAAATTGCTGTCCTGTACCTGAAATAATAGAATAGGTTTGGGCTCTGGCAAGGGATTAGAGATGACGGGCTGGTTTCTCCGCACCCCGACGCGGAAATCGCGGCCGGCGCGGGGGCAGAGAATACATTTTCCCGCAAGGAATCAGGACCGGCACTGGTTCCCCGATTCTGCGGGCCCAGAAAAGCGGCGCGCTCGGGGAGTAAGCTGCGCCACATGGGATCTACCTGCGGCCATTGCTGGAGGCCCGCCGGCCATTCTTCACCCCCGACCGGCTGAGGCCCCGGCGGCGTGGATCTAATGTGGTCCAGCCGGTCGGAATACTCGTGCGGTGGCTGCAGACTCAGTCCACAGCCGCCCTCGTCGGGGTGGGCCGATCGGAGGCCAGAGGGGGGCCTTCTCAGTGGCTGGGGAATGTTTGTGTGGGAGTTGCTGGTCGGGGGTGGGCCGATCGGAGGCCAGAGGGGGGCCTTATAGGTGGCCGGGGAATGTTTGTGTGGGAATTGATGGTCGGGGGTGCGGCCGATCGGGGGCTTTCTTTTTGGGGTCCAGCTCCGCAGTCCGGGTCCGCCACGGAGCACGGCGCTGCTGCTGGAGGCCGCCGACTCAGAAGTGCGGGGCCCGTATCTGTAGCAAAAGCTGCTAGATATACGCCGGGCCCCTGCTTGCCCCCTGCAGGGCTGGGAATTCGTGTTCCCTTCACGGCAGTGTTTCTGGCGTGAAACTCCACCGTTTTGACGCTGGCTTGGGGACATAGTCCCAATAACGGAGAATCCAGCCCGGGATGTCCAAGCTCACCCGACTCCATTTGGCAAACAAAATGGTAGGTCAAATATTTACAATGGTGCAAGTCAGATTAGTATCTGTAAACTGATGCATTGTCAAGAATTAGCCCCCTATTTCTGCATAAAAGCCTGCATTACATTGGACTAAATGGGCAGCATTGGTTTTAAAGATTCTGCACTTTCGGTTGAACAAGCAGCAGCTGCCAAACTGGCAGTTAAAGTTCAACAGCACAGAGAAACCAAAGTACTTAAAGTACCAAATAGCTCCATATTGCAAGTAATGTTGAACAAGGTCAATGTTTAGTGGTATGAAGTGGTAAATGACTCCCTTGTGCCCGGTCCCTTCTCTCTGTCACTGACACAGTAAAACCCCTGACTTAGCGATAGCATCACTCTCGAAATAGCCTGGCGGAATATTGAAATACTTTTCCGGAACTTTGAATGAATGTGGAACCTGCTGGTGACCACAAACAGATTTGCAAACAACAAAAAAAATGCTAATGCTTGGCACTAAAACCAAAGGTTAATGACGCAAAGTTGCCAAGTCAGATCTTAAACCATTAAAAATGATTTAAAGACCCACATCAAAGGCAGGCTTCGTCAGGCAGCGCCATGAGATTGCAGGGTAAGGATTTGTACCATTTGTTAAGGTCCAGGTATCCATCAGCACTTGGGGGGGCGGGGGGGCGGGGCCGAGGGGGGTGGGGGGGTGGGGTGGGGCGGGGGGGGTTGAAGGGGGAAGGGGGGGGGTGAAGGGGGAAGGGAGGGAGAAAGAAGGAAAATAATGAGGACCAATTTTGGGAACTTGAATTGGTGCTGACGGGAACCTGATGAGAGCAAGCCTCTTGGTGCCAAAGGAGAACGAAGAGTGGGGAGAGGATCTAAAAAGAGTGAGAAAATATGCATTTGTGTCACTTATTTCACAGGTTATCACAGACTGAAACACTGAAATTCACAACATCAAGTTTCAGAGGCTTGGTCGGTGAGCCTTACAAATGAGCCACAAGATAAAGTACAAATGTCAAGTGACTGGAAATGAGCCAGTTCAAGTTAATTCAATTATGCAAACTGATCGCATTCGAATTAATGGCATGGCACCTTTATATAGGTTCCTATTTCACCCCAGCTTCGGGCGTCTGTGTGGGCCATAACTGACAACAAAACTGCCCAAGGAAATTTTGTCTTCCTCAATTAGGAAGGAAAATGAAGAGGTGAATAGTTTTTGAAAGAAAGGATGACAAAAAGCGAGAAACGACCAAAAAGCGAACAAATGAGGGATCTTGTAGGCAAGGCTGGCCGTTAAACATGAGTTGCAAGTGATTGTTAAACAAGCAATCCTTCCTTAATTCTGTTCTCACCGACCAATTTACATCTTCAGTCATTATTCCTCAGCCAAAGGGCAGCACGATGGCGCAGTGGGTTAGCACTGCGGCCTCATGGCGCCGCGGTTCCAGGTTCGATCCCGGCTCTGGGTCACTGTCCGTGTGGAGTTTGCACATTCTCCCCGTGTTTGCGTGGGTTTCACCCCCACAACCCAAAAGATGTGCAGGGTAGGTGGATTGGCCACGCTAAATTGCCCCTTAATTGGAAAAAATAATGAATTGGGTGCTCTAAATTTAAAACAAAAAAAATCATTCCTCAGCCAGAACTGATGCAGCCATTGCTCAGCAATGGGGCTTGCAGGCTGCTAAGCTGTCATGAACCCTAGGTTGAAGTTGGGACATCACTGGGCTGGCTTCAGCCCAGCACTACAGGACATTGTTTATCACCAAGAAGAGCTCGCTGTCAACTTGCTGCCCATGTATGATTCAGAGGTGCCCGAGTTGTCAGATTACCAAACCCATTAGCAATGCATAGAATTCACAGCACAAAAATGAGCCATTCTGCCCAACTGGTTAATGCTGGTTCCGCCCCACATCATCTAATCTAACCTTTTTCAGATTAGCCTTCTATTCCTTTCTTTCTCTTGTAATTATCGAGCTTTCCCTTTAATGGATCAATGCTGTTTGGCATGACTGCTGCTTGTGACAGGGAGTCCCCCCCTCCCCCCCTTTTTAACATGCTTCAGAGCCAAGGCCTTCCCATAAAGATAGGACAAGATTCAAATGCTCTCACAAATGTGACTGTAGGCTGGCCCAATCTCTGCCTAGAAACATAAATTTGCTCCTTCAGTTTTTGCATCCAGGGTCACGCATCCAGGATCAGCCGCCAAGTTATATGAGGACACAGGACAACTTTTTAGTTTAAAATCTTTCCCCGGCGGGTGATACAAATGCAAAGACTGAACGCACAGAAGGTTAATTAGTACTGATGGAACAGCCCTGACAGTGGCAGAGAAATGATCATCAATTTCTCATTTTTCTATTGCAAGGTATCAAAAAAAAATAGGAATTGAAATGACATCTGAAGTTAAACGTACATTTAACATATGCATTAATGGAAATGTTGCCAGGCTGAACGCTGGATCTTTACAGATAGAGGAATGAATCCAGACAGAGGGACAAGAAGCACAAGCAGAAAATACATCTCAGACACATAGGAATGCGACGTGAAGGACAGCACAGATACAGTTGTGGAGGCAGATAAAATTCGGTGTGCAGTACAGAAACAGGCTACAAATACCTGCCCCGGCATATTATCTGATCCAGCTGCGTACCTTGCCGCTGAGCACTCAATGGGAATTGCGTAAGGACAACAGAAGGATCTTCAAGCATTATCTGGTAAAATGGGTTAAAAACTCTACACCCGCCTCGCTGGATCCAAGGGAGGAGTGTGAAAGCTAACTAGTTTTATTTGGAAAGCTTGGAACCTCAAGAGCCTGGAAACAGTTAAAAAAAAAACCTAAGGGCAGTTAAACTGATCCATGATGTCACAAGGTAGTCGCTGCGATACTGCAGAGATTATTGTGACATCAAAAAGAGTGATTGTGGGAGCAGTTATTGTGGCATAACTTAGTATCATCATCACTGCAGACAGCTCCGAATGTGGAATCAATTTTTGTTATCCGACATATGTTGAGTAACAAAACTTTATTGCGTTGTTTGCAGCCCCCACACCTGGTATAACTGTATATCTTATGAATTGTGACCC
This sequence comes from Scyliorhinus torazame, assembly GCF_047496885.1. Classification (NCBI taxonomy): domain Eukaryota; kingdom Metazoa; phylum Chordata; class Chondrichthyes; order Carcharhiniformes; family Scyliorhinidae; genus Scyliorhinus; species Scyliorhinus torazame. The sequence continues at coordinate 85,123,645 of NC_092728.1, read as the reverse complement.
ATTCCGTGTTTGCCGTTGTTCAGTTTTACTGCAGTGCCCCACTGATAATTTGACAGTGTTAGAAGCAGGCACTTTAAACAAGATATACTGAAATGGACGAGGAGATGTGGCCATCGCTCGATTATTGGGAAAAGCCGAATACAAATCTATCACAAAGTTACGCTGAATTTTACAAAAGAAATAATAGCGATGAGGCATTATTGCAAATATGGCACACTGCACATTTAGTAGTTTAGAGCAAAATAAGTGAAAAATAGTTTAACCAAGCTGCTACTGTTAGCAATTGATTTTTTCAAATCCTCTTAATAACAGTAGAGGCTGCACTCGTAATATCAAGTGAGCACTTGCAGTTTGGAACATCATTGCCAGAGCCTTGCACAATAAACATGTCAGCCTCATGCATCTGAGCAACCTAATAAAATCACATCTTACACAGTGTGCTTAAAGCATCCTTAATCCAATGGCCATATAACTAAGAGACAACAGGAGCCTTTCTAATGCTGTTGCTTTCCTAATTTAATTTAGGTGCTATTCACACTAGGCTTTTTAAACTGGTTCACATAAATCTGTTATTGGTTTTCTCCCTGTGTACTCGAAGCAGAAACTGCGTCAGATTGATCTGCTTATACCCTGCTCTCAGCAAGAGACAGCCTTCTTTATGTTCCATCAGGAATGGTGCAATTGCTTTAATTAACCTGTTCAGAGCCAACTTCTAATATTACTTTACTCTTTAATGCACCAATTCCTTTTGTGTTGTGGCCACAGAAAGTGTATTTTAAACATTATAAATATTGGTGTTTTTTCAAGATAAATTATGGACGTTTTGGGGGGGGATCCAAATATACAACCCTGGCCCAGAAAAGTTTGTTTTGACAATATTCAGTACTATTTAAAATATTGCAAAGTTTTCTTTCAAAGATTAAATTTGCAAATATTGTTGCAACAAACCCACCCTTTCATACATCAATGTTCAATGTGTTTGAGGTAAATCACCTTAAAATAACTTGATTTGAGTACAACTTACCTTCGTGGAGAAACACTGTGGACCAACTTTAATTCACATTTTTTGCATGTTCGTTCTGGGTTTGTGTCAAGTTTTGAGTTGAGCTGACGGAAATGCGGGAGTTCAGGTAATCAGCACCTTGTGTTTCTCATGACCGGTTACCTCAGCTACGCCAGGGCAGGTACACCAGACAGCTGGTGACTTAAGGAGGGCGAGTAAACCCAAATGTAGCTGTTCACCAGCACTTTACCCCGCCTTTATCATGGTTTTGTATTTCGGCTTTAGTCATTGGAGTGAAATGGTGGCAAAATGCCTCTTCTCCTTCCTCCAATGAGGCACACGGTTGAATATATTGATGCTCTGAGGCAGCTAAACAGAGGTTCCTTCAAAATGACCTAATTTCTTTGCTTGTGGGTGATTAAGGCAGCATTTTCAACCTGCTCGTTCAAAGAATGCCCACAAGAGGAAGCTCTCCTTCTTGGCAGTGAACTAACAGAAGCATGCAATCTTCCGCTCATCTGAACCATTTCAACTCAACCTTAAAGGACAATGGACGTCACCTACTTTCTGGGAGACTGAGACAGCATACTCCAACAAGCAAAACCACCTCTGAAAAATGCAAGATGCAAACCATGTCAGCAGCGGCTCTGTCGATGGCCCTCTGTGTCATGAGGTTTAAATGCCACTCCAGCACTCGAGCACAAACATTAAGACTGAAGCTCGTCTGACTTAGAGAGGCTATGCTGCGCCGACAGAGATGGTGGATAGGGGATGGTGGGTACGGGGTGGGTAGAAGGTGGTTCCCCCCACAGCATGTTTTGCAGTGGCGGAGATTTCCCACCGGTGGCAGGATCTTCCAGCCCCGCTGCTGTCAATGGGGTTCTTGGTGTTCACACTCTCCACCGCCGGGGACGGGACTGGATGCTCCACTCGCCAGTGGGTACAGCTGGAAAATCATGCCTTTTGGGTGAGATGTTGAAATCGAGGTCCCAACTGCCCACAGCGATCTTTTGAAATTGAGAAGGGGACTTTTCCCCAATGTCCTGACCGATATTTATTCCTCATTCAACATCGCAAAAACATTATTTTGCCGTTATCACATTGCTCTTTGTGGGAGCTTGCTGTGTGCAAATTGACTGCTCCATTTCCGACATTACAACACTGACTGTACTTTAAAAGTTCACCATTGGTGGTAAAGCATTTCAAGACAGCTCGTTGTTTGATCATACAGAATCCATAGATCTCTACAGTGCAGAAGGAGACCATTTAGCCGGTCAAATCTGCATCGACCCTCCGAAAGAGCACTCTACTTAGGCCCACTCCTCTGCCCTGCCTCTGTAACCCCGTGAATTGATCATGGCCAATTCACCTAACCTGCGCATCTTTGAACTGTGGGAGGAAACCGGCAACATCGGAGGAAACTCACACAGACATGGGGAGAACATGCAAACTCCACACAGTCACACAAGGCCAGAATTGAACCAGAGTCCTCGGTACTGAGAGGCAGCGGTGCTAACCACTGTGCCACCATGTACTCGTTGGAGACATCTGGTGATTGTAAGAGGCGTTATAAGAATGCAACTCTTTTATATATAGTTAAAACACATACATATAAAACAAACGTTACCAGAGATTTCAACAATCCATTTTCCTTTACATTGTAGAAGCTGGATCTTTTTGCCTATTCATGTACAAATTAAAGTATTCTGCATGTACTGAAGTGATATAAGTAATACATCTCATTAAATAAAGCCAGTGTCATTTATAATACATATAGCATTTCAGAAACTACTCAGCCTGTCACAAATCCGTGCTTCATTGACTTGGTGACTGTCATTGGCATATATCAAACAGCCAATAGTTTGCAATGCCTTAAAGTGTAAACAAAAATAAGCACCAATTGATCACCATAATGTGACACTTATTTCCATCTATGTATTCCTCTACTTGCTGCCCAAGGGGAACTTTTATTTTTTTGTAGTTCACTGGAGTTTCAGTTGTGTTATTTGATCCTTGAATTTGCTGCAATGATAGCATCAAAATGGTCCATTGTAGTATTAACTTTACTGACTCAGAGCGCTTGAAATATTATTCAGTTGTTAGAATTGACGCCTCTGTAAAAGATCCCATGGCACTATTTTGAAGAAGAGCTGGGGAGTTATCTCCGGTGTCCTGATATTTAACACAATAACCAACAAATTATCTGGTCAGTTTTACATTGATGTGTATGGGAGCTTGCTGTGTGCAAATTGGCTGTTGCATTTCCTACAGGACAACAGTGATTGCACTTCAACAAGTTTTTCGCTTACGGGGAGACAATTGTGTAGCGGTACTGTTGCTGGAGTAGTAATTCAGGGACCCAGTGT